>NC_092828.1:63657493-63964530 GCF_039878825.1 Excalfactoria chinensis | reverse complement strand
AAATATATGATCTTGTAAAACATGGTCATTGAAGACAGGTATTGCTGTCATCGCTATAGATGCAGTTCTCATCACTATATTACTGAACACTTCTCAAATCACTAAGTGTCTGGATGCGTTGTCCTTACTTCTCTAAGAACAGAGGTAATGAGATTAAAAACTGTACAATTCACCTTAATGTTTAGGCTCTTTGCCAGTGAGTTTTTAAAGGCATCCTGGGAAGTCCTTTTGGCAATTTTTGGTATTTGCTTGATATTCCCAGTCTTATCTCCCTCTCAGAGTTAACCTTATACTTCAGCATCCAGTCCATTTTAAATCTAACTTATAGTCCTGTTTTCCTTGATCAGAAGCACCTAGCTGCAGTATGAGGCCTTCATAAATTATTTATCAAAACGCATACAAAATTATATTGGATCAATATTCACAATCCAGCAAGGTTTCAAATAACATGTATACATTTAGCTCTAAGCTATTAAAGTCAGTTCAAGTTCTGAAAGACCTATTACTTTGAAATCCTCATAAATCTGTGGGAAATGATAATATTGATCCTTTTATTTTTGTCTTGCTGCACATTCAATTTGTATCCCACAGAGCGCACTATGTAACTTTTCCTGAAGTAAAAGGGACAGGACAATCTATACAGAAAACAACTATGATAAATTGCATATATAAAATAACTTTATAGTTGGACAGTGATTAAAAATAAAATGTGCATTGAATTAATCTCATATTTCTATGTTCCTACACATTGTCAAGAATCCCTGAGTAACGTGCTTATCAAGAATTGACAGAGTGTTATGCAAGCATTGACTTTTTATTGCAGCTTCGATCTGGATTTATGCCAACAAAACTCTGTTACATTGTTATTTTGAGTAACGAGAGACATTTATAATGCAGTGAAGCATGAACAAATTTTGGAGGCAACTTTTATTTCTCTCTGAGGTCTTTAGTATGCTGAGACTCTGTAGATGAAGTCTTCCAGGCACAAGCATTTCTACAATGGTGAGATCTCAGAGGTTTTTTTTAGATGAGAATTTGGGATTTTTTTCACAGTATGGAGACATTAGGCATTTTCAGGTTTTCTGAGGGTTTTGTTTTGTTTGATTGTTTGTTTAGAATTCTATGATAATTTGAAACCATATTTTCAATTTCCTGGAAAACTAAAAATTATACATACATACACATGAAATTGTTCTAAAATATGGAATGAGTTTGTGAAATTTCTTGTGGAGCTAAAGGTCTAAAATTTGCTTTTGAAGAAATCATAGTGTTTTTTCCAGGTTATTTTAATGATTCTCTATGAGACTGAAAAGATAGCAACAGTATAAGGAGGGTCTGAATCCTGTGGATTCTGAGCACCTGTGGCAATAGTTCTGTAGCTTCAAAGCTGGCAGCTGGTTTTCACTTCTCTAGTAGATTGTCAGAGGAACTGAGGAAAAATTCAACTGGCAAGGTAGGAGGAAACCAGGTACACCTCTGGTTGGACCTGTCTGTTTTGCATAGGAATTTTATTAGAATTGATGCATTCCTGGGCAATTGTTTTAAGAAACTGGTGTTTTGTTTAGATAATATAGAGGTATCTCTATAGAGGTTTGGCTACTATTCTTAGAAACAGTCAGCAAAGATCATAGCATCTCAGTGGAGAGAATGGGGAGTTTTCCTATGAGTTAAGCAATACCATTGACAAAAGTTTTGGTCTTCCTTACAACAGTCTGTTTGCACAGTCTGGTCTTCTCTGTTACTCACTGTCATGCACTTGGAAATAATAGTAATTTTCACATCTGTTACAGGGAAGAAAGTCATACTTTTAGGTATGTATCTAACCACCTTAGGCAATAGCAACAACATTTTCTGTTATTTACCTATTTATTGAGAAGAAGTAGATGGCAGCTTGTCATCTCTCTTTTCATTTGTATAAGTATTTCCAGAGATGCTGATGGCTCTATGCCCTATAATAATGGCTATTTTCCCCAAAGATGGGGTTTAAATCTGCTCTGCAGATTTGTCAGAATTCTGAGCAGAAAGAAATTGAGTTTAATACTGCTTTAGCTTGGTTTGAGTTACAAAGCCTTCAATTTATGGCCTGTACCAAGTTTCTGAAGTGTGCTGTGAAATTTCAGTGCTCAAATGAAGTAATTATCATGATGCACAGATGGTACTTCTGTACCTAGCTTTGTGGCAGATTAAGGGTTAAAATTTGGTGCTCTTTCCCTTGAACAAAACCCAGCCGAAATATTTCATAGCAGAGCAGACTGAGCACAAGCAGAAGTTCTGTACTGAATGCCTATAAATATGGCTTAATGGTTTTGAGCAGTGGAAAGTCAAGTGCCTGGCAGAAACACCTTCAGTTTACAAGGAGAATGATGAGTGGTTTATTCATTGCCAGTAGTGAAACAGGCTGATTCCTGAAATTCAGGAAGTTTACATTGGCCTACAGTTTTAAAGATACTGTCCTTAAAATAAGAAGAGCTGTTCCGATGATGTACAGTGAGAAGGAAAGTACTGCTTTCTATAGCAATTAAGGAAACATTTAATTGTTTTATTATTCATTTATAAGAAGTGAGAATTGAAATTAATATGGTGAGGAGATTGAATGATCACATCTGATTGGCCAATGCCAAATTTTTAGTTTAATACAGCTTTTGACACCGTCGTTTTCATCATTGCTAGTTTTGCTGGTAATTAAGATTGGTTTTCATATAATCTCAGAAGTTCTCTTCTGATAACAATAGATAAGGGTTAGATATCTCAGGCTAAATTAGATCTGGTTAAAAATATAACAGCATTTTTCCCATGGAATAGTGCAGGCCTTTTTGGAAATATCTTCTCCCTTGGTAAATACTGCTTTCAATTTATTTTTTATGGGAAACTACAGTAAAATGTGCAGAAAGCTGTTAATTTATTTTTATTTTTAATTTAGAAGCCCTAAATCTCCAGTTTTAAGTTTTTTGGGTTTTTTCTTTCTTCATCGTTGGTCTTTGGGAAAAAAAAAAGTACGTCTGCCACCTGGGACTTCTGTGCATGTATTGCCATTTATTTAACTTCTCAAAACTTTATCAAGCCTGGAAAAATGAGAATGGGAAAAAGAAAAGAAAAAATTGAAATGTTGCCATTCGATGCTTCAAGTTTGGATATCTTGAATAGCGAAAAGGAACAAGGGAAACACGAACATAATTAATTTTGCTGTAGTAAGCAACAAAGCACAGGAGGGAAAACACAAATGTAAAATTTGATATTTAAGCATTTTTATTTTCAATGTTCTGTAATTCTTTTCACAATCTTGTTGGAAAAAACAATGTATAGTTTTGAGGAAAAACTGCCAGTAGTTGCTAAATTGTTTTTGGTGGTGTCATAGAATGGTTTAGGTTGGAAGGGACCTTAGAGATCACTGAGCTCCAAACCCCTGCTGTGGGCAGAACTGCCACCCACCAGCTCAGGATGCCCAGAGTCCCATCCAGACTGGCCTTTAATACCTCTAGGGATGAAGTATACACAGCCTCTCTGTGCAGCAGTGCTAGCGGTCACCACGCTCTGTGTGGTGGGTGAATTTCCCCCTAACATCAATTTTCCCCCTAGCCTCAATTTCCCCTCCTTTAGTTTAAAGCTGTTCCCTCTTGTACTATCAATGTCAGATCATGTAGAAAGTTGGTCTCCTTTCTTTTCATAAGCTCCCTTTAAGTATTGGAAGGCCACAGTGAGGTCTCCTTCAGACTGGGAATGCAATCTGGCTGCAGGTATGGTCTGTGTGCTAGATGCCAACTGCTGTGAACAGGTTTTATTCTAGTTATCAGCAAAGAGCCCCTCAGTTTAATTAAATTTGCTGTAGCATAGACCACACAAGAAATGAAATGACTTATGTGACTGAAAACTTAGCCAAGTATTGGCTTCTGAGCCATTAAACAAATTACTTTTATAGGAGGACCAAAGAGATGAACAATGCAAATGTATTTCTGAAAAATGGTCTCAAAAAAATGAGGACACATTTTTATTTTTTTACAAGAGAATGCCACAAGAAACTAAGTAACGTGTCTTTGTCTCTTTAAGCAGCCTATTAATGTGGTGTACTGACACTCCATACAGCTTTTGAAGTGGTTTTGGCTGCATATTTGGGAGGAGAAAAGCTTTTCCAGTACCTTATTTTGTTTTGCAAAATGCAAGTTATTTTCACTGGGGAGTCACTTTTATGTTTTGTTTTTCATAAGCTTGTGTTTTCTCATCTATCATGACAGTTATATTTTTTTTTTATTATCTAATTTTTATATTCATTTTTAGTTCAGTCTCTAAAGCTATGTCATAACCAGCCTTAAAAATCTCTGTCAAACATTAGGTAGTACAATGTGAAGTGCTAGAAATGTGGCAGATTATAATGAGCTTATATGGAAAATGAACGTGCAGTAGTCGATATTCGCCACTTAAGCAGTGCTTAGTTCTTGAGTGAGACAAATTTGCCCCTCAGTATGTTCCAAATTAACATTGTTGAAATCATTTCCATCATATTTTTGAGAAGTATATATCAATGGGTAAAAGGAGCTATAAAATTCATGCAAAAAAAGTAACATCTTTCTCAGAATTTCTATGCTGGCAAACCTCACTTGTGCATGATTCACTATGGCTATACTGCCATGCAGGGCTACCTCCACTGTGATGTAAGTTCGATATTCTGTGTATTTTAACTTCACTCTGCAATGAAGTCCCTCAGTACAGTTTTCATTGGCTATCATTCACTAACCAGAAGCCAAGTCTTCTGCGTTTGTGTAGCTTGGTAAAAGAAATCTTTTAAAGTCTATTCAGTTCAAAGAAGCTTCTGTTTCTAGGTCAGACATACAATAAAATAACTCTTGTATTATTCTCTTCCCTTATATACAGGACCAATAATTCTAAGCAGTCTAAAATATAATATCTGCGCATTATTTTATCATTTATATATTCTCAAGGAACCCAAATGCTTGTCTAGAGTATATTTTTCAATCAGTTTTCAGCGAGGTTGAGGTTTTTTCCCTGAATAACTACTGAGTTGAATATCTGAGGTAAAGTAAATGAAATGCATATGTAAAGCCTCAGATTCACATGTGAACTTATCTCAGCAAACACTCAAATCCATATTCACCACACTGCTAAGGGCATGCAAATGTCAGAATTAATTTTGTGCCCTGCATCTTCAAACTATAGATAATGATTTTTGTACTTATTTCTATGGACAACAGTAAGCATATTCAAGCAACTTTTAACAATCCCTTTCTAGTGCTTCTCAATTAAATACTCACATTTAACACTACTCAGATGTTCTGAACATTTTGGATGAAACAGATGGTCATCTTTCCCAGTGAGAAACGTCTCAGTTACTCCTATGCAGGAAAGGAGCTTTAAACCCCTAAGGAATTAAATTCTTTTAAAATTAACAATGTGATTCTTTTTCATTAGCGATGGTACTCTGCAGTCAGGTTATGAAAGTGTAAAATCTAGACTCAAAGGGTCATCACAAGGTATTTGTAGCCATGCTGCAGACAGGCTTTCCATGGATTACATTTTATGTAGCCTTAGAATGTGCCTGACTAAACAACAAGCAGCAGAGCTTCTGGATTTCGAGGCTGCAAGCAAATCTGATAACCTGTGTTCTGCTTTGTAGGAAAACCGAGACTCCTCTGTCACTGGGATTTAAAGAACTTGTCCCAGGTTTCACTACTTAAGAACAGGCAACCAAAAAGTTACACATCAGTAGAAAATGTGAAATGATTCTGAAATATCTACCATCAGGGCCTGGGGGAAAAAAACAACAACTATCAGGTTTCTTACTGTCATATCTAGAGATGTAAAGCAGATTTTATAGTCCATTAAAATTTTACTCAGATGTTTTCAGTCTGGACTGGATGGATGCCAGGAATTTTCTAATTTTGTGTAGAAATTAGCCAGAAGTTCCAAGAAAACTTTGTTTTGGAAACATCAGAGCATTCATGGTCTTTCCTAAAGGAAAGTTGTTATACATTCTGGCTATCCAACTACATGCTGCAATTATTTTATTGAACTTGCAAGCTTGTCTGGTTTATCTCTGTGAATGTCATTTTAAATGGGCAATGGCAGAAGGACCTAAAATATTTCACCTTAAGTCCTGAATGAGTTAATTTAAGGAGAATTTGCAGAATGTACACTTATCAAGCAAGAATTCCCACTCGCTGCTACAGAGCTTTGGGCTGGTCTTGGATTTTCCAGGATCTGAATCTTAACTCTGCAACTGGCAGCCCCAAGTTTAGTATGCTGTAAAATAAATAAATAAAAAGATGAAGGGAAGGAGTGGTCTGACCAAGAACAAGGAATAGGCTGAGCAATTGTTTAATGGAGCAATGATCCTTATTATTTCCCTCAAGTCCAACTTAAGATTTTTCTTTCTTTAATAGTCTTTTCTTTCTTTCTCTCTCCCTTTTTTTCTCTTTAAGATTTTCCATCCAGGCCCTCTGCAGAGTGGATTCAATTTAGGGAAAGCACATTAGCCCTCCTATTGGCTAGAAGTCAAGTTTCCTTAGATGTTTGGAAATAATTTCCCTGAACAAAAAATCAGTGCCCACCAGGGTGTTACCAAATGCTGGATCTCCCTCAGGAGGATACAGGAAAGTTATTTATTGACTGAAAAGCAGCAGCTGAGCAGGTAGTAGTGACTGCATTTCATGAAGATTGGTCTATGTATTTGGAGCTTGAAAAGGAACATTTTGACAAAAATTAATGGCATATTACTGGAAGTGGCAGGGACTGTTAATTCAGAAATAGAAGTGGTAATGGAAACTGGCAAATAGTTGCTCAAAAACCATGATTTCATAGACAACATTCATAGAGAAATTAAGCTGGAGTGAAAATAGCCTGGTTATAAGAAAGCATTAGAATGATGCTACAGCTACAAAAAAGAATATAAAATCAAACAATTAGTTGGATGAATTTAAATAACTAATGATTAAGAATATAAGCTAAAATTTTAAATATGTGCCTGTCTGTCAAGACACTTAAAATGGATTGATACCAGCACAATCAGAAGATGTTAAAAGAACAAAGAAAAAAAAAAAAAGGCAATTCAGTTTCTTGTTGTGGATGGCAAAATCATGGACTATCAATGCAAAAGGAATGGAAATAATTGTAGATATTTCTATTCTGTATTTGGAACTAAAATGTAGCTATTGTAATTTTCTAGAACAGAATAACCTTATAAAAAGATTAGAAAATTCATCTCCTGCAGTAGGAGGAGGTATAAAACATCTGTTTTTACCTAGACAAATGACTCTTGTAGACATCTAGAGAATTAACAGAGCCACATGACAAGCCAGCAGTATTTGTTTGTTTTTTACAAACTTTACTGAAACAAAGAAAATTTTCCCAGAGCCTGGCAAATCCCAAAGTGGGTCTAATGTCCAGAAAGGGAGAAAAACAAGAACAGGCTAGCTGCTGTAGTTCAAGTCCTGAGCAAAACTGTGGTGTTCCTGGTTTTCTTAGCCAGTGGTGAGGAGCTAAAATATCATGAACAGTCTTAAAAACCAAAAGCAAGACATTGTTTTAGAAGACTCTCTACTGAGGCTATTAATAAGGAAGCTTCAATGTGTGGGGCAGTTCTTTTTGAGGTTCTTCAGTTCCAATTGCAGAACTGGTTATAATGCATCCAATCCATCAGTGAGGTGGCTTCTTAAAATTTAATTTGCATGAAAATAGATACTGTAAGTGTTAAACGCATCTATTCAACTTGAGCATTTGTTCACTAGCACACAAAACCGTTGGTCCCAGAATGTACAATTAATTTTGATTGCTGCTTAGAACAAAATGGGTGGTCTCATCTTAGTCCAGTTATCATTTATTTAAGTGATCTCAGTACTTTGAATGAAATTTTTTTGCAAGTGTATCTTGGTATTTTGTGTAAATGCAGTCAACTATTTTTCTATTTACAATCACAACTTTAATTCTTATCACCTCTGATTATAGAAAGGAAAAATACACAATTACTCTAAATACATAGGAAAAATAGCAAGTTGAACACAAACAATTTGCCAGAGTGCTTGTTCACGCTCAACTGCAAACAGTGTTTGCACAGAGAAGAGTAAAACTAGTTATTACAGTATTATACATTTTATCTTTTAGATCAGTCCCAGATTCTGCCTAATCAATTTCATTTTTTAGAAAAGTTACTCTAAGGAAATTTTGTTCAGAGATTCGAAGCATACTTATTTTACAAATAGAGCTACCCCATCCTTTAGGGCATTTCTCTCAATATATGGAGGGTCTGATGGTCTGGGTAGATCAGTTTCATGAGCTGTTTTGTTATCAGCTTTTGCTATTTTTCACATTATCATTCTATTCTAGCTGTGTTTTGGGAGGTATGAGTCTATCTTCATTTCTGTGGTCTGAAACTTGAACATTTCCCACATCACTTCAGAGTGAAGACATTGAGTTCTATTGGCCAGGGGATTGTAACCAATCAGCAGGTGTCAGATCACAAGCTTCTCCAATAAAAGCTGTGTAAGTGTTATATTGGCAGATTGAGATGAAGTCACAGTATTTAACTGATGCTTTGCAGTAACATCCTTAAAGTCAGTGACCAAAATATCTGAATTCATTATCCAGCTGCTCAAATATATCACTACAAAGACAGGAGTGTGTTTTTATTGTATTTGGACCATGCAAATACCCTATATAGAAATAACATTTTACACAAACTGCGTTAATTTCTTCCATGAACTGTGAGGCTGAAAGTGAAGTTTCTTCCAGAAGAAATAAATACGATCTTAGATCAAAATTTTTATTTATTGCATTTCTGTCAAGAAAAAAAAGAAAACAAAAAATATTTATTACATTACCAATTAAAATGAAGGCTACAGTGGTTTCATCTGCATTTTCAGTTGTTTCAGCTAGAAACATCCCTGCTATGCTGTGTTTAAATCCTGACCTTCTTGACTTTTAGAATAAAAGAATGTTCTTGCCACTGAAGTCTCTATTCAGCATGAAGAAATACTGTTAAACTTTATTTATTCAGTAAAAGGTTTCTTTCCATGCATGCCTGTCATGTTCTGCTGAGCCACTGTGTTGAACCCTGTAATCTCTTGCAGCTCATACTTTGCCACTAGAAATAAACCTGGAATAACTCTACACCCATTTTATCTGGTAAATTTAACTACAGTTCTCTGAGGCAGAGAGATGAAGAGTCTATAATAAAAAAACTAAGCTGGTAAAGCCACATATAAGATTGTAAAGAATCCTTTGCATGAAGAAGAATAAAAATGAAATTGAACAGTGGCAGTGTCATTATCCAGTAGATCTCCAAGTGGTAGGCATAAAGAAAGTGTGCCATTTCTCTTTGCAAATATTTATGAGGGTTGCTAACCTAATGCTGGCTGCCTTGTACTATCTGTTGCTTTGGCCAGCTCCATGTAGAGTACATGAGTGTGATCTGCAGCCACTGGCCTTCCACCTATACTGGAACCTTGTGGACAGCTCGAAGGCTGCTGCTTGCTCAAACAGGATTTGTGGTAGGGTACCATTTCTGAATCCAAGACACATTGCAGCTGCACTCATACGTTCGCTGTCCTTGCAGATAGTGTTATTGCAGTTGTTATGTTTGCACTGCTTCAGTGATGCATTCACAGAATGATTTTATGTGTAATTGCTTTGCTGCAGATGAAAATTACAATGCTTTAGAGAAAGAGAAGGAAAAGAGCAAGCAAAGAGGCAGAAATAAGGATGTTACTTAGGAAATATTTATAGTAACTCTACTGTTGGAGGAATCATACTCTGAATGTGTAATAGGATACTTCCCTGAACCCCACCGAAGTCCTGTGAGAGAAGCCCACCTGTAACCAGTGTGGTTGTTACTGGGATCTGCAGGTAGGGCTGTCAGGACAATGGGAAAAAAGAGAGCAGTAATGTCTGTTTCTACAGTGGAGAATATGTGCTCTCCTGCAAAAGCTACTGTAAAATAGAGTGATTTTGCTGCAGACACATATTTAAGCACTAGATAAAATCTGGCTCAATATACCATTTAATTCCAGCAAAGTAAGCTGTACGCAAATAAGCAAACTTGTGTTTATTAAGAAACTGAGAGAACACTGGCACAAGAAAGAGCTTGGCTAGATATTTTAAAAACAAAAATGTTATTTTATTATCTTAGATACTATCAGAGAATGTGGTAAGCATTATGATTTAGTTGGTTTAATGTTTCACTTTAAAACCTTTCCAGCAGAGTCCCTTCCTGCCCTACACAGTTGCCTAATGATCCCCTGCTTTTCTCATTTGATACAGCAGCTTTTCTGGCTTACAGTATTTCTATGGCCATCCAATATTTTGACGTTAGCAGGTACATTTCCCAGTGAAGACTGTTAGGATGTACACTGAACTCAGAGCTGAGTTTACTCCTGAAGTGTAACAAGACTGAAATGCTTTTCATATACTGAGAACTCTCTAAGACTTGAATCTTTGTTTGCCTTCTAACTAGGAATCATATTTGCAGCTGGCAATGAATGTAGTGGCATGGTACAGAGATGTAATTGCAATGGAAAATACAATGAATGACCTTGAATGCTCTCTCTACTACTGTTTAGCTTTGATGGCTTTTATATGTGTAATTGCTTTCCCTCTAACAATTTAATCATCTATATTTACCCTTGAATTTGACACTAATGTAAACAACAATTTTTTTTTTTTAATTTGCTTTAGATGGAGAAAATCTATTTTAGAGAATTAAAAAGTCAATTTCTTAAAATATATATTTAAAAAAAAATCTATAAACTTGGATTTGATCCAGACTACCCCCACACACAAATAAAGGTGCTGTCATTAGGAGTCAGTAAGCCCAAGGCGCCCGTAAAGCTTTCAGTGGTGCCCAGATGAAAACATTTGTTTTTGGCTCAAGCTGATAATTTAGATCTGCCTAAAATTTAAATTTAAATAAGAAGCGTCCTAAAAAAATGTTGAACTGATATTTTATTTAGATTTCCTTTGTCTCCTACTGAACAAAGATTATTTATGGGAAATAGTTTGATTTGAGCTCTTTTGCATTTAGGAGAGAGACTGAAATCAGTAACAATTCTCTTGCAATATACCCGTAGCAATCAGACTATGTATTGTTTTCAACCCGTCCTATCAATCAGTATGTCTGATATTTAAAACCATATTTCTAACTTGAAAAGGCAGTTAAACCATTGCTAATAATTTCATAAAACTATTAGCTTTTCCATTCAACATTATAAATTCAACATTGTGCTCCTGAGAATGTGACCTCAATAAAAATTGGAGCAGGAGGAACAAAACCCTGAAGTTCTCTGGATACAAAAGGAAGAAAGTAGGAAGTTTCTTGCTGAGTCTATTGCCAAAAAACCCTCCGCTAAAATAAGCTAATGATTTTCATTAGATTTAAAAGCAATAACAAACCTACCATTAGTTTGAATATTCTGAAGGTTTATCATTTGCCTTCTTACTTGCAGGGTGTATCTATTATCCTCCTCTCCACTCAAAAAAGGTTCCACAGCAGTGTAACACAGACTGCCTAGGGCAGTGACCCCAAGCAGCTGAAGTTCAGGAATTGTTTGGGCAGTGCTCTCAGACGTGATTCCAATTTTGGGTGGAGCCAGGAGCCGGACTCAATGATCCTTATGGGCTCCTTTAGGCCTGTGTTGTTGTATGATTCTATATTTCTGTGGGTGTTTTCATAGACAAATGATGTAGTCAAAGATCTATCATATAGACGTTCTTAATCTACTAAATCTACTTAACCTACTAAAAAGTGAAAATATTTTATAGAATGGTATGAGGTGTTTCTGCACAAAGAAATGAAGCCCCTTTTGTTCTAGTTAACTTGCATGCTGCTCTTACCTACATCTTGCGAGGAAGTCTTGTTGGAAATTATCACTTTGAAAATTAAGCTTGAGTTGACATTTTAAAATACTTCCTTTTATTTAAAAATTCTTTTAAATCTAGTGTGACTTTTTCCAAAGGAAATTGAAGACAAATATACAACATCCATGTTCTGCATGGTAATTTTTCATCACAGCCTTTGATGGCTATCAGGAATTTCTTTTGATGACTAGCAAAGCCAAGGATTGAAATAAATCTTTTTAAAATAAACAAACATCTATTGTTATGTTCAAGTGTTTGTGCAGGAAAACCCATCTCCTGAACCAACCTTGCTTAAATTTCTCTCACTTATTTATATGGAATTTTATTTTGTTTGAATATTTGAATCTCAGTTTTCCTCTTGGTCAGTTGGGTTTCAACGAGCATCAAAATTATAACACCGAGCACTTATAATTGTAACTTGTGCAGAAATCTATTGTTTTCAGAGAACAGATAAATGCACACCAGCTCATGATTCTCACCAACATTTCTGATGTTAGGTACTGCTGAAGAGCAACATCACTGAATCACTGAACCTGTGCAGCAGTGGCTTATAAGAAAATCTACAGAGGTTCTTAGATATGATTTTTCTGCATGGATTTTCTTCATATGTAAGCTGAAGCAGAAGCATAGCCTATTATTGCCTACACTGTTATGCCAGTGACAAAAACTAGCTGCTTTGTAATATCTAAGACTTTCCCACATCTAGTCTGACCACATTTACTAGTGAGGAGGTAGAGATCTGCCACCAAATTTCTAGATACACTCATGTGTTGCTTTATAAAAATTGTGAGTACTAAGGTTAGCAAACGACCTCAGTTCAAGGAATCTATTAATTCCTTTTGTTGTAATGCTACCAGTGATTTTGGTAAAATATAAATGACTTGTTTCTAATATTTCTTACTCATCTTAATAACTCCTAGGCTCTTCTGTGATTTTTTTTCAAGGCCCATGGATGTAAATTATCAGTGATTGGTTGAAAATTAGCTCTGTTGTGCAAGGGCCTTGATACAGCAAATATTTTTGAAATTATTCATTTTAGAAGAGATATTTTACAGGACAGTCATCAGAAAAGCTAGCAGGTTTATTTGATGTTGTGGGAGTACATCTGAGTTTAGCACCAGCATAGCACTGGTAGATGGAAGCAGTACATCGCCTTGTATTTGGCTGTTTTACAGAATGCCTGGAAGATAATATATTTAAAAGGTCTTTTACTCTACAAATTAGCATAATAACTTCTGTATGCTTTATTTCATTGTATAATTCTGTGTCCTCAATTGTTCTCAAGTGCTTTTACAACGGCAAAGATAGAAATACCTGTGTTATGCATTAATTGGAGTTTTAAAAGAATTATAAACTGTCAGTCACACCTGTAGATTGTTCTGATTTTTTTTCAATCTATTAGAAAGGGTCTTGAGAGTGACTATTTTCTGGAGCTGTTCAAAATTGCTATCAAAGCACAGGCAGAAGATGAGTTTCCTTAGTGCCCTAGTGATGTTGTCAGTAGGAAAGGATAGATGATGAGTATCTAAACAGATAAAAATTATCTAAATAGATAACCACTGTTTAAAGGGGGGCTGTGAGAAAGATGAGGACAGACTCTTTAGCAGGATCTGTTGTGACAAGACAAGCGGAAATGATTTAGAACTAAAAGAAGGGAGATTTAGATTAGATAAAAGGAAGAAATATTTTACAATAAGGGAGCTGAGGCAGTAGAACAGGTTGCCCAGAGAGGTGGTGGATGTCCTGTCCCTGGAGACTTTCAAGGTCAGGCTGGCGGGGGGCTCTGAGCACCTGATGTAGCTGTAGGTGTCTCTGTTCATTGCAGGGGGTTTGGACTAGATGGCCTTTAAGGGTCCCTTTCAGCTCAAACAGTTCTATTCTAATGAAACTTAAGTTTATTGCCCAAGTCTAAACCTAAAGCCAAACTGCAAGGGACAAGTGAACAAACCAAAACTACACCATTGATTTTTCTCAAATGAACAAATTCTAAATCAAGTTTGCTGGCGATATTTTGAATTATCAGAACTGAACTGCATTTTTCAACTTCTTTATAGTCTCTCCTTCTCTCTTCTGCATGCTCCAGTTTGCACTTCCATATACAAAAAAGATATATTAAGAACTGCTACCCCTTAGTGTCAAGGTGATATGAGCTGTCTCTGGAGGAAGGAAACATTGCTTAAGCTCTCTTCAAGTTTCTCTAGCTCACCAAAAAGAATGGAATAAGATTTTTTTTATTATTTTTTTCAGTTAGCAACATAATATCTGGTCAATCCATATTTCATGGTAAATTAGCAATGGTATTGCTGTATTGCTTGTGGTCACAGGAAATTGGAAACTTAAAAGTCATGTGAGGCTGAAAATGAGAATGCAATATGACTGACCCACTAAGGTGGCAGTACTTCACCTCTATGTACAATAAGGAGAAGTGGGACACCTTCTATATTTGCTTTATGGTCATCTGTTTTTCATCAAATTTCTTGTCTTTTATTTCTAAAAACTGGTTTCAAATGCCTCCATTTGGTGTGTGTGTAAGGCAAAGTTGTGGATCACTTTTATTAGAGTCCTCAACTATTATTATTGCCCTTGAAAAATAAATAAATAAATAAAGTTTCAAATTGGACCTGGATGTTTTCAGTACAAATACTGGAACAAAAGTTATTCCCCAACATGCCCGTGATTCCTGACCCTCTTTCTGCAGCTGTACACTAGAATGGAGCTATGAGCCTGACCAGGCTGTGCTTCTGAGGGCAGTCTGCTATTTTTTATGAATCTTCAGACCAAGCAAAACAACTAACAATAGAAAGGCATTTTTCCTCTCATAATTTGAAACAAAGATAGAAAAGGAGAAAACGTGTATTGGTGAGCAAAGCATTAGTAAATAATATTCAAAGTTTGCTTAGAGTAGAAAAGATGTTATAATAAAATTATGTTTTAAAAATATTTTTTCTTTAAGCTTCTTGCTGACTAGAATTTCAGCTTCCTTGAGGCTCAGGATCTTGCTAAAGAAACACCTTTTGCTTGTTGTTTGTAGCTGGAGAAAACAGTGTTATTAACTCCAAGGAACTATTAGGGAAATCTCTTGGCAGTTTCAAAGTGAGAAAGGAAGCAAATCATGGTCATATGTATCTTTTGTCCTGCTCGGAATTATCTCTATCATGTTGGAAGTTTTTATTCGGAAGTCTGTGTTGACTCTCATGATTAGGGCCAGAAATCCTACAGCTGACAGGAAAGTGACCTATAAATAATGATCTACGATAGACTTGTCATATAGTCATTAAATGAAATATTCTAGTACCTGTTTCCTTTGTCTTGTTTCTCATTTTCTATGTTCTTTAAAGTTATTCCCTTTGACATATCCAGTTAGCTACCTGGTATGAGGATTTTTTTTTTTCTTGTGACTATCTTCAGTTCTTTACCAGAAAAGTACTACTGAATATTTGCATTATTGCATTACTGCAGTAATTTTCATAAGCCTGAAATCCACTTGAAAAGAATCAACTACATTTAGTACTGCAGTTCTAAGTAAAAATTAAATATTTTGTTAAAGTAGATGTTTATACTTAAATGAATATGCATGTATTAAAAAACAAAGCAGGAATAGAAGGAGTTGCATGCAATGCCATGTGAATTCCTGGCTTGTGAGAAAATGAGTCAGACTTAAGTAGGGATGTGAATTTACAACACGTCAAATATTCTATAATAATTACCTACAAGCGTTCTCTAGCTGTCACATTGTATAAAGAAAATCAGGCAGTTCCTGGTAACAGCCCATCTTCTCTCTCTTAGCGAATAACATAACTGTCTTTCAGCAAGAATTGTTTCATTTCATTTAGTAATGATGAAAAATGTGCATATGAGATGTGTGTGTGGTGTGTGGATCCATTTTATAGTGGAGGCTCTTTGAGTTCACATCCCAAGTTTTTACACAGTAACTTTTTACTTGCAATTACAAGGTACTTGCAATACAATTCATTGTATTCAATTGTATGAATCTAATGTTTTCCTTGATATCTCTGACTGATAATTCCCAAAAGGATGCCTTCCAGGCCTTCCTGCACAAAAGGAAAATTCTTGTCACTGTTGTCACTGAGGTGGAAGATGTTAGGGGTGAAAAATGTTAGAACCCCACTTAAGTCTACATGGATTTTATCTTGAATACACAGTCTAGGATTTTACCTTAAACTTGCAGTTCAGATCTCCCTTGTTTATTCTGAGTAATGAGGCAAACAGAAACATGCATGCCAAATGTGCTTTGTTAACGTGAAGCCTGCCAAAAGTGAACTCCCAGTACCAGGAAGTTAAGTAAATGTTACTTGTGTAGGCTTAGCCATTGACTCTGCCTAAAAGGCTACAGTAGAACATTGTGTGAATGAGGAGACATAAAAACTGTTTTGTGCCATCTGTGTTTCTAAAAAACTTGCAGAAAATTTGTGTTGTACAAAAAATAAGGGTAGGCTTAATGACAAGCGATAATTCAGTTCCTCTGACATCTTCTCTGAAGCTTTATTTTGATTTATAAGCTCACATCTTCTGCATGAAGAGATGACATGACTGGTATCTGCCAGCCCTATCTTCTCTCCTTTCTGAAGCAAAAGTGAGTTACTACAGGAAAAGGAATCATACATTTGTATAAGTGGCTTACCAGACCAGACACTTCCCCTTGAGATTATGCTTGGTTGATGGAATAAATCACAACAAGCATTTTTCTTTCAAGGATAATTTTTAACTCACTACGTTTGAGTAACACAATATATATGCTATTCACTCATCACCTGGATCCCAGTTTTTTAACTAACATATTTTCTACCATAGGTCAGCATAAAACTATGCTGTGATCTGTGCCATCTCCATTACTCATAATGTTTGTAAGACAGTTAGTGACGAACACAGATCTTAGAAGTCTACTTATGTACGCAAACTATGCTTATGATTTCATTTGCTTTAGCAAATGCTCAGAAAACATCACTTTTGGCAGAGCTGGAAATGATGTTTTTCTACTGTAATGATGCAGATCTTCTCTTCAGCTGGTAACACACTAAGCAGACACACACAAAAAAAGAAAAAAGAAAAAAAGAAATCACAGTTCATAACCAGAGGTAGATTTCTTCTGTCTTTTTTTTTTTTTTTTTTCCTTTTGTTTTGCTATCTTCACCAAGTGAGGAGATACAGCAGTGAATACTGTGAATGACAGTTGTATCAGTGCTAATGTTAAAAGCTGTATGAATATCAATGTGAATTAACTTCATTTTTCTTCCTTCTCTAATCAGCTTTACAATGCTCTCCTGGAAATAAATAGAACAATATCTGAAAGAAAGCAGACAGAAACACAGGATAGCTAAGATAAGAGTGAACAATTCATCTTAATTTTAGGGTACTTCAGTAAGCACACAATGCAAAACTTTAACATAAAAATTTGTGTAGGTGTTCTTGGCTTATTATCTTATACTAGTAAACAGTATATATATTATTTTCCAAGCAGTGGCTAGCTGTTTCCTCTCTTGCCCATCTGCTATTGTAATCTTTTACAAAAGGATTGGAAAAATCCCTGTTTTGTATGCTTTGGTAAGAAATCTGAGAATCTGAACCAGTTTTCAGTCTCCATTCAGATGTAAAATTTAAAACCACATCTAGTGAGCTATTAGGAGTCAGTAACACACCAGAATCGTGTAGATTTTCAGCAATGCAGGAAAAAAAAAGTTTGAGCTTCTTGGTTTTAATGCTTTAAACTGTTATTCAGCAAACTGTATGTATTTATTTCCAAAATTCTTTGTTCTCCAGATAGAGGTTTTGAGGAGACATCAGTTCGAAAGATCAGAAATGCTTAACCATTTTAGAAAGCAATTGTAATGGATGTTTTTCTGATTAACTTACAGCACTTCCCGAGGCTTTTGCTTAATTCTCCAGTTCTAATGTATGTCATATATATTAGTATTACTCCTATGAGTAATGACAAATAAACACGTATTTCAAACAAGAGCTGGGGGAAAAGTAATTTTTCACTCATTAACAGACTGACCATATATTCAGAAGTGATATTTGGTAGGATCTTGATTCATTAGGTTATGGGTAGCTGCTGCCCACTGTTTTATCATGCCCCTTAAACAGGGCGGCACTGAGGAATGTCTAAGTTGACAACTGCAGAGGAACCCAAAATTCCAGGGTTGTGGGAGTCCAGTATTTCAGACCAGTAGAAGAAGTGCAAAGCTGAGGACAAAGAAGGAAGAAGTAGAGCCTATTCAAGACTGAATTAATGCTGATGTGATGATCTGAAGTCCAACTTTAAAAATAATAGAACTGGCTCTGTATGGCCAATTACTGATACCCAGCTTGAATTACTGTTGACATCTTGTAACTTAACTGCCCCAGCATGCCTGATTGCTGTCACAGTGCCAGAGATTTGATACTTCTGAAGTTTAAACTGAGAAGGATTGCAGATCATATCTAAAAATGAACAAATGAAATTTTCTGCAGCAGATGCTTGTCTGCCACATCTTCAAATGGGCAACTGAGAGACTCTGATCTGAGTGTTGCTGGGTGTGAACTCCATAAGAAAAGAATTATACTGTACTACTAATACTTAAGTAATTCCTATCTGTAAATCTGCACAGTGAAACTGAGCATTTTTCCTCTACCTCATGAGTTTAGAAGCCAAAATGTATAGCATTAAGGAGAGATTTCTCAAAGGGAAAAGTAAATTGAGTTTGAAGCCAAAATTCCAACTGTGGCAGAAACCTAAGCTCATTGTCTTGATCTTAAAATGAAACACCAAAACCACTGACAATTCTTCTGATGATTCCTGTTGGATGTGAGACATACCTACAAGACAGCTGTAGATCTCAGGGAGAGAGAGAGATTTAACTGAGCCTTTCCTGCATCATTTAGATACTGCTGCACTGTTTTGATCTGGCCATTAACTGTTTTGGAGAGGTGTAACTTTAAGCAAAAGAGTTATTTTCTCCCTTAGATGCTTAGATATTTGCTGATTTTCCAATATTAAATAAAGCAAGTTGTTATTTAAATGATCCTTCAACCTTAATTGAAATGGACATTGAAATGGATGCTGCTGAAGAGAGGAGAATTTGCCACAGATTAGAGCACTGTGAGTGTGGGTCTGTGTTTTTAATGGGATATTTCTTAACTGCACAGGCAGTCCCTCTGCAGCTTCAATCAGTTGCATTGGAAAAGGCTTAGTCTTGAGAACACTGGTAGTTTGAATGTACAACCTTTTCTCACAGTATTGTTCCGTGCATTATGTTGTATTTTCCTTTTAAATTTATATATCTTTTGTGGTGCAGTTTTCCTCTTCTAAAGATACTGAAGGGTACAATGCTTATGGGCCTAGTGGAGGACCTCAGTCTTTGTTTAACTGAACACTTTGCTATCCTTTATTTAACACTATTTTATGAGTATGAACAAGTTGCTTCCTTTATCCTTATTTATGCTTATTGAGCATTTTACTGCTCAATATTTCACAACAGACATACTTAGGGCAGTGAAATCCACCCAAGGGCTATTTTTCATTTTCACTTGGTGTAGAAGTGGAAAAATATCCATTAAAAAAGTGTATTAGTGCTTTCTGAATAGGACTTTTAAGCAGTCCAGATCTACTGGGAGAGAAAAGATATTGAGCAGTGCAGAGAATATAGGCTGATTACAGTGAGACAAATATCTCATTAAGCTGTGGCTGTTTTGTATAACCAGTTATATTTGTATTTCTTAATTTTGCATTGAAGCTGTCATTTTAACTGGCGTCAGTTTGGCTTCTAGTCTGGGGCAATGCCATCTCAGTTCTCAGGCACTGTCAGAAATACTTTCCTTAAAAAAAAGGCATTATGAAATCACTTATGTCTCTACAGGTTTAGGTACATCACCTTTGCACTTCCAATCTTCTAGATATTTGGCAATACAATAAAACAATTATAAATTAGGTGGAGTTTCCCTTTTGCTTTAGAGATTTTGAGCACACCTACTTCCATCCTGACAGCAACTACTTGACATTCAAACCACATTAGGGACAGCTAATGTCATAAGAATAACTGCAAACCCACCCCAAACCACTTTGGACAGCAATTCACTGCTTCAGTACTGTTAGTTAAAAAAATCCATGAAGTCTACAGAATCTGGGTCTCACCCTGGCTAGTTGCTTCAAGGTGTCTGGGCTGAGCCCACCAGTACTAGATACTTTGTTCAAATTTCAATAGCACTGCATGAAGATGTATTAATAACATAGGGTAAACAAATGAAAACCCAAATGGAATTGGAAGAAGTATTTCTTAAAAATAGCTTTCTTTCACTTATCTTTAAATTCCTGGTAGTGGTTTGATTTGCTGTGTGTCCCTTTATGCCCCATAAGAATTTGATCTGCTTTTACTGGTAGCCTGTGAACTGCTCATCTACAGGAAGAATTTCTAACCAGGTTCCTTCTCTCTGCATCCTGGCATGTTTGCTTATGTAATTAAGATATTGCTATTAGTATTATTTTAACACATAATTTCTCTCAAGTGGTCTCTATGTATATTGGTATGTGTGACTGCAAATATAATAAGCGTAAAAGTAAGTTACACAAGCTGAGTTGTAAGACAGTAGAAGTTAAATGATTTAAGTTCATTTTGGGTACTTAAATGGTCAGAATTTGTGCCCAGATGCAGCTTGAAGCCTGTGTTCTACTGAAATCTGACTGTTCTTCATGTGTAGCAGGTGGTTCAAAGGAAAATGCTGCTCTACTACATTTCAGTTTTTGGTTGTCTATTTCCAGAGTGATGTGAAGAATTTGTAAAACAGATGGCTACATTGTCAGCTTGCCAGAAACTGAGTGACCACATTTAATCTTCATAAAAATAAGAGCAAAAATCACTGTTTATTTCAATTTGTGATAAAAGTTTCTGCTGTTTAAATCCAGTGATCATGATGGTGTTGGTGATGGGTTTCATTGTAAAGAAATATGGTGGTACGCAGTGATGTCAGTCCTAGTTTTGGTCTTTCCACGTAGAACCTTAGATAACCTTCTCTTTCTATTAAAAATCACAACAAACACAACAAAACAACAACAGCAACAACAAAAATCAAACATTAGTGGAAACCATTTAATCTAGTGTGCTGGCAATCCATGCTTCAACCTTAGAAGTGAGGAAATGGGATTTCCTGATGTGATTTGCCAATGCTAAATGCATTATGTGTTGCTAAGGGAGCCCCTGTCGTCCCACCCAGCGCCAGGAGGCTCATTTAGCAGCTTTGCTAACATGGTCTTCAGAGCAGGATACACTGCTTCTCTAGCTTGCTCATCTCTTCTTTGTTCTGAACTTATGAAGATACAAAGCATATATACATTTCAGGTATTTACCAGATATGAATATGATCAATGGCTTTTTTTTTATTCACTGAGTCAAGCAAGAAATAGAAGCTGTAACAACTTTTGCTCATTTACAGGTTTCACATGACTCACATGTGGAAAAGCATTTTATTTTGTCTTCAGGTCTTCTAATTATCCAGATAATTGTGTGTTGCCAGAAAGAAACACCATTGACATCTCATATATATATATATATATATATATATATATATATATATGAACACACACACACACATATATATATATAAATATATATATATATGAACAGCATTCCTTACTAGTGACTTCTGAGCTGCATGAGCTCTCATGCACATCCTGACCTAGAGCTGACCTTGCACAGGTGCAGCAGAGGATTCTGGTTAGGTTTCTAGACAAGGAAGTTGTCTGAAGAGTGTAGCTTAGGGCTCTTGTGCAAAGTACTGTCAGAGGAGAGATCTTCTTTAACTTTGAAACCAGTATGTGAGAGTTGTTTTTTGAAGGCTAATGGGAATTGTAAAGAGTCTTGTTGCTACCATCTTGGACACTTGTACAGTCCTGGCCTCCTAAATACTCTTGGCTACAAGGAAGGAACTGATGTTAATTGCCTGTGTTTGCAATGTACCACACAGTTCAGAAAGTATTTTCCCTCAGTTTAATTCTATGATCAGTTCTGTACAAGGGAATATGAAGTATCTCTGAGCAGTCTTCATGAATGCCTTCACCAGAGAAACATTATCACTGCCTTGAGTAGAATTGATTGGGCTGGGAGTTATCCACCAGATTCTGCAATAACTGTTTCCTGCTACAAGTGCTGTGACCCCTTAACTCTCGTTGCCCTTTAAGCTCCATAAGTTTTATTGTTAAGGGATTTCCAGCCCATCCCTATTCAGTACCTTGGAAACGAAATCAGAAGCATTACTGAAAATGTCTAATAATGAGTTTAGCCTAAGCACCTTTCTGGGAGGTAGAAGACCGTTATTATCCCCATTTTGCTGCTGAAGAATAAGTTGCAGAGTTCAAGGCTGTTCACCAGATCTCCTTCTGCCAAATCTGTTCTATCTATATGACAAGGCTATTAGCTCAAATTCCTCTGCTGACCACCAAAACAACAGAATCAACTGCCAAGATAGGTGGTCTCCCAAGTAATCACATTCAAAACCTTTGAGGCTCACTTTATATTAAAAAACAAAACAACAGTTTAAGTACTGGCCATAAACTTACCAGCAGTCACTGCAGATTTCTGCAGCATCAGTTTAATAGTCTCTCTATGTGACACACTGCTTAATTACAAACTAGAAAGCAGCTGCTGAAGCTTAAGTTTCTTAATCATCTCTATATGCAGTCTCTTTACAAAGCTCAAAGCAATAGTTCCATGTCTCTTTACAAAGCTCAAAGCAATAGTTCCACCTGACTGTGACAACTGCACTGAGACCTGTGTTCTCTTTCTTTTGTGATGGGGGTGGAAAAACCAAGGCTATATGAGTTTCCTGTATAACTGTGGCTAGCCTGGAGACCCAGTGAGATGCAGTATGCTTATTCCAGGCACTTTGAAAGCAAGCTACTGGTTTAGAAATAATAAGACTTTAAATGGATTTGACAATTAGAGTTCTCTGAATTTGCCTTCGTAATTTGTGTGAAGATGTTTCATACTCGTGAGTTTTTTTTCCCACAAATAACTTCAGTTTTGTTTTTGTTTTGTATTTTTTGTTGTTTTCTTAACTATTATTTTATTTTAGGGGAGAAAAGGATGTTGTTTTTCTTTTGCTTTTAATGAAGAAGAAAGTATTTGCATAGTCCCTTGAATTCTGTTGCATGGACTTCAGCAAAACAACACAGTTCTGGTAAAGTTACAAGATATAGAAAAACTTATCATGTAAGCACCTTAGAAACCCGTGAGCACTTGAGAGGGCAGTCATAGAAAACTAGACTTTGCCAGATATATAGAGATTAAGAAAATATCTCATGGGAGAACAGAGAAATTAGAAATTTCATTTTAGCTGAAACTCTTTGGTAATCTATAGGACAAGTGAGACAAGTTTAGTGAATGTTTGATTCCATGTGGTCAAGCAATAAATGCTTTGCAGAAGGAAAGTATTTCAGGTAATGTTATTTTATAGAGTTTTCATCTGTTTGATATTATTCTTAACTCAGGCAGATAAAATGAAGTGTGAGCATGTTATAATACTGGGTAAGGAAGGAGAGTGAAATGTTAGAGACATTTTGAACAAATTGTCAGGAACAGTTTTAGTCAGAGCCTGTGCCTCCGTGAAGGAAAGTGCAAGGCAGCAAAAGGATTCACAACATAAAGCTGACCTAAGCTAACACTGACAATATGGGACCAGACAGTTTTTCAGTATGGTAGTCTACAGAAGCTATTTAAGCCATATATCTGGGAAAAGAAACGTAATTGAACGCATTTTGTAAACTGGCTAATGTTCATTATGAACCAAAAGGACAATAGTACCACCAATTTTAGTCAATCCTTTGTAACTGCAGGTGGACACAGCTTCAGTGAAAGATGAGCTTACAACCCACTGAAAACATCTTAGATAATCTTTCTTTTGAAATCTAATTAATAAAAATAATAGGTTCTGTGAAGAAAGTGATGTTGGATGTAGAAGAGAAGGAAGGAGGTAACGAATAAGGTAAAGGCCATGTAATTGCACATATACTTGGTAAATCAGCAGAATTCTGAGATGTACTTTAGAAAAATAGCCTCCATGTTTGTGCACGCGTCCCTTCTTAAATCTTCAGCAATAAGGTTTTTAATAAAAATCAGGACTGTGGAAAACCAGCTTCTCAGAGACAAGGAAAACAAAGTAAAGTGTTATAGAGAAGGATTATCTTGGAAAGAGTTCAAGTGGCCACAAAAACAACAAATCCAGAGTGGAATTTAAGAAAAATTAGAACTGCAAGTTGCATAGGTAAAGCTGGCAAAAACCATGGATTCTGTATCTAAAAGGGATCAGTAGTAAATTATGAAATTAAAATAAAAAATTGCTTACTATATTTGCTCAAAAGAACAACCTGAGTGTACTATTTGGAAAAGATATCCAGGGTACATGAGAAGCAATCGTTATTAAAGAGTGACGAGTGAAACTTAATTAAGCTGCAGCCAGGAAGGATGTCAAATGTGGCATAATTAACCTTACTCTATTAGGCCTATGCTGTTAGGTCCAGGAAGGAGACTTAATGTGAGAGGCACTGGACAGCTTTAAGAAACAAGGAACTTGTCTGGAACTACTTCTTGCCTGAATCAATAGATCTGGGAGTTTGTATACAAGTGTCAAGATAGTCTATTGCAGCTGTGGGCTTGCCTGGGAAGAAAAGGATTGGTTAGGCCAAACATTTGTTTGAACTGTGTTCCTTTTAAAATCTGTCTTGAAGACTTGTCTTTGGGGGGCTCGAATTCTTTGTTAAGAGCTAACACATAGCTGGAGTGGATGGAGGCTAAAGATTCAAACTTTGGAATAGTGAAACAACTATTTCATGTTTCCATACAGTGGTTTATCAAGATCCTGTACATTAAAGATAGGGCTATATTTTTATTTATTTCTGCTAGATGCTGTAGCAGAAATGTAACGGGATATTCTCCTGCATGGACCCAGCAGTAGAGACAAATTTGTGTTCCTGATTCATGGACAAATTGTCCTCTGTAGCAAAGGACTTGTGTTAGAAAGGCATATCTTAACAGTAATATCTCCTTCAGCTATTTCATCATTTGAGTAGTATAGTTGTTTCCAGTGTTGCAGTCCTAGGAGAAATCCAACAGGAAGAATATACTGAGCTGGAAATGGGCTGCTAGCTATAAAAGTCACAGAACTGCTGTAATTTCCTGTGATTACAGAGCTATATATCTTATGCATAAATGCCACACTTGTATCATGAAGTGTAAGATGTAAAAGTTGATGGTTATGACTGGGAGAATCACAGAATCACACAGAATCATAGAATACCCCAGGTTGTAAGGGACCTTAAAGATCAAGAATCTCCAATCCACTCACCACAGGCCAGGTCACTAACCTCCATGCTAGACCAGTCTGCCCAGGGCCCAATCCAACCTGGCTTTGAACACCTCCAACGATGGGGTATCCACAACCTCTCTGGGCAGCCTGTGCCAGCAGCTCACCACTCTCATAGTAAACAACTTCTCCCTGATTTCCAACCTAAATCTTCCCTCCTTAGACAGTTCTCTCTCCATGTGGACATTTGTACCATTAAAATAAATAAATGTTCACTCAGATAACAGAAACTCACCCCTGCCATGTCAGCGCCTTCACCACTTTTCACCACCAAGCTGTGGAACACTCACAGTTCCTCCTGCATGAGAACTTTAAGTCTCCTTTAAAACTATAAATTCTTGAATATACTTGGATCCATGATGTTCTCTGCCCTCTGGCTAGGGTGTCTATATTTAAGTTCTTGACTCAGTGACTCTATACTTGAACAACTGAGAGTGCTGAGAGATTGAGAAAACTCCTGCAGCCTCCAGGAAGAAGGAAGAAAAATATTGCCCAACCAGAGATAAATGCTGTCTTGGATTTCACAAACAACCACGGTGTTTACTTTAGCTTCTCCTACCCAACAGCTGGAAGGTCAGTCTCTCTTACTTTTTAGTTTCTAGAAGCTAAAAGCATTCTATTTTCTATTAAAGCAAGGCTTTTCTATCTTAAAATTAACGATAGATATGATCCAAAATATTTAGTCATTTGAGATGAACGGAAGTACATATTCTTGGTGAATGTACTTATTCAGTCCTTTGTGTGAATATCTTACATATTTTCTTATTTTCTTTAGTCAATAATCTAAACCTTCACCATGAAGATACTTGTGAAGTAAAATCCCTTACTAGCTGTGAGGGGTAATCACAGTGTGGCGTTTGAAGTACTGTGTCTTTGAAAGGGGTGCCCAGTAAATAAGATATTCCTTCAAGCATTTGTGATCTGAAAGGACAAATTAAAAAAAGCAAAAGTTGAGAAAACCAGTCTTCTGTTGAATATTGCTGTTTCATAGAAACATTCAGCTACAAGTCCTCTGATAACAAGGAACTTAGTGCGCTGTGTAAGTTCTGCTAGGAGAAATGATGGTGTGTACTGGCAAATGATACAAAGTGAAAGGAATGAAAAGCTCATGGGAGGAAATGATGACAGATGGATTCAAGAGCAGAGCTGAGAATTTGGCACTTGAGGCAAAGCCTAAATGAATTGTGAAAGTCTCCTACAGCAAAGGATGCAGCTGTCTCATGTTATCCAGCTAATCTTCCATCTCTAAGAGCAAAAGATCTTTAATGAAAAGTGCCAAAGTTGTTCTCCTTGTCTTACATTTGTTGAACACTCACAATATGGAACAGGTCCAATATTTCTCTTTCTAAATATCTTAAGTCAGTCTTAGATTTTCTGTGATCTTCCTCTGGAGGGATACTATTCATTTGTCAGCATAATCTTCATTATTAAAGCTGTATACAGGTTGGGTACACCTATGTTTTTTATTAATTTTACATTATCACAAAATAAAACACTGACAGGGTTATTCTGTTCTTACTAATTTCATCAAGATCTTCTGTTTCTACATTAATGTTACCAGTTAAAAGTGAACACTGGATAAATAGCAGGTCTGGGGTTGGGCCACATAGGGTATTTACCTCATTTTTTTGTGTGTTTACAGGTGTGTAATTCAATATCAAGATTATAGGGGTGTAATTTTCACAGAACTGGATGTACTCTCCACCATATTGGTCCAGCTATCTTACATGCTGTTAGTTGTAGATATTCTTGCTGTTGTCAAGACGTGCTTGCAATAATACAGACAGTATTCTGATTACTAGCAGTTCATTAATCAGAGATAAAGGACTGTCTTAAACCATAAAAGAGAAAGACACCATTTATTTTTTTGTACTTATTAGTAAATACTAGCCTGGATTTTGTCTAACTGCTTGATCAGTGCTTGGTTTATTGCTTATCTCAAAACAGAGGGAGGATGATACTGAACACAAATGCAGTGCCTACTGCAAGTGATTCTCCCTGAGCTATCAGAGCTTGCCCTTTCTTTTTCCAGAAATGTAAGTGGGGGAAACAAAAAAGGCTTTTGACTGAGTTGGAGTTTATCTAATTCAGTGATAACTTAGCATATAAGATTAATATAACATTTAATTTAGTTTACCTAATTTATTGGTGATCAGTCACCCTTCTCTAGCATGCACACACAGAATGTAGATAAATCGAAGATGTAAAAATATAAATGTTTTTTATCATAGGCTGTTGTGTCAGTTTGATCAACATGTTAAAGTTCCTTGCCTGAATAGTTAGGCAACAGATTTGTGTGTGTAAATGGCATGTTTACTTATCGATTTTAGTATTTGGAGCACACCACAGGACTCATATAAGCATTAGTATCATTTTCACGATGACCTCCAGGTTTGTGAAGAACTATTGCAATTATGAACAAGCACTACAGAACCTTCAAATGATGAGTAAAATGCAGGACTCTATGTGCTTTCAGTTCTTTTTATAAGTCTGCTTAAGAGACAAGGTTTGAGAGGAGGGCTGGCCAGAAAACAAGAATTCTATCTGCAAAATGATTTGAGGTTTAAGATACATAATTCTGCAATGAACCATTCACATGACCTTTTAGAATTTCTTAGAAGTATTGATTCTTTCCGTCATAATGAATTGTTGGGTAGAGAGCTTTCCTTAGGATATAGGGTAGGTCTCTTTCCTTTAGCGTGTAATATTTTTCTCCTCTATCATTCTTAAGACCGGTATTTGAAATGAAATGGGAAAAAAGTGGAACTGCTCTTATAGAACAGAAAAAATTTGAACCAGACATTAGTTGAAGTCAGAAGCCTGAGTCACCCAAAAATCCCTTCAAACAGCTAGTAGCTGTTTTCTGCTGTTCCTCTGCTCTTGATCAACAATTCCATTCTGGGCTGAAAAGATCTATCCAATTGCACTGAAACGGAAAGCTATGTGTAGATTTGGTAAACGTAAAGAAACTTTTAAATTATTGAGCAAGCTGGTAGTGATTGCTTTCTGAAGTCATAGTTTCATAGTTTAAGAAATTTCCAGGCTTTTCAAAATTAAAAAAGAAGTCAGTCTGTTTTTTTTCTGGCTTAACATGTCTTGAAAAATATGGAGATGTTGTTCTTGTCTAAACACAAGACTTGTAATTATAGTCCAAGACCTGAAATCAATTAAACTAGGCTTATGAAATCTGCATAGAAGTGCACCATCCAAGATACATCTTTCATTTTCTAGCTGCATTCAAGGAATACTTATTCTGATAGTTGATTGGCATGAGCTTATTATTGAATGTGAAGAAAGAAAAGCACTGTGTAGAAATTATAAAATGCGTTTGTCATGTACCTTAAAAATCCTTCTAAACATGCTCTCAACATTCAGCATCCAAACTGCTGATGCCTTCTAAAAAGCCATCTCCAAAAAAATGAAGAAATCTGTCCTTAATTGTGGGTGTGGAATACTTTGCTGTTCTGGCTCTGACCTGAACTGCATTACACCTAGTGATACTCAAGCAGTGACATATAAATACACCCTCATATCAACGTCCTATTTCTAGTTGGCCCAGTTAATTCTTAGAAAAACAAATATTTCTAAACCAGCATAATTTTCCTTGATTCTGGCATGAAATAACTGAGCCACAGCATCTGATGGTGTGAAAGCACTCTGCCTTCCCTGCCTTGCCCATGTCAAGCGTCAGTCTTCCACATGTTTTCGTGACACAGTCTTGTAGGAGTCAGCAGACTGCTGTATAGACTTTGGCCCGAACAGCTGGATGACTGACTGAATCTGCTCACTGACTTCAAATCACATGTTATCAGTGAAACCTTTGCTGCTGTGTTTCCTTTCATTGTGTCCTTAAGCTGACCATTTCCTGCTCATGTCCTTTAAGCAGAGAATATACAGAAGATCAGGGTCAGCCCCGATGCTGCAAATGCTTCACTTATGGTTTGAGAAGATAAAGCTGTTGTTTTAATAGTGTTTGAACAAACATAGAAGTTGCCTACACTTCTTTTTTTCTAATACAGTTGCAGAGAACTGATCATGAAAATTTCCTTCATCATCAATTTTTAGCCGATATTGAACTGATTTTTTAAAATGTGGTGTGTGGTTCCAGCTGTGATAAATGCAAACTATTGCAATCTGGTGGAGGAACCAGAATGTTTTTTAATGACCCTACACTATGATTTAAGCCAAGTAAATATAATGATTCACCCAGGGAAGATAAATTATTGCCTGGAAAAGTGCCAAAGCATTTTAATTTGTAACTACAGCATGTCTCTCTTGGAACCCACTGTAAACTGTCTGGGATACAAACTATTTTCCAAAATGTTATATAACTTCATAATTCACAGTGTTTTTTTCCCCTTCCTCATCCAGCCCAGGCATCCATATGCTTAATTTAGACAAAGATTTGCTTTAAATAGCCACCCGAAAAGCCCTTTGCTATAACCACAGGGGAAAAAATCTTACCTTAGCTGTAATTGTCAATAACGTTCAAGACTGTAAGTTGGAGCTGCAGCAGGTGTCAGGGGGGCACTTGTCACCACAGCTTGGAGACGTGACAAATTGTCAGAAGCACTTGGATTTCCTAGGCTGTTATTAGCCATCTGTTCGCAGCTCTGGGTGGGTCAGCTGTGTGGACTTGACCAAAGCCACCCGTTAATTAGAGTATTTATGATTCCAGCTAATTTAGAGCTGATTTTTATTTATTGTTTACAAAAGGAAGATGTGTCACTCAGTCTGGGACAGACTTGTATCAGAGATTTTGTTCAAATCATGGTATACAATTTAGGATTTAGCTGCAGGAATTTCCCTTTGGTACCAAATGGGTGTGATTCTGTATAACGCCCAACTACCTCCACTTTCTGAAACTGATTTTCTGGCAGGTCAGGAATTTCAGCTGTTTAGGAGGAATTGCTGTTTGCCTACTCATGTTTGGTGTACATTGCACTTACAGTGATTAGTAGCCACTCAGTCCTAAGACAGTCTCAAGGTCAGTAGCTAAGAAAGTGTAGGATATGCCTGTATACCATTCCTCTTGCAGACTATTAAAGTTTCATCATGTTTCTAACATTTCCAAGGCCAAACAAGAACTTGAGATTAAGATAGAAATAGCTGTATTTTGATAGCTCCAGCTTGCTTTCCCTAAAAGAAAAACAAACTTGAAAATGCTCTGTAGCTAAATAGAGGTAGTATGCATGCCAAGAGAGATTGTGATGAGGTAAGGATAAGATTGTATTGTATACTTTGTTAGTTTTATATAACAAAGTAGTATATATATATATAAAACTAACAAAGTATACTCTCTCTCTCTCTCTCTCTATATATATATATATAGTATTCATAAATATAAAAGAATATTGATAATTAAACTCCAGTTTTTAAAAGTATCTTTTCATACTAATTTGATTTGTAAGGAATTAGTGACAGACAAACATCCTGAAAAAATCACGTAAATAATGTTGTATTGTACTAGAACAACAAAAAAGCAACATTAAATTTATTTGATTCTCACTTTTTCTGCCTTTAGTTCTTGGAAGAGCTGGACAATGAAAAAAATAATCTACTGTATTTTAAATAGTGGAATGGACACAGACAAATATGAAGGCTTAGAATGGCCTTCAAGCACACTCTCAGACATCTTTCCCATAACTGGACTGTACTACTGTTGAAAATAGCTATGATGAATTGAAATGACTCTTTACTACTACCTCCTCTTTCTGTGGTTAGTCTTCAGAGTTCTATCATGGAGTAATAATGCTGTGTATAATGATATGTTCACCATAACTCTGGCTGGAAGATCAGGCAAGAGAAAGCTCTTCTGTTGAAGAATGTTGTATAGAATACATTTCAAAAATAACTCTGAATCACACCGTTTCATTCTACATTTATTGAAAGGTGTCTTTGGAGACCTGTGTCATAAAAGTTTTAAAAATCAATAAAATAATAGCTTATATATTTTATACAGGATATATGTATGAAAATATGTAGTTGGAATTTCTGAGAGTATAATTCCATTGGGAATTTCTGCTAATGCCATAATGTAAATCTTGATCTGGTTGTACAGTTTAAAGGATTTTTAGGTATAATTACAGGCCCTCACTTAAGGTATCCAGATTTTGCTTTTACAATGGGTAAGTTAAATCTATATTCAGTGTACATGTATGGCTCTGCACTTCCCACCTATCTCCTACCTGTCTCTCAGCACTGTTCTTTCTTTTGTGAAATTTGTATGCAAGACCCCTTTTGTGGGTAGAAATCTCCGGTGGGGTCGAAGCCCACAGATTTCTGTGAAGTGGCACGTTTTTTCTCACTGAAATTACTCTTCCCCACCTCTTCCTGTACAACTCACTTTCAGCTTCTTTTGCATTCACTGAAACAGGACTTGGGAGACTTTTGCCTCCACTATTACCTCTGTGGAAACAGTGTGATCACTATGCTATCACAAATCAAACCAGCCGAGATTTTCCCTAGGAAGAATGATTTGAAGAGCAAATGTTGTCCTAACAGTGGACCACCTCCTCTGAGCCCAGGCCCTATTGCTTTATGCAGGGATGGAGAGCAGAAAGCCAGAAGCTCTCAATAGGAAGAGAGCTGAGTCTGCTGCCAGTGCTATGCCATCCTGGAAAGTATGGGAAGACTTTGGTAGCCAATGATGAAAAAAGGAACAGGGGTAAGCTAGACTGCTCTTGCAGTTGCAGTGTAGTATGCCCAGGTTACTCAGATCTGAACTGAGATGTGTTCTATATAATGGTAGCTGTCATAATGGTGATTCTTGTCAGTGTGATGATATCATATACAATTGTTTGCAGTGAATAAAGAAACATTCAGCAGCTGTCCTGAAGTATGGGTGTTGTGATGACATATTCAGCTCTGGACTGAGTTTGTACATGACCTTAATTTACACTTTTCTTGTGTTTTTTTTCCTGTTTTCTGTTGCCATAAAGAAAATTTTAGAAACCTTATGTCCACACTAACAAACCTTTTTACACTTTTTTTTTTTTAAAGGAAAATGTGAAAAGTAGTTCAGAAAAGTGCAAACTGAACTGTAAGCCACCACTGATACATATATATATATATTTATTATGTTAATAGTCTTCTATACTGTTATGTTCTTTAGGTTTATTCTGGGTTGATCCATATGGTGGTAGAAAAGAGCATGAAAAGAACAAAATGTTTTTTACAGAAAATTTGTTCCAAAAGAAGATTCTCAACAAAGTTCTGTAGTTTTTTGTTAATGTATTCTGCAGATTTTAAATAATACATGAAGTGAATGATAGCTTTTATCTCTAACCTTTTGGCCTATCTACATACTCTCAGCCTGTTCTAAATACTAATAGAAAAAACGGATGCCTTTGCAACAGTATTTGAATGCTTCAGTTCTTTCTGGGGCATCCAAGGAGAAAATGAGTTTTCTATACTTAATACAAAGTAAAGATGAGAGAAGAAATAGTAAATAAGTTGTTGGTTGCATGAGAATCACTCAGTCTGTATAACCTAGACAAATCCTAAAAAACTTTTTCATATGATTTAGAAAAGCTTATTTGAGTGGAAACCAAACAAAATTAGTATGTCACAAAGCAAGTAACTTGCCTCAGTGAGTATGGTGTTATATGTCTGTAATTTCTCACGAATACATAGAAGGGCACTTTCTTAAAATCAGAATGACTGCTCGGAACAGTAATTGAATGTTTTGTTCATGATTTCTAAATTGATAACACTTACTATTCTCTTCTGTATTCCTATCTGTTAGTGTCATTCACATACTAATGAACATGTAATTGCCTGTGGAGCATCTCATGAAACTGAAAACTGTCCAGGTGAAAGAGAAATCAGTTCAGATGGAGGTGGGAGAGGTAAGTTTGTCTTCCTGTATATGGTTGCTAAAACAGTGTCTTTTTTACATAAAACATTTCAAAAATATTATTTTTGTGTAGCAAGTAGAAGTTTGTCTAGTTCTAGTGATTTGCTTAATAGAAAGTTCTCATTTGTTGTAAGGAAGGCCTTTTTTTTGTCTGTTGAAAGAGACTAATTTGTAATAAACTGTCCCACCAAAGGGAGGAGACTTATATTTCCTTGTAATGGAGAAATGTTTGAATGACAGAATGAGTCTTATAAGCCTTATTTTGAAGAAACATATCCTGGTATGGGATTGCCACAGTCATGTTTCCTCTTGTTCTGTTTTTCATGCATTTTTTTTGGAAGGAAGGATCACACAAGTGCAGGGTGCTGCACTTGGGTCGGGGCAACCCCAGGTATTTATACAAACTGGGGGAACATCTCCTTGAGAGCAGCCCTGTGGAGAAGGACCTGGGGGTCCTGGTGTATGGGAAGCTGGAAGGCCAACAGTGTTTTTAAATCTTGCTCATATGGTTTAATATCGAACAAGCATGAGGAATTTTTCTGGGGAAGTTTTGTTGCTGAAGCAATAAAGACTTCTTCTGTAAGTCAAATTAATCACATTAGAAATCAATGAAAAACAAAATAAATAAAAACACAATAGCTTCAAACTATAACACCATGTTAAAACTGAATTTTTCTGATTTCTAAGTTATAAGATTTATTGTAACTTGGACATATCTATTAAGCTGGGCTGACTGGATACAAAAGGGGCTGTGACTATGAAACCTCTGCTGGGAACTTATTTTCATTATTTTTAACTCTTAAATTTACAGCAATGAAAAAGTAAAGAATAGAAGTCAATGTTTCATAATTATTTATTCTGAATGAGATCCATATTGAAGATTTCAAAGTTTGCTAACATCTGCCAATGATTTTGACTCTACATATGGATTAACCACAGTGCAACAAAATAAATCATTGAACAAAGAAAGTAAAGCATTATAAATGTCCGCATGTGGTGACTTTGCTTATAAGGATATGTACACATGAATAGGTCTATATATCTACATATAAAAACAGACCTTAAGCTGCACAGAATATTTGTACATGCAGCTCAAGATATGCTTTTGCAAACAGATAAATAGATAAGAAAGTATTCATTTATGAATTGAACCTTACTACCCAAAATGATACTGATCCAAAGATATTTTATACCATATGCCCTTTTACTTAGAGTGCTTACATTTAATAATTATTGCCTATAGAAGTAAAATGCATAAGCAATGATACTGCCTCAGAATTTCAGAGCTAAGTTTATTGTTTGTGCAACCCTTACTTGATGGGAAAGACGTTTCAGCCTCAGATGTCTATCTTCATGAAACAGAGCTGGAACATTTTCCGTATTCAAACACAGGGTCCTATATTCTTCTGTAGTTTAAGTACATAGTTCAGACTTCTTCCCAAATATGTAATCTAATTGAAATTTTTAGAAATTCTATATTGACATATGCAGATATACTGGGGAAAATGCACTGACTGTCTGGACTTATTAGTAAATTGGATAATGGGTGCCAAATTTATCTTTTAAGAAGTGTCAGTTGAATGCTTAAAGTGTAAATGGGATGATTAAAATTGTCTGGTTAATTCAAGTTCCCTGAATCCTTTCCAGTCATCTTGTCATTTTTAAAATCATTGCTAAGATTAAAAGATTTTAATGAAGAAACATACTGGGCAAACTTTCTCAAACTGACTGTATTAGCAGCTTCTCTTCCTTTCTGAATTATCTATCTGTAAAGAAAGACATATTTGGCAGCGTTCAACGTGGAAGGAAACCTGTTACTTTCTATAGTGGCACATTTTTCACTTCATTGTGTCACACATCTTAAGGGTCATTCATTTCTCTTCCAGAAACAGTTTTATACAACTGTTTAAATGCAAAATAACAGGAAAGGGGCTTCTGCATTCCTATTTTGTCTGGATGTGATACAGAAGATAACATGAGAGTATTGGGTGATTGACTGATTCTCCGTGGACACAAAAGTAATTTCCACACTCACCGTGGCCACGATTCAATGAACAAAAGATGTGTTTGAGATATGCTTTTCAGCTAAGATTTAAGATTCCTATCAGACTCTTAGCTGACTGTTCCCTGACTAATATTTGTGGTTAGTGACCAGATGACTGAAGGAGAATCAGACGTTTGAGAAAGCCCTAATGAACATTCCTAGGCGTGAGCCTTTGTATAAGTACTCATGAGACATATTGTTTTCTGCAAGCATTTTGGCTAAAAAGTACTCACATGGTTTTAGAAAATAAATACAAAAGGTCATAAATACCACTGAGGTGAATTCATGGTTTTCAGTGTAATACATATTTCTGAGTACGTAGTTTGCAGAATTCACCCATGTCTGAAGAGTAACAAGGGAGCTCTTGGAACACAAACATTCTTTACAAGCAAAAAAACAAGCAACAAAGTTTATCTGTTGTAGAAAAGTTTGTGCCTCTACATCTGAATCTGCCACGTATGCGAAAACACAGAAAACAGCAAAACTGTTGAAGTAAAATTTCACTGTGTCTGGGAAAGGCTGAGGTAAAACAACATTAAAAGTAAATCACAATCAAACTGTACAAAAAGCTTACTCTATGAACTGCTAAGTGCTACTGAGGGACGCAGCTGCAGCTGTTGATTTGTGATACTGAGCCATGCAAGTATTCTTCTAGATACAAATACATAGAAGTAATCTTTAAAAAGTATGGTGTGGTGCAGCTATCATTTGTATAGGACAGTAGCTTTGACTCTGCAAGGAAAATCATTATGGAGAGGTTCTTCACCTAACATTGGAGGTGGATCTGGTTTCAGAAAATGATATTCAGAAATATTAATTTTAATAAAGTAGTTGCTGCTGAACAGAATGTACAAGCTCTTTCACATATATTAAATGCTTTTTAATGCTTCATGTGGCTCTGCAATCTTTCTGAATCTCACTGGTGTAATAATGAACACCAGGTTTCTCTTCAGTCTATCAGGTGTTATTCAGAATGCTGAGCTGCATCTAGAAATTAAACTGGAATTTCAGAAACTCTTTAATTTCTTAATCAACATAAGTTTAGTATGAGTCTGTTAACACAATGATGTATCATCTTTAACTATTTTGTCTCTGAATAAGTCCTCTTTGTTTTCTCCTTTTCAATCAGAAATGAAAATTTAGCGGCTATTCTAAATAACTGACTAGATTTACAGAAATGAAGAGTACTTGTATCCTTCATAAATGAAAAGTTCATCGGGTTATTTATAGACTTCTTTTATTAGAAGTGAGCAAGTTAAGATTTGTAGAAAAATTTTGCCACGGTTTAAACAAAGTAGTAATTTCATAGCATTATGAAAGTGTAAGGATGTTGTGCATAGAAATTATTACTCTTAGAAAGTATCAGTTGTGGAAATTTTCAGGAGCTGACTTAATATGACATTCTTTCAGACACAGTCATATATTGTCTATGGATGAATGTCCTGAATCTGTTGTTGGAGCTTACACTGATTTGCAAAAAGTGAAAATTAAAAGCATCAGTCTGGCATGGAGAAAATTATTTACAGTTCGTATTTAGGTAAGAGCAAAACAACAAATTCTCTTTGACATTCTTACCTGTTTTATTTTTCCCCTTGATTAATCTAGTTGTTGCCTAGGACTTTTTTGTTTTAATGCACTTTTAACAGTGCTTAGAATGTCCTTCAACATATGCATTGCTGATATCAGAAGTTCATTGTTTTAGAAGCATTTTATTAAGACTTGTGGCCTTCACACTTTGTATTGTTATCTGCCAAAACAAAATGACAATCAAATAATTCCCCCTCATGCCCTTTTTTTCTGTCCTTCCAATTTTTTAAACTTCCTTACTTTTCATTATTACCGTTGCTCTGAAATGACTTTATCACAGTGGAACATAAACAAGAGATTAGGTATCTCATCTGGATTAGCTTCACAGACTCTCTCCTTTTCACCCCCAAAAGCTCAATGACCTGGTAAAATATGGTATCAGCTGAGTTTTCTTTGGCCAGCTTGGCTCTCTTGACTTGACACTAGCAAGATCAAGCTATAGCAGACAGTCAGCATAAGGGATATCCTTTGAAAAACAGAAGTTTTTCTTCTTCAGAGTCGGACTTTTTTTTCCTAACTCTTTTCTCCTTTGTATTTTGGATTCCCCTTCCCCTCTTCACAGAAAAAAAGAAAAAAAAAAAAAAAGAAAAAAAAAAAAAAAAAAAGAAAAAAGCCATTGTATAGCTACATTTGCCCTCATAGCATTTCTCTGTAAAACAATAATTATATATTATATAGTTCAGCAGGAAGTACAGATCTACTTGAAAGATAAAAATCAGGCAGATAAGTCCTTCTGAACTTTAAAATTTAGATCCACAAGCTTAAGAAAACTTTGCTTTTCAGTTTACACCATGTTTAATTGAGACACCACCTGAAATTTATAACAGTTTCAAATTCTGATATAAATATTACTCTGTTTCTTAACTCTATTATAGAAAGAAATAATTCATTAATTTTGAAATATTATCCTGCTAATCTAACTAGATAAAGAATGTGCATGGAAAACTTCTCAGTGGAAGCTAAGGGTGTTCTTTACTTACAATACACATCTCTCTTAACATTTATGCTAAGACAATCACTTTTTGCAGTTAGTGACTACATTTTCTTTGATAACGTCCCTTCCTTTAGGATACTTTCTTTTGTCTTCATAAATATGTCTCTGAATATTCTGTTTGGTCCTGAGGGCATCATGAATTCTGAACAGGTTGTGGCTTTTCAGTTGATTCATTTATTCTGGTGGTGCTACTGAACAGACAGTGAGGGATTTTAGAGAAGGGCTTAGTTTACAGTATCTGACTATGATGAAGATTTGCAGAGCTCTTCCATAAATTCTATTATGATCTGGTAATGTTTTTTAAATTAATCTGGAAATTGAACTGTATTTTTATAGGCCTTACAGCTCAGGTTGTATGGTGGTAAGATATGATAATTTTTGAAATGGAGATAGCACTACTCTTAAGAAATTCAGGGTTGGAAGGACTAAAATTAGAAATGGAGTTAGAGTGTCTTTCACTGCTTTAGGCAATTCACATAGATTTCATGCAGCTGCATAAACTGAGTGGGAATCCAACTAAATTACTAAAAATGAAAAATTTTTATTTGAGCTTTCCTGGATAAATACAGAAAACTATTTCTGTTTCTGCTGTTTACATTGGTATTCTGCGTGATATATTAGCTCTTTCTGTATGCTGTGCAACACTACAGGGGACTGATTTGTATACAAAAGGAAGACTTATAAATAAATATGTAGCCTAACAAACTCAGCAGGGTGCCAAAGAATATGTTGACCCACTAATAAATGAAGAGTATGAGATTTATAGCTGTAATGTCTATGAGATCTCTTCAGTGAAATGTGTATGACGCTATCATGTAATGGTTATAATATAAGCAAGTTCAAATGGCCTTTGGAAATAGCATAGTTTACTGAAAATTAGCTTAAAATAGCCTTTATTTTAGTTTAGCAAATAGTAAGATTGCTGGAAACAGAATTGCTGTAATAGACATTTTATTAACAGAAGCATGATATAGAGCTGACATAGACAAGCATGGGAAAATATGTCTGTACAAGCTGAATTTACATGTCATGTGTCTATGCAGTTCTGAAGGCATTGTTACATGACCTCATTTTTTGCTTTTATGACACTTTCCCTCCCCTCTGCTCCCTCCTTTTTGCCCTAAGTATGAGGCTTGGTGATCGTGTGTATAAGCATTATATATTATGGCATGTACAGTTTCTGTGAGTTTAAATCAGTGAACAACCTCCTTCCAAATGCTTTCTGCAACACTGTTCTGACTGTGTCACTTTGTTAGAAGTCTATTTGCAAGTGAGGAAAAAAAAGTGCAAGAGCTAATAGATACTGAGCCTGCCAGCAAAACACTTAAGAGAAGTTCCTCAACCCACAGTACCAATAGGTAAACATCAGCGATCATCTTGAAAATGCACTGGGCTCAGCCCCTTGTTCTAGCTAATACCATTCATCATTAGCCTCACACTTAGGGTGCTTTATTTCTACCTGACTCCTGCTGTGAAAAGCCTAGGCTAATTGTGCCTCAAGCCCATCCCCACATGCAGTTCCCTCTGCTGTGATGATTTGCTCCCTTTCCTGCCTCTGAGTTGTGCTCTTGACTTGCACTTTCTTCCATAATCTCAGATAGTACTCTGGTTTTCCACCTTAGTTTTCTGTGAGTATAATACCTAACCATGCTGTGACCCAGACCACACTCAGCTGCTAGGTCTACCTGTCCACATGCAGTTGTAAAAATCCCTGTCCTGACTGTAAATACCAAACAGTCTTGAACTCATTCCTCAGAGCATCCCTCTTGCAAAAGCAGAATATTTACATAGAAAATTAAAGCATGATGGGAGCCACACAGACTAACTTCTCATTTATTTTTTTTTTAATTGGAACAAAATAACAAAATTTCTCTGTTCTTTTTTTTTTTTTTTTTTTTTTTTTTTTTTTTTTTTTTCCCCACCAAAGTTGGTACACAGCCTGACCACAGAAAGGAGCTGGAACTAGGCATTCCACTTTACTCAGCATAAAGGATCCCCATGTTGCCCAGGCAGATGGAATATGTGTTCCTCTGCACAATATGTGTCTTTGTCAGCAGGAATTTCCATCGTTTTAAAAGCAATTTAAGATGCATTCTCATATTAAATTTGTTGCCAGAGCTTATATTAGAGAGATTTGCTTTCTTTCACACAGACTTTCCAGACACATCTTTCTCTTTTTGGTATAATTAACATGGTGTGTGAACTGCTAATGTATGATGATGAGTTATGTTATTCTAGTCATATCATTATAGCTAATCCATTAAACACTGAAGCAACTTGATTTGGTTACATTGTAGTGCATATGCAGAGAAGAGCCCTTAAAGCAAATAATGTACTTCAAGGGATTTGGTCTATTCAATCTATCCTTTGTGGAGGAAGTCTACCAAGCCAATGTTTTTTCACATAGTGTACTTCTTGATTTGATTTCATACCTCTGTGAAGTTATTGCACAGTACAGAGAAGAAGATGCACAGGTATGTGCAACATCCATAGCTTTACAGATTGAGTGAGTAATAGGAGTAGGTTTCCCTCTTCTAGGCCACTGTTTCTTCATCTCATCTTGAAAATAAACCTATTATTCTCAGGCTATTCAATTAGCTTTCTTTGAGGGGAGAGGTAAAACCCTGCAATGAATCCTCAACTGTGGTGTGATAGACATACTTTTCAGCTGGGCAAGTGTTGAAGAAATACATTATTATAGTTACATCTCAGAATGGGAACTTTGCTAGTAAGCCAGAAAGCGAATCACACACTTATACCTGTTGCCAGTACTGCAGAATGAAACCCTTTCATAAGGTGACCAACAGCTTTTTCTTAGACCAACACAATTAAATTCATATTTTGGATACTTTGTAAAAAGAAATACACAGTACTACAGGTATGGGGGATAAATTTTTTAGTAAATTGCACTTAGCAAGCTAGAGTTTATGCCATAAATAGTTACAGAACAACAAAAAAATTCACTTACATTCCTGAGAAACTCATAGAACTGGTCTAAGGTCTGAGAGTTTCAAGAAGTTGTTAATTACTAATAATGTACAGACAGATGATCAGATGCTCCAGTCTCAGTGCGTTTTTCAGAGTGATAATGCAACCCACAAGCTGCATACATTCTGAAATGCCAGCATCTGTAGAAGACTGATCCTCTTTTGCAGAAATATAAAGAATAAAATCTTACCTCCAGGGAGAAATTTAATAGCAAGAAAAACTGACAGAGGCATACTCTTGGTTGGGGAATTGTCGGGATTCATGTCATAAGAGTTCTATAGTACCTGAAGCAATATCCATTCATTAACATAGCTTTGCAAAATACAGTCTCTGTTGTGAACACACAGTATTTTGTTTTTTTAGAGTTTTCATTAATTTAATGGAGGTGAGATTGGCTGGACAGGAAAATATACTAGAATGAGAAAAAGATATATGGCTATACCTTTCAAACCCCAGGGATTCTCAAATACTCAGCAATTACTTTCATAGACATGAAAGTAAACAAGAAAGACAAAGGAAATGAGATCTTTGCTGTGTTGTTTTTTTTTTTTAAATATATATTTTTATTATTATTGTTATGCAATTGATTCATTAAAAAGAGCTTCTTCATCTTCATTTTTAGAAGAGAAGGAAAGAAAGACAGTTTCACATGGTTATTAATGTCCTTTCACTCCAAAAAAGGAACAGACAAGGCTCTACATTATTTCTTGGCTAGGCTGTCTACTGATAATGACTAAGGAGACAAACTTGGAGCACTTTTTAGTTTTCCGCCAAGTCTGTTATGGCCACAGAAAGCAATGATGAAGACACATTTTCTAAATATATCATTTGAACACAAAAGGAGACAGCTCCATTTATTCTATTCAGCCACTGCTAGCTACTATGGAACTAAGCCATACATACAAAAGTAGTAACTTCCTGAATGCATCTCTCTCAGGTTCTAATGAAACTTCTTATTTTCAAAAAAACCCCACCATAGCCACAGATGAGAAGACACTGAGTCTTTTTGATTCATTGTACGTATCTAATAGAGGATGATTTTGTGGAATTCGTGGCACTTCAGTAGTAAAAGTTTGGCTTCAGCAACTGGAATCTCTCATGAGATAGTTAATAATCATCTGTAAATTGGAGGTATCATTAAAAAAATTCATGACAATGACAAAAAGTTAAAAGTTTGGAAAGGACGGAAATTCCTTCCTTTAGTTGTAGGCCAAGTATCTAAATTGATCAGAGAAGTGGAATTCTGCATTTATCACATCCTTCTATTTCCTCCTTAATATTACAACTTTTCTTGATGACTGGGAGTGCACGTAGAAAAACTCAAAACAGAATCTGACAATGCCAGATCTCTTTCCCTTTCTCTCTCTTATAAAACATTATGGATAAAAAGGATGAGTAAACCAGCTCATGCCCAAAATATCATTGGTTCTACCCTAATATTTTAAAATCTCACCCACTTTAGTAAGATCTTGAAGAGATAAAGGATTGGAATAAACAGTTCTGACAGACAAAGCATGAGAAACAAACCTGAAAAAAGTACTTTATGTATTGTTATTTTACTGATTTAGTACGTTATTTCCTTAATGTCAGATTCTCTCGTTGAATTTGCAAATGTTGATATGCCTGTAATAACTGTGAATAAAGCAGTGAAATGTTCCTGATACAGAGTATCTTCTGAAATAAGTGTTTCACTTATATAGTCATTAGGATAGGATCACAATTTTAATATTATTATTTTTTATTACTTTTCACCATTCTATCAGGTCTGATCCTGAAGTGGTTCGTTTGCTTATTCCACCTTTAAGAAAGCAGTTGGGATAACAATGGGCTGTAAAAAGCCAATTTCCTGTCCTTCATGCTGCGGACTGTCTGACTCCTATCACTCATACTGGGCTGCACTAAAGCAGGCCCTACCACACCCGGTGCTAGACAACGCATTGCAAATCTTTGTTACAGAGCAGTGTGAATGTTTATAGCTTTATTTACTGCACAAGGTTTCATGGTAAAGTCTTTGCTACGTTTATTGAAGAAGGAAAATGTGGACAAGCTGTGTGCATCTACAATGAACATATTAAGCTGTAGAAAATTTCTTGTCATGGTTGCATTTCCAGATCATAAAGAAAAAAACAATAAGGATCAGTACTAAAGTTGTGAGAGCTGAGGAGTCATTCTTGACTTCAGTTCTGCACCACTTTCTAATGTGACCTTTTCCTCTATACTGCAGAATCTTTGTCATTAGGACAATTTCTTGATGTCTAAGAACAGTGAGAAAATAATATTTAGAGGAAGAAGCAGGCATATCTTAAGGCTCCTTTCTGCTGGAAATTGGAAAAGACAGAATCAGGATTTGGAAATGTCAAACAAAATCTGCATGCCTACAAGAGTAGAAATGCAGTGAAATGGTAAAATATAGGTATGGGATTTTAAAAAGTTTCCTGAGTGTTCTCAGACTGAACAAGCACTTATGTGCCTTGAACGTAAGGATTTATTACTTTTGACGTATTTTCTTTTCTTTACTTGGCATCACTCAACCTAATCGGTCTGTAAGATATACCTGCATGCATTGTTGTTTTGAAATTCCGGGGGTGTGGGGGGGAAATAACCTTGCTGATATGTTTTAATCCATTAGCATTAGAGCCTAACTGAAGAATGGCCAGTCTCATTATGGTCAGCCTTGTGGCTAGCCTTTCTCTTTCTTCCCTCATTTCCTTTCTATTGTGGAAGAACACAATAGAAAGCTTCACAAAGAGGAAAGTGATTGTAGTATTTAGGGTGGACCAAATACTAATTCAAGACCAAAAAGAACATTCACACAAATAGCAAAATATTAAAGTTACGCTCTTAACTAAAAATATCTCTGCTTGTCCTAGAGGTACTGTGTAGCAATAGTCCATGTTAATCCTTTTTCCCAAGTTAAATAATTCTTTATAATTGATTACCGATATTCTGAAACATATTTTCAAATCTAACAACATAGCAGGTTGCTCTTTATGAGCTTGTCTCACCTTCTACCTTTCTCACCCTTTTTATCCTAATCCAAATTGCTTTTGGATGCCAAACAGTGGAAAACTATTTGTGCAGAAGCAGCAATGGAAGGTGTGGGCCAATGGCACAGTAGCTCAATAGCTTTGCTCATCTTTTTACAAATGCCTTTGCTTACTCAGGTCAAAGTGTTGAGATTATATGGAAACCCAGCAGTTGTCTAGAAGCAGAGTGCTGCAATAGCTAGCTAAGTTATTTTGTTAAACTATTTCCTATTTTCAAGTTATTTAATTCAAGATTATTCAGGGCATCTTCATTCTTCTCTGCAGAAAACACCAGGGACAAACTCATATTAATCAAGTCTACAATTATTTTGCTGACTGTAAGGCATGCATGAGCATTAAACACTTTGTCAGAGAAGTATTCCATAAACCTTTTCTATGACAAGCTTTGGATTTTGGTACTAGAATGATTTGCTCAGACTTTTTTTCTTTATGTAAGTGTGTGTGTTAGCCTCTAATGAAGTGTGAAATCTTGCTGACTGTATAAGAAAGTCACAAGGAATCTATCATGTGTAATAAAGACAGGGCTTCTGGCTGCAAGAATAAATCAGTACAACAGCAATATAGGAGGGAGACGCAGATGTGATTTGGTATGGAGTCAGGGTGGCTGGAGGGGACTCTAAGATATTTAGGTCATAAGAAGAAAAAGGATTTTGCTGTAGGTAAACAAGACCTTAATCTTCCCAGATAATGATAGAGTTGCTTTGATGCACAGACAATGTTTATATGGAGAAATAATACACTGCAGTTCTTTTTACCTACTCATGTATACCCCTACAAGTTTTGTTAGTTCGTTTGTAAACAACTGAATGGTCCCATTGTAGTTGCCACCATGGGAAAACACATGTGTGAGTTAATTAGAAAAAGCTTGGTAAGCCTCAGCTCCTGCTGCTGCTGTGATCCAAACAGCAAAAATATGGTGGTTGGTAGTATTAATGAGTAAATATTTTATGTGAATTTAATGTGATTCTCATTTTTTCTTGTTTAATTTACTTCTTTTTTCCTCTTTAAATTTTCTTCTATAGGAAGCATGTGTGATTCCCCAACAGTTTTAACAAGTATTATATAAGAAAACAAGATTATGTTAAACAAATATTTGTGTAGTAGAAACTATAAGGAGCCCAACAACACATATCAGCCATCACCCCAACAGCCATCAGATTGCTACTGCCATCAGTTAGCAATTCTCACTGCCTCACACTTAAAATCTTTTGATCTGATATTTTCCTTGTATGTTTAACATTAAAAGTCACCCTAAACTTAATTTTATTATCTTTCAAAACCCCTAAAAATGAAAGAGCAATTTTAAAAGGAACTTCAAACAAAATAATATCCAGAAATAGTGTCAATTTTTAAGACTTTTGCTCTCAAATAAAAGCCGAAGCATTCAGAAACCAGCTAAGATGACATAGTTGAAAAGGAAAGTCTCTTCTTCAGAGTAACAGCTGCTTCTGCTCTGTTGTCTATATGTTTCTTATAATTTGGGAGAAAGATTTTATCGCTTTTTGCTGTAAGAATTTTGTAGGTGGGCAGATGACAATTTAACAGAGCAGAAGAAGCTGCTGTCTCGGTGCGGTGTCAGAACTGAGCTGCACTCATCTGCTAACTCACAATGAGTTTGTTTTATAACATGTGACAATGCAGCGCCAAAGCTATGGCACAGTACAATGGGGAAAGAGGTACAAAAGAGATGCAAAATTAACAGAAACTATACCACATATATGCTGAGAATTATTGCCTTTTAATTAAAGACAGGGCCAGAGATTTGACAAAATGGAAGAACTCTATAATGAAAACAGTCTCTTTAGCATATGTTATTCTGCAAATGAGTTTTTAAAAGTCAAAGTTAATACTGTAGATTAAATTTTTAAAAGTATTTATTTCTCTGGTGAATGTGGACATATTGAGAGGGGTCAAGGAACCTTTTCTTCAGTCTGAGTACTTTATCAGACAAACCTATATTGCCTCATGCTGTGACTGGAAAGCAGATAAGGTCTTTGCCATCTGTTCTGAAGGTCTTGAGTTTAATTCTCCATGGGAGTCAGTACATGGTGCTGGTAGGAGGGAAGGAGTTCGTTTGGGAAACTGCTTATCTTTTGTTTGGAGAAAAAACAATTTTTACATAAGATTATTTTAATCAGAAGAGATTTTGACTCAGTTCTAAACTCTCCAGAGGTTTTCCACTTAACTGTAAACTGACTCTAAAAATTCTGGTGAAAACAAAAAACAAACAAACAACAACAAAAAAAACCTATAGTAGACAATGATATTTCTCAAAGGTTTGCTTTTATGTTATTATTTAAGCTTTTTTTTGCTTTTTTTTTTTTTTTTCCAAATGAACTTTTGCTGAAGAATTTTATACTCCCATTACTTTTCTCCCAAGTAACAAACAAATGTAGGAAGCTGTGCTCTTTGAGCCTTTCCTATCTTATCTTTTCTACCAAAGATATTTGAAACAGATGAACATAGATGTCAGTCATTCAGGGCTACCACCTGCTGAATTTTTCAAGTGGGTCATGTGAGGTTTCAGTTAAAGCCATGCCAAAGATGATGTTTTCTTATTATATTCTTATTATATTTCTACTTTTGTCACTGGAAACATAGCTATATCTTTAACAAATATACATATGTGTTAAAGGTTTTACACTTGTGTGCAAGGACTTGGTACTGACTGGATATTTTAGGGGCTTTTTTTTATCAGAACATCCTTTTCAGTCAAAGTTATAGTTATGAAACCTTTGGAAAAGAGGCAAGAAAGCAATGTGGATTAGCTCTTGGAGGAATGGGAAATGCACTGGCAAAGTCTACATAGTGCAGCGTTACACAGTTGTTTCATTCAAGCTGGGTATGCAGAGAACAGAGGACATATATGACTCGCTACTGCCTTAATTCCTTACCTTCCTTAACTAAATATTAAAGCAATACTTTACTTTCTAACATATAACATTACGTACTGGGAAATGCTGAACATAGTTTCTTTTGAGATGACACAGTTACTAGTGCTACTGTAAGAGTTATGGTTTTCTAAAAGCATGTATTTTACTTTATTTCAGGAAAATGAATTAGTACACCTGTATGGGAAATAGGTAATCACAGCCTGAACCTCTGATTAATCAGCTGAGGCAAGTGTTGGGTCAGCTGTGGGAGCACAGGTGAGAGTAATTTAGCTGTGCTCCCGGAAGGGGTGGAGCTTGACTCCACCTCCTCTAGACCTCATTTAAGGGCTGACCACCACTAGGGCAGCATCTCTTGGAGACTGCTCTCCTGTGGAGATTGCCTCAGCATTTCCCAGCAAAGGCATCCATATTGGTGAGTTTTTCCTCCTAAATAACCCTTTGAATATCTGTTGCCATCTTTGTTACCATCTTTGTATTATTCCACCTTAGAAAATTTAAGTTAATCAGATAAATTATTGCATGGATGTAAACTTTCGTTTTCAACAGTCAGATTTTCAGCTTGTATCATTTCTGGTATGAGCTCAACCAGTACAGAACTTTATAAGTCATATAAACACTAATAATTTAAGTTGCAATGTATTTTAGTATGGCATTATTATTCCATTCAATAGAAAAGCTTTGATATGAGTTAAGCGTGTAACAAGAAAAGTTTCCTCTAACTTGAATTAGAATGTAAACCATTGTTTTAATATTGAGTTAAAGAAGGTAAGGGATTAAGGCAGCAGAGTCATTATGGGTGTGTGAGTTTTTTACCCCTCTTCGCATATTTGTGGTTATGCCCTCACAGGTGGATTTATTTATTCTTTTTTTTGTGCTGATGTGTGGAGGACAGATGTACTGTAACTAAATACTACAGCTGCCTAAAGAGCTGGGAAAGCTCTCTGCACTGTTCAGATGTAGAGTGACTTGAAAAGTTTCTTATTAAAATTGTCTTATAAAATAGAGGAAGTAACAATAGCAGGAATATCATATGAATTTGGGGTCTGGGTTTTCTAAAGTAGTCATTGTCAACTAATATTCATAACTGCAGTGTGGCAAACGCTTTCAGTTAAAATTAATATTTCTGAAGCAACCAGGTAGTTTTGTCTGCATATGTGAAATATCTACCTTGAGGTATTTGAGAGGAACTGCTTATGTAAACTGAAGTGCTAGCACACTGACTGGGAATGTGTGAGAAAGGCCTACATTCCCCCTTTGGATGGTAAAAAGAAGGGTTTCCTCTCTTCCAGTCAAGTGCCTGAAGTCTGGGGCTGTTGGGCATTTTGAGATTGAGCTCTTGTGGAAAGATGCTCATCAGGCCAAGGGAAGGTATGATTCTACAGCTGTATTATGTTATGAATAATACCTTATAAAAATTGAACATTTTATCTGAATTCTGTGTCCCTGGACTGATGTCAGACCACTTGTCCTGTTCCTCAACTCTTGCATGACCTTTTGAATAATGGCAAAAGAATATTGGTATGGCTCCAGTTTTCTGACTTTGACTCAAGTTATTAAAAACTGACAGTCAGAAAATAAAAACAATCATTAGTTCAAATCCTCTCAGAAACTCTTCTGGGACTCCTGTGTGGAATTTGAATATATTTATTGAACATGTGTTTTTTTGACGTATGCTACTAGTGGTGCACTCCTAAGAAATTCATTCTCTCTGTATTTCAGATGGAGTATTGCATCCCTCCTCCTAGATATATAACACTAATGCTCTGAATTGACCTTCTCATCCCTTTGTGCCATTAAACATTTTTTGTTCTGCTTTAGTCACTACCAAATACATGTGCTTTCTTGATCTCTGTTTTCTTTATCAGTTTTGCCTAAATTGATAATTTTAATTCTATGGATCTTCTGCTTGTTTCTCTTTCTCCTTTTGTAATTGTAGGACTTTTCTAGTTCACAGTAGGGCAGCTTTGACCAGAAGTGCTGGAAGTGCCTGATAACCATTTATTTATTTATTATTTATAACCTTTAATTTACTAGAATCAGTGTGTACATTTCTGCATGACAAAGAACACTCAGCACATTGTTCTCTCTTACCCATATTCAAACCAAGGAGCGGAAATGATCAGTGATCAGCACTGTCCTTGTGAACCATAGTAACTGTTAATTACCACGCAGATGAAATACATTCTGGGTGTCAGTCTGAATTCAAATCACTTTATTGTCTGGTTTATGGCAACAATATAAGAATAAATCAGGAAGTACCCGAAACATTATACTGATATGAATGTATATCATACCAGATAAAAGAAAAATAGTCTTTGTTGTACATGCAGAAGCAAAAGTGATTTTTATACTTTTCTAGAAAGTTACCAACAGAATATGATAATACTAGAGATCGTGTTTCATTTGGTGGAACCAGGGAGCACTTTAAAAGTGGATCTATTTAACATGGAAGAGAGGAGACATTAAATGAATGTCTTTTTATTGTACAGCTGGCATTATAAAATGGCTTTGTAGTTTACTGGTTTGTGCCATGTGGTCCATTTCTAGTACTTTCTTTAGATGCTTCAGGGACCTGTGTTCTCAACTATCCTCATGCGTTAATGAAAGTTTGTATCATTTTAGGGGAAGCAGATAAAAAGGGGAGGACCACAAACAGGCCTTGTGACAGAATGTGATGTAGAAGTAAAAGAGCCCAGGAAAACATACTTGTCAGATGTGAAATAAAAGCCATCAGAAGAAACCTGATATGGTAAGGATTACTTTTTCATGGCTAGAGACCTTTCTGGGTAAGAGCACAGAACACACTGTTTTGCCCTTTTGATCACAAAGCTTTATTCTGGAAGTTGCCTGAACTCATGGTTCTGCCAGCAAAACAACAAGAGCTCAGGTCTACCATGTGTTGTGGGGCTGCTGTATTTTCAGGTTTAATGTCAGGATTTGGTTGCAAGCTTGGAATTTTATTGCTCTCTTTTTATTACTTGAAACAGTAAAAGGGGGCAAGGCATGTGCACTGAAAACTTCTGATGTCTAGTTGCTATGATTTTTGAAGTCTTTTATCAAGGCAAATGGACAATAATACTAATTATTTTAGATTATGTGATGGATTTTGCATGACTGTTACTGCAGTCATGAAAATTTCTTTGAACTGTAGTGTTTTATTTATTGGCTGGGGATCTCTGAGCTCCATACCTGAACATAAAACATTGGCTGTTTTAGCCAAAAGTAAATTTTGTGCTTATATTTGGCAGATGACATTCTGATACTTGAAAAATCACTGTCTGTACTTTCTAGGATCTTTTATAATTCAAATTTGCATTGTGTAGATCTATGCCATAAGTTTCAGATCTTCACACAATCATTTTCTCTGTATCAAATGATATGATGGAGAAAGGAGGAATGTACACTTCATGCATATTCAGCAGAAATGTATAACATTACAATAATCACATTTGAAAAGAAAATCCTGTTTCATGAACTTAAATGCTTAAGTAGAGTTGAAATTAGGAATTCAGTGTTCTGTATAATTGTAAAAATGCATATGAACAAGCATGACCCTAACATAAATCCTGTTATGTTTCAGGATAGGTCAAGTGAGCACTAATAAGGAAACTTTTTTTTCTGGAATAAAAAATAAATAAGTATATTCTGAACCATTCATCATTAAAATCTGTATTTTATGCACACGTTAGTAAATTTTTGAGCTGTTTCAGTGTGCTATTTCATTTGATTTTAAGTGCTTTCTAATTAGAATTACAGTTCAATTGCTTGAAATCTTTCCCATGAGCAGTCTCTGCGCCAGAAAGAGGAACACAAAAACACCTGTTCATTAAAGAATTTAGTCCTATTCTGTAGCATCAGAAAAAATGTTTTTTGAAGATGATGAAGTTGATGATACTTCTTTCCCCAGACCAAATCTTTGCATGAAAAGTATTCTACATCACATTAACAACCTTGCCTCAGACCATGAATGTCCATACAAATGGCTCTTTTTAGCACTGGCTGAATGATTTACCAAATGCATGTTTATGAGTTTTGCTTCTCATTTGAAAAGCCCAGAGTACTTCACTACGTGCCATGTTTTTTGATGAAAATGTAGTACTTTTAAAATGTATTACTATTTTGGAAAATCTCCTCTATATTAATGGAGAGATGTACAAATGCAGTGATAAACATTGTGTTTGACCAGCACAACTGAATTTGTGTAAGTAGTCAAATTTCACTTTACATTTGCAAAATCCCATTTAAGCAATTTGATGAAGGTTGAATTTTCTACTACTTGGACAGATATCAAGTATGGTCACATAGGTCTGTCCACCCCAGTCGTGTAAGAACAGTCATGACACTGTTTTGTTCACTCTGTGGTCTGAAAACCTTTAGACTACATTAGTAGTAGACCATTTCTAAGCCTGTAAATCCTACTTTTGGTGGGCTTCATAGGAGGGATGAGAAGGTCAGCTTCTGAATCTCTTAGCAGCTTCGGGACAGTGAAACCTAATGCACTGCTATATCAGAGTATGAGCAGATCTAGCTCATGACTATCATGACTGCACACAAACAGGAGAGTACAGCAGTAATGCTGGGGTTGCAATCAGCAGAGTGAGTATCACAGTGCTGCATCACCATTATCCTGAAATCAAAGAATCATAGGATCATAGAATGTCTTGGGTTGGAAGGGACCCCAAGGATCATCAGTTTCTAACCCTTCTCCCACAGGCAGGGCCACCAACCCCCAGATCTGGTACTAGACCAGGCTTGATCCAACCTGGTCTTGAACACCTCCAGGTATGCAGGTGAAATAAGGTGTATCAACTGTGCTGCTGGGTACAATTTCTTCTTTAAATAGAGAAACAAAGGAGATTTTTTGCATAACTACATTTAATTCTAATGATATAAATGTATTGTTCTGAATGCTAAGCCTCTCTAAGTCCAGTCATAGATTAGCCATAAGCCCAGTGATATGTTTTCTGATTGCTTTACATATATTTTTGCTTCTTAAGTAGGAGAAAGGAGCTAAAACACAAGTGAGAATATGAACTGCTACCTTTTGTATCAGAAGTGATCCAAGGCATGATAACAGTTTTTGATGTGAAAATTTGTATGGCATTCTTTTTAAGAAAATAAGTTCTGGCAAAACTTAAGAAATAGCACCCTACTATGTCCTAAAATTCAACTGATTGTGGCACTTTTTTCCAACCATCTGTGCCACATTTTTGTGTTAGTCACCACCTGTATTTCAGTCTGGATATAACTGATAGCTGATGAAAGTATCATACTTTGCTTGGCAAGAGCAAAGCCTTAAGTAGATAATGTTTGCAAGGCATTGTACGATTCTGGATAAAAAAAAAAAAGTCAGTTGGAAGTTCAAATCAGTAACAAACTTCTTCACAGAAACCTTCAGTTGCAAATGCCTCAAGTTATAGTAGGTGCTCTCAATTTTACATGTGGTCATACAAACAAGGCATTATTTTCAGGAATGATCAGCATTATTCCTAAATTGACAGAGCACCACAACTATGTATGATCTTCAGTCTGATTGAGCCTCTTAAATGTTTAAAATAAGAATGACAGGTGAAATCCTGTGGTGCCTCTGTAAGGTGCAGTACAGAGCCCATCACCTAGGGAAAAAAGGGATCTTTAACTCTCTCTGGGTCTTCATGGTTCAGAGGCTCTTGAAAGTCCAAATGATATAAATTAAAATAATGATTGGATCTGGAGTTCCAAGCATCTACAATGGAAAAACCTCCAGGAGTTAGAAAAAAATTTTATATCCTTTATGCTCTTTTGACTCTTGTTCCCAAGATTAACGAGTTCAACTAGAGTTGAAGAACTTGTTCAACATCGCAGTCCCCAGAAGTTTACATTTCAACAAACATAAAATATGAACAAAGGAGACAAACAAAAAGAACAGAGAAAGGAAGGATATGGCTTCAAACAAACGATCCAATATAAGTCAAAATACAGCTAAAGAAAGAGAGGAAGAATAAATCCTTTAAATAAGCAGTATTAGCCACAAAGCCTCAAATGAACATGGAGGAAAAAAAAAAATGCACAAAAAAAAACCCCAAAACAGGAATTGTTCATAAAAACTCATACTCTCTTCTGGAAGTTACATACTGCTGAACATAGTGAAGCTCTGAAGTTTTCTGTTTTGCTAAATTGTAATCTCAACATGATCTATAACGTTTGTCATGCTTTAAAGCACTCTCATTCATCCATGGCCCTAAATAGCCTTACCTGGGATGCCAGCCACACACCCTCTGCCCACAGGACTGAACTTGATCTCAGAACTGGGCTATCAGTGCTTTTCTATATTATGCTGAGAGTCTATCCACCCTTCTATATGATTGTTCATCTCACTTCATCCCCTGACCGGACCTGAAGCTGAAAGGTACAGGTATAGAGTATGACAGACAGGTACAGAGTAGCCTTACTTCTACTGTTGCTACAGGCTGCTCTCCCCTGGAGTGCCTACGTAAACCCTATTTCCAACACCCAATTTTATCTGTTCTGTTGTTGTGCTGTGTGACTGTGCTCCAGACAGCATGGATGTAGTTTTTCTTGGGTCACTCACGGCTCCTGGCTTGTCCTCTCTCATGGAGCAGCCCTGCTTGTGCTGCTGGAAGTACTAAGCAATAGGGCACTTGGCATGCTGAGACACAAAATGTGATGTGATAATCTCAAATCTGTTTCTTTGGAGCTTTGAAACATAAAGTGTTTTCAAGATCTAGAATTTCAGGGAGGAGAAGTGTTTTTTCAAAACAGTCTCTTTTACTACAGCAGATTCAGCTCTTGGGAAGAGATGAACGCCCTTTATATGATTCAAGCTTTCAACCAGAAAATAATACATGTACCAGAATCCTGTGCTGGGGAGAAGGATACCTTAGGAATTATGCCCTTTTTATAGAAGACTTGTAAAATGCATGTACTGAAATTAGAGCTCTCACAGAAGCATTATTCCCTTCATAATGAAATTGCCATTCTGTGTCCAATTCTGTCCAGCTTGACAGAGTACTCAGCAGAGAAACTGGTGTTTGTCAGGTAGGCTATGGGCCTGAGAAGTGCAGATAGGCTCCTCGAAACTCTGCTGGAGTGAGTGAGAATGAGAGTTGGTGGGAAGCACAAACTAGGATTTGAAAACAGCTTAATCTGGCAGAAATTCATTAAAACTGAAACATCTCTGGGAAACATTTAAACATTAATGGATAGGCAAACTGAGAATAGAAAAATGTTCAACAAAAATAGCAGTGTTGTTGTTTTCCTCTCCAGTTGGCTCTACTGGTAATTCTCCTTGCATACCACGTAGTAGTATTTGGTATGGTTCCATGTGGTTGTTTTTTTGGCTTGGGGTTTTTGGTTATTTTAAAATTCCTTTGCTAAGAAATGTGGTTGGTTATATACAGAAAACAGCATTAAAATAAGCTCCAGTATTAATCACTCAGGAGTTAAGAAAGAATTAAGATTGTTGAGGCCACTGTAGTTCAATCCCCATGTCATTATGAGATACTCTTTAATTACATTATCTCATTCTTTGTTTTCCCACAGGCCCCTGCCTCATTCAGAGCGCAGGATGAACAGTGCTTGGAATGAATCGGCACAATGAAGTGAAAGAGGCTGTTGTTTGCAGGACTCATGGCAGTTGTTGAGGAAGTTGGAATATGTGTTTTGAATGAGTTGGGATGTCAAGAAAAGAAAGGATGATCCTGTAGCTGAGGCAACTGTGTTTCCCTAGAGAATGAGTTTCTGCCACTGCCTTTGCCAAAAAGATTCTGTGAGGTACTGTTTTGGGGGAGAAAGGACAAAACTTTTCTCAGGTATCCACTAGCTGTGAATGCATCGTTCTTCTAGAAATCTGGGAGTATGGATGAATTTTCTCTATGGACCAATATCAAACAAAATGTTTGAGCTCAGTGCGCGGTGTTCTTCATTCTTACAGTTTGATGAAAATTTATACTATCGTAATTAAAAACTATTTTATAAGAGAGTTGCATAGGTGTTTTTTGCCTTCAGTACTACATATTCTGAACTCCCAGAATAGCTATTTGATTCAACTATGTTAAGAGAGTTATCTGTTTACAGAGTTAGCACTTAGTTAATTGTTAAATAAAAAACTAGAAGTAGTGACTAGCAATAATAAATTTTATTGGATAAAAGTACTGAATACCAGTAAAAACTACCTAACATCATAATTAAAGGCTTCCTAATTTGTGATAGTAGTCTGTATTTATCTTTGATGCTCAGCAGTATATCCTGCTATAGTAGTTGCAAAATGTTTATAAGGGATGTATTTTCCTTTATGATGTTTTAAAATCAACTACTTTATTTTCAGTAGTAACTAACTTATTTTAAAATAATTAGGGCTTCGTTGAAACTTGTATATCAGCTTTCACATATTCAACTTGGATCAAATCTGCTCTCCTTGTAGGTGTTCTTTCCTTCTAAAACATATTTTGAGGCATTGATTTTGCTGCAGTGATCTGGCCAGAATTAATCTTCCCTTCTTCTAGAATGAAGTAGAAATAATCCAACTGGCTTCTGCTCCTGTGTAAGTGGGTTTTACTTCACAGGGGACTAATCAGTGAAAAGTAAGTTCCAAACTGTACTCTGAATTTGGGCTACAAGCAGCAGTCAGCTCAGACAAAATATTGCTAAAATATGATTTTTTATTTTTTTTTTTCTGCTTCATAGTATTATAAAACCAAATAAAACATTTTTTTCTTCTCTCAGGCATCTTCAAACTCTATTATCTTCTTTAGTAATCACAGAGTTACAGAACTGTATGGGCTGGAAGTGACCTCTAGAGATCAGCTAGTCCAACCTCCCTGGCAAAGCGGGCCCCCTACAGCAAACTGCACAGGTAGGCATGCGGTCAGGTCTTGAATATCTCTAGAGAAGCAGATTCTACAACCTCCCTGGGCAAATGGGGAAGATCCTCAGCTCCTCAATCACTAATTTTCAGTCCTCATACTTTAGAGTAACTAAGCTGAACATCGTTGTTGTCTTACAGTTAAGAGAATAATGTAAGATTACTAAGATTCTTCTCTCGGTAAATCACTTAGCAATTTTTTCCATATTCTCCTCCGCTATGACAAAGTGAAATGTAATGGCAATACATTATTAGTCTGAAAATGCATTTTTGAAGTTGAAAATCTGACTTCTTTCTTCATTTAACTGTTTGAGGGATTTAGACAGTAAGAAATCCTTTTCAGCAAGAAGTTTGGATTTTTTTTTTACTTTTTTTGATTACAGCAAAATGGTGAAGTGAGCATTAATGAAAATGAAATTCTGACATGATTCTGCATAGGTTTTTGTTTGTTTGTTTTTTGGGGGGGGGTTATTGTAGTCATAAAAGGCTATCTTCCTTCTTAAGTAGCTATTCATCTAGAATGTAGGTAAAATCATAAGTTCATATTGTTTCTTTTTATTTGAGATTTAATTCACAGCAATCAACTCTAGGCCAGGATAATAAAACCTGAGCTTTATAAGAATGTTCCACAGTTGATGAGGGTCTGTCTGTACGTGGCTGTGATTGTAGAAGTGTGCATACTCAGCTGAGCAGATGGGAAGTGGAATGTCTCAGCAGTGCAATACCCTGAACTGCAGAGGAATAGATCAAGGTCAGATGAGACAGGGAGGAGGCTCCTAGCCAGGGGTGCTTTTGTAAAAGCACAGCCATAGTTGGTGCCATGCTGTTTGATGTAGGTTAAATCATAGTCTCATCCAAAGCAAGGATATTAGGTCTAGAGAGTAGAGAATGACTTTAGGAAGGTCAGTTAAGTCATGTAGTTTATTCTGGCTTATACCTGACATTGCAAGCTTTTAGCAACCTAAAAGTTTTAGTTACTTACTGAATCTTCCTTTTGAATCAAATTATAGTCTAAAAAAATGGATAATTTAGGGCTTGTCTATTTCATATCCAGTTTTGGTCATTTAATAAGAGTAATAACTAAGGGTAGTTTTAAGTTGTCAGAGCTATCTGCTTCCTTAAACTATAATTTGGACACATAATTTGGAGAGGTGCTACTTTCCCAATTTCCTGTACCAACCATAACAATGTGATCCAATTCAGGTGGAAAATATTATTTCTATATTTGTCCTGACAAAAGGAATGTGTTCTAATTAATGAATGTAAAAATGATACTTTTTTGGGGGAGCAGTGTTGTGAAGAGATGTACAAAAGCAGAGATTGTGACAGGTTACATCACTTTCCCTTTAACAGTAATGTTAGTAGCAAGGCCACAAATACAGAAAGCACCGTGCAATTCATTGCTTTCTTTTTGAATGATAATATCTTTGTATGAGAAGGGCTATAAATACTCCTTTTGTTTATTTTGCAACCCAAGGGCAAATCTATGTTAGAGACAAGATTCTGCAGCCACGGAGTTATAGAAGACTCAGCGTTCTATTCTATTGTGCTGTTAATAGGAGCTTCTAAGTACTTCTGAGATGACCTAAAAATAAATCAGTGCAGCTCTTCTGTTTTATAGACAGTTTTACTGAAGGCATGGTGGGAGGGAGATGGAGTCGAGAAAAATGTGTATGTAAACAAATTTTCAGAAGCAACATTTTCTATAGGAAGGTATATATATAACATATGAGCAAAACTTGCACTTAAGTAAATACCCAATTTGAATTCCGTATCTAAATTAGAATCAATTAGCTTGAAAATGTTGATTGCAAGCCAGTCAATGCTGAGAAGTCTCTGATGCTCTCCATTTGCAGTAAAGAAGGATAATGCTGGTCTAAATACAACTTGAGGCTACTACTGCAAAAAGACTTTGCTCATCTACTCTTCTGTTTCACTTGAAAATAGACCAATGAAAACTGCCTCCAGTCAATGGACTTAAGTAGTACTTGATTTTATCAATGAGCAATGGCATAGCATGAGGGACAAATCTCAGCTCAAATCTATAATGCAAATGAAAGATGGAGATACTGAGACCTCCTTGGGACACAGATATCAGCACATGCATCCCAAGCAGACAGGTACCGTGCTCTCTTTTGAACTTCTGTTGAAAATTAGATGAGATTTCTTTCTTCATTATTTCTTCTTCATCATTTCTCCTAATTTTACTTCTATTCCTGAATAAATTATAGCTATTTTTGTCTTCTTTCAATGTTATTTTTGTTACATAATTAATTTAACCACTAGTTTAATAAAAGGTTAATATAGTTTTTACTTGATTTTGAAATGAATTAGGGAATTAGTACCCTCCTGAAAAGAAGGGTGTTTGATCAGGAGAACAGTGTAGATTATATGCAGCATTTCTAATAATATTCACATATACATGAACTTCTATAATGCCATCAGTGTTGTTCACTTTACTGGAAATGCCTTGTGGATGTTTGGACTGTATTTCTCATCCAAGGGTATAGGAAACCAATAATAATTTTGACTATTTAATCCATTATGACTTTTGTAACTGAGATCCCAGAAAGAATTCTTATTATTCTTTATTTATGACCTTGCAGTCACATCAATTGATTTTTCCCCCTACTTGGGCTCTCAAAGTGATTTGCTACTTTGAATATGACATTAAGGTTATTCTGTGTGTGAATAATTCATCTCACTAACATGCTGAGAGTCCTCAGTGACATATTAGTATTTTGTATGTAAAGTTTATGAGTGAAAGTATTAAATAAGTGTTGTCTGTAGGTGGCTTTTTGAGAACTCCATCTAAGAATTTAAAAGAACTTCTGGTTCACTGCTGCTGCTTCAGTGTGTGCAGAGAAGGTAAATTCACAGTATAAGTGGCATCACTGAAATTCACTTTCCATACGACATTTCATAAATACCTGCAACTGTTAAATAACCTTGCTGTTACTTCAACATGTTTGGTTACTTATCTATAAAATAACTGGAATGGAATAAAATTATTTTAAAACCTAAAACAATTAATAGGAAATAATGTAGCCTTTTTCTTTGCATCCACAATAGGTGCAACCATACAATATATTGTTAATTCTCCGTGTCTGAGATGGACAATACAAAACAAACTGACAGCAGTTATCTTTCATTCGGAAAACTGCAAATTTGAGCTTCTTCTTTCTTTGAGAAGAAAAATAATACAGTTCTGTATAACAATATAAAGCAATGCTGACACCTACAGAGAATGTATGTAAATATCAACTTTAGAATTTGCATTTTCTGTTATAATTCCCAGAAATACTTAGGAAAAGAACAAATGGCTTAAAGGAGCTTAAGGAAAATAAATGCTTATCTTCTATCTATATCAGTCCTTGGTAAAGCAGATAAAACTTTGAAAATAAACATATGATTCAATTTTTATTTTTTTTTTCATTCCCTTTCAGCTGTTCAGCTTTCCTCATGCAGATGTGCATAAACAAATCTGTTAATGATTCCCCTAGGAAGTAATTGAAGGAAAAAATAGAGTTTATACTGGTGCTTTTTCTAAAGCTGTGGGCAGTGGATGGAATGATACATTTGGTTCAAGAGCAGAAATACCAGCATGCTCCATGTAACTGTGGAGGCAGTAGCAATATACACTTTCAACTGAATATATATATATTTAATAAATGGATTCATACTGCTGTGGACCCATGAACTAAACCATCTATATAATGGCTGTTAGTGCACAGAACCTGGTTTGCTGCCTCTTTTTCTCCGTTTCTCCTATACTCTGACCAAACAGTACAGATTATGTATGTATAACAGATTACTTTAGTGCTGCTGGGTTTTGAAGGTTCTACAGTCAGCCGAACAGGCCTCTGAGATCTTCCATTCAATAAAAGCTGTTCACACATGGAGCAAAGTTTAAGAAAATTTAGCCTAGCACTGAAGAGAAGTTACACAGAGGAGGCAGCTCTCCTACTGAGCATTTGCTCACTGATGCACTATTATTGGTAATGCAGGCTATAATATTTGCTCCAGTGGTGCTGAAAGATGGAGCGCTCCTTTCCTTCAAAGCATATGGCAGATGACATATACACAGGAGATACATAGCTAATAATTAACGCTCAGTAACAGAGCTCAGTGGGGAAGTACCTACCTAAAAATGGTGAGTTAGTAAAGTGGCTGAGGAAGGGGAGGCACTAAGCCATTTAGAAGAAGGTTTGGAAAAAGGAGAGGCTCGCCCAACATTTAGCTATCCATCCTCCTATTGTGCCAACACCTAGGAGGATTTCAGCCCCCACTGAAAAACTACTTAATGAAGTTCAGAGTAGGTTTCCAGATCTGAACTGCATAAGAATTTTTAGTTTTGGTTTTATGACTTGGACCCAACTCAACTTATGAGTAAGTGGAAACTAGGAAGACTGAATGAGTGGAGAACTTGCTTTTGAAATTAGTGTGTGTATATATATATATATATATATATATATATATATATATGTCCTAAGTGAAAAGGGCTACAAATCAGAAAGTAGTATTATTCATTAAAGGCAAATCATGATTATTTTGATGCAAAATGACAAAAATTCCTCATTTTAGGCCTCCACTTCTTCTTTGGAATCAATTTTCCATGTGTCCCATAGAATATATCATAAGGTAGTCAAAAGTGTCTTAGAAAACTGGATATGTTTTATATCCTAGAATTTTTTGTCTGGTTGATCACAGTGCTTTACAAGAGATTGCCAAGGTCTTCCCACCAATAAACAAACAAACAAAATTCATTTGGAGTAGTTAATGTATATTTTCATTTCTATTGACAAACACCAATATTAAAACTTAGGCATCTTTACCTTATTTCTAGGATCAAGTAGAGTTGTTTAGATCACTTTAGTGAGCTCCAGAAATAAAAACATCAGGCTTAACCACCTTCATACGTAACTGTGGCACTAAATATGCACACGTTGAAGCATGTAAAAGTGATGTATTTTTGTGTATATACAAAAATATAATGAGAAGGGCAGTGAAGCTTGTGAAGGGTCTGGAACACAAGTCTTCTAAGGAGTGGCTCAGAGAGCTGGGATTGTTTAGTCTGCAGAAGAGGAGGCTCAAGGGAGACCTTATTGCTCTTTACAACTCCCTAAAAGGAGGCTGTGATGAGGTGGGGGTTGATCTCTTCTTCTGGGTAATTAGCAATAGGATGAGAGGTAATGGCCTTAAGTTGTACCACGGGAGGTTCAGGTTGGGTATTAGGAAAAACTTCTCTGAAAGCATTGGCACAGGCTGCCCAGGGAGGTGGCTGAGTCGCTGTCCCTGGAGGTGTTTAAGAAATGTGGAAATACGGCACTGAGGGACATAGTTTAGTGGGCAACGTTGTTTGTAGGTGGATGGTTGGAGTAGAGGTTTTTTCCAACCTTAATGGTTCTGCAGTTCTGTGAAATGAATATGTTTATGAATACCAAGTTAAATGTAGTGGAATTCTTTTGGTAAAAAATACTGTTTCCTCTTCAAAATTGTCATGGTTCCATTTTCAGCTAAAGCTTTTAATGCATGTTCATACTGAGCAAAAGCATTGTTCAAAACTGTTGCTTTGGTGGATATGATCACAACAGCAAGCAGCAAAAATACTTAGTCATCAGTTTTGAACCCTGTGAGGTAGTTTTCTTACCTGTGTTTTCTTACTGCCATCAGATAAACAAACAAATGAACAAACAAACAGTTTCTGTAATGAACATTGTTACTTGCAAAGGGTTAGGCCTTGTCTGTAGTGTTGGAGGAAAGCTTGCTGATGTGCAGCCTGCAGTTTCCCGTTTTCACTTTTTGTAGCACATAGAAGACAGCTGTTGTCTCTCAACTTTCTTGCTCTTACTGTGAGCTTATACAAATAGCAGCTTCTTGTGAAACTGCCATACAATCAGTGCATTGTTTCAATGCAAGTAAAGGCAACACATTGCTGTGCTTTTACAGTAGCATTTCGGTCTGCTAATGGGGAAAAGGGAAGTCCCTGGAGGTGAACGTTGCCTGAGTGCTGGCAGCAGTGCAGCTTCCAGGCCGGGATGCCCGCAGGCAGGGCTTCGGCCACGCTTGGTTCTCACTAGGGGTCGCAGGATGCCAAAAAATCGGCATCTGCTAGCAGGGGCAGGGATGGCAGGCCTTTGAGGATCACCCTCGTTGCCATCGTTTGCAGGCTGAGGGAAGCTTTGGGACAACGTGCAGGTTCTGTGAGCTGTGCATGCCTGTTGCCCTCCATCCTGGTGGCTTGCTAAAACGAGGTTTGCTCAGGACAGAAGGTTTAAGTCTGAGAAGAGAATGGGGTCTAATTATTGCCAGATGCACATCAAATCTGTAAGAAAGGTCTTGTGCTGGTACAGTTGGTATTTTTGTTGCTGAACATAATCTGGCTCTTAACTGGAGATCTGGCTAGGCACTGTTTGCAATGTTATGCTCATTAAATGCTCTCTGATGAAAATGAATAATACATTTTGTTTGTAAGCAGCAAGCACTTCTTCCACAGCGAAGTCCTGGAGTGGTTGCTACTGTTCTAGCACTTCTCCAGCGAAGTTGTGATTGATGTGATTAGGTCTACACTTTCTGAAGGGCTACATCACAAATGCTGTCTATGACAGTAGTTTCTCTTTTGAAAGTTCTGATACTAAAATCCAATTATACTTCTGGGTTCAGGAGATAGCTTTCTTATCTAGTTTGCTTCTGATTACTAAATCAAACCTTATACATGTTCCTCTGTCTTTATTTTCCCAAATAAATACCATTACTGCAGTGATGGTGAGGGTGCATGATAGACAAGAAACTTAACAAGCTATTAAATATGAGATCCAAATCTGCTGATGAATCAAATGAACAGAGGAGAGGAATTTGTTCATTAAAGCAAATGGAATGTGGATAAGAGTAGGGAACACATTACAGATGTAACAAATGGCCTTACTATGAGTTACAGAAAATATGCATACATGATAAATAATTTGACAGTTGCTATCAATTGAAATATTTATTTCTTGTACAAATAGAAATAAAAATGAATGGAATATTGATTTTTAAAGATATGAGTGAAAACAATGGCTTTTAGCCTGTTTAAACTCACGTGAAGGGATAAGAAAGTAGGCTTGGGAAGGAGAGGCAGTTGTAGAAGACATTTTCAGAAAGATGATTTGAAGCATTTAGATGTCAAGCTATTATTTCAGTACAGCTAACTCTTACAACAGGAAAATTTGAGACACTGCTCTTTATAAATATCTTGTGCAACTTCTTGGAGCCCTGGGCAGCCTGGTCCAATATTAGGTACGGAGGTTGGTGACTTAGTTCTCCAACTTTTCTGAGGAAAAACTCTACTGAAAAGACAGCAAGTTGAGATCAATGTAATATGCATTATCTATAGCAAATAATGATTGGGGGTTGCATAAAACTACCACTTTCATGACTGAAAAAGTGCCGGTCTTTAAAATAAATTACAGTATAATCTCTGAATCCTCCAGATAGAGTTTGATTGATTATTGCTGTATGATGCACCGGTTCTGTTTTTAAATTTAAAAAAAAAGAAAAAGAAAAGCTTATGCTGCACAACGTAGGAAAACTGTCAATTCTAGCAAGGACAATTGATAATAAGCACAGTACAATAGTTGAGGAGAAATCTGGATCGTATGAATACAATTGCGTTGTTTTCCTTCACAATCTTATACTGCTGAGGATTAAAAAAAGCACTGCTAGCTGTGTCACTGTGGGTATATACAAGGTGGGTTGTGGGTTTTGTTGCTGCTGTTGTTTGTTTGTTTGGTTGGTTGTTTTTTTTACTGCACTGTAAAATTAAGTGGGCACAATACTGCCTTTATTAATGAGGTATGTGTTAATCGCTGTAGAAATGGGTGAAAGCACTCTGTCATGTAGAACTGATGTATATATAACTGCATATAAAACAGGCCAGCAACCACAGGGCAATGCTACTGCCATTGGCAATGTTTGTACCATGGTTTCTTGCTGCTTTTTGAGAGACAATTGCCATTCTTCCTTTTGGGAGTTGGTGGGACACTTTATTTACTTTCTGTGATCCCGAGGAAGAATACATTGTGTCCATTTAAAATAAGCAATTAGCCCACGGTTCTTCTGTTTGCTTTGATTCCTTACCTCCAGTCTTACTGTTACCTGTTGTCTGCAGTAAGCTCAAAAGTGAATGCTAGGGGTAAACTGCAGTGTAACTAGAACAGAGGTTTTCCTCTGAGCAGTGTATTGCTCAAATCAGTGAGCCCCATTCTACAAGGTGCAGGCTTCTTCATCTTCTAGGAATCAAACGACGATCAAAATGTTCAGCAGCAGTCACTCAAGATCAGGCTCGTTAGAGCTTTTCCTCTGTCAAAAAGCAGCTGACTCGCAGCTATGTGACAGTACACTGAATACTGGAGGGTGAGATTAACCCCGTGCACCCAGCTGGCCTGTGAGCAGCAAAAACAACTTCCCAGCTGAACACCAAACTTTGTTAGACATTGGAAGGCGAACATAATATAAATCATTTTGCTGAAATTATTCTAGAAAATGTACACATGGTGGTTTGTCATCCAAGCAGTAAACAAAATGAGATAAAAATTCTTGGTAATGTCAAAGTCATGGGTTCTATTAGTGCCACTTTATAAATGAGGGATGCAGAGGTGTCTGTTTGGATAAAGGCTGGGAAACTGAATTATTTAGAAACGCTGTCTTTCAGTTTGCCTGTCACTGAATTCATTTATAGAAGATCTCTGGGTCTCTATACTCACTGGCCAACACAGCCTGCATTGAGCATATTTTTTTTTAATAACTTACAGACAACAATTATATCAAATTGAGGCTGGCTTTTGTTAAGATTTCAGTGACTACTTTGGATGATTTTTATACCATAGATTCCTTGTTTGAAGGTGACATATGATGTGTATGTAAAATAAGTAAAGACAATCAAAAGCCTGTTAGCTTAACTTTAATCAAAAGGCTGTTTTGACATAATAATGTTTTTAAACTAATTTCACGCTTACTAATACCTGAAGTAGAATTGTGTTTTAAAATGTTACAAAATTCCAAATGTTTAGCAATAAAAATTTAAATTTTAGAATATTTCACAAGATTCCCAGATAGATAGCTTTATGACAGTAACACTGTTACTGTACTGTAGTACTTGAAGCTTCATTCCCAAAGAAACCATGTTCAGCAACAACCATTGTCTGGAAAGGTAAGCGATCCTGCTCAAGTCACTGGAAGTTTGCTGCAGTCTTTGGCAATGAACAGCCTCTCACAGAGTTGAGAACTGAATTGTTAGTGCTTTACCAACTTGCAAAATTAAACTAGAAGCTTTGAATCTGTTTTTTAACTGTTCTGCATGTGAGATAATAAAGTAAACTAGACAAAATCAAGTTGGCAGACATTGAGTTGTCAGCTTTTCATCTGGCAGTCTCTATCTGCCTTCTGAAGAACTGCAAGCTAAGCTCTGCTAAGCTCAGAGCTCATAGCCAGTGTTTTTTAATTAAGACGAGGGCAGGATGCCTCCTAATACTTGGAATGCAGCTGGCTTCAGAGAAGTGGATATTTAGTATGACCTCCTATGCTGAACCTTCCAACTTTGAACATTGCTTTAACAATTAAGCTCTTCTGGCCCTATGTTTAAATAGCTGTCCACAGCTACTGCAAATTGATTTATTGCCTGATGGGGATCAGGGATGCTGAGCAAACACAGAACAGTTTCTAATTTAAGTATTGCACCACTGGTTTTGTTGTTGTTGCTTGATTACTTGTTTTAAAAGCAGCATGTGTTCTCAACTTAGCTTTATGCTCTTCTTCTGCTGTTTTAGAACTGTTACAATGTGGAGGCCAAAACACGCATAGCCTTACAAGCAAAGCTTCATAGTGCATCTTAATAAAGTTCCCTAACATGATCTGTACAGAGATACTGTTTAAGTTGCTTATGTCCCTTTTCCTAATTGTACAGATTTGGTATGGTGCTTTTCATGTAGGTATGTGATGTAAACTGATTTTTAGTTTTCATTTCATGTTCTCTAACTTTTATTTTAGAACATTAGCTTATGTTATCCAGGTATTTGAAAATGAAGCTTGCAAGTACATGGGCTTGCTTGTAATTCAATTTATAGTGGTATTTTTGGAAGAGCTTCAGTATGTGAAGCCTGTAGGAAACATACTTAAATCTTGAATGGAACAGAAGGGAAAACAGAGTGGAGGGAAGTATCCTTTTTTCCCTTTTAACATTACTATGGATTTAAATACCACCAGTCAGCCTTGAACATGATTTTAGCAGCTATCTTACCTGGGTATCTCATCTGCGGTGGTATTGTACCATGATCAGTTTGATCTGTGCCTTGCTTGGATCTGGGGCTGAGAAAATGAGATGCTTTAATGTGCTTAGAGTGCCTTTGTTGTAGCTATGGGATGATGGGGGCAGGTGGTCTGACATGATTAGGGAAGAAGACTTGATCTTGCAGTATGCAGAGTTGGCATAAAACTTTTTTCTAAATCTTCATTCACTAGAAAGTAGTTAGGAGAAATCAGCAGAGAGAATGGCAGGCATATTTTGGGACTATGAAATTGTTTGTATAAGGAAACTAGGCCTGAGATGTCACAGCAAAGAGACAGATGGAGGCTTGCAGGCAAAAAAACCTGCTGGAACAGCAATGTAATGGCCATAGCAAGGGTAACTCTGTGGTGATAAATAAGGTCGAAGAGCAAGACCACCTTATGGTGCACACCTGGAGCGAAGAACAGACACGGAAGGTGGCTGTTGACATAAGGGGAAGTTAAATCAGGTGAAAAGTAATAAAAAAAGGATTAGCTGGAGAATGAGAGTGAAAAGAAACAAACAAAAAATTGCACAGCTGAACGTGCACCTCAGAGAGTGAAGAGTCCCAGAATAAGATTAAAGAAGAGTACAACTAGGACAGTTGGAACAGTGATGAGAATCAGACACTAGCAATAATGAGATAAGAAAAACAACACTGGGATGAAGAGCCAAGAGTGAGGAGAGAATGAATACAGGTTGGAAATAACAAACGAAGATAAGGCAAATCAGGGACACAGGGAACAAGCAGATGGGAGTGTGCTATTAAAAAGTACCGTCTCACAGATCTTGGGACTGAACCCAAGGTTCTCTGTCCCTCCTCTGTCACTGAAATGCAACGGTGAGGAGTCTCAGTAACTCTGTATGCAGAGTAGGATCTGAAAGACTGTGTGGTGAACAAAGTGTTGGCCGTGCTTTCAGAAAACAAACAGAAAACATAATGCTGAAGGGCTTCTAGTTAATTCAGCAAAGGGATCTGTAGAAAAAAGTTGTATATGGATGTACAGTGCAAAACTGTTTCATAATACATAAGTATATATGAGAGAGAATGGAGAAAATAGATTTTACAGGTGAGCTGGTTGCTGCTAAGATAATGACTGCTTGCTTTTTGACCTCAAAAATTTGGTTTTAGTTAGCATTATTTACTCGATATACATCTTCCCTAATGAATAATTTGGAGAACTGGGAACTCCTTCAACATAGATTCTGCTGTTTCGGAAGTGTTACAGGCACTGTTGGGAAAAGCGATGGGCTTATCAGGAGATAAAAGAAAGAAGGGAATGAGCTCCCTCTGAGCTTCTCCGCATCGGCCTCTGGAGCAGTGCTGCAGGCACCAGGAGCAGAGCAGAAATGGTCTTCAGCCTTCACAGCCGTTAGCATGTGCTGAGCTCAGTGCTTGTGAATAAGCCTATTGTGTCCACCCACCTCAGACTGTCTACAGGATCAAGGCCTAAACAGGAGACAGATAACCAAAGAATGAGGAGGAGGTGTGAGCAACCGTGTTTCAGATGTGGATATATATATATTTTTAGGCTTGTGATTGTGTCTGTCTTTCTTGCAGATTTGTCCTTTGTTTAAAAAATCTCTTTGTTTGTGTGGGAAGAGCAGAAAAGCCTCCAGCTTCCAGGATACAAAATAAAACATCCCTGCCACTCGTCACACAACTTCGTTTACCATTATCTGTGTCCCTGTGATATAATCCTAACCAGGAAACCTATAGCAATAGGGAAGATGCTCAGAGTGCCTGTTGTTGCTGTTGTGTTCCTTCGGTTGGTTGCCTTCCAGCTCAGCATTCTGGCTTTCTGTGTTCCAAAGAAACGTATTCGTTTCTTTGGAAACGGCTGTAGGATGGATTTTTGATTGACTGTGTTGTCAGATGGATTATCAGAGTTGTGAGCTTTTTGGAATGGTAGACATGAACGTGTGAGAAGAAAATATATATATATATTTTGTACTTAAAACATTTCAAAATGTTGCATCATGAAAAAAAGCTAGATGGAATATTTACCAGGTTACTTAAGGGAAAAGTTTGTTTTTGAAAGATGTCAACTAGTTTTGTTACTGGGAAATAATATAAAAAAAAAAAATGATATGGGGAAATGCGACCAACAGGAGTATTAATACCTAAGCAATGTAGGATAGTTTCTGTGGAGACACAATAGTTATTTTAAATAGCAGTTTGAAGCTGTAGCTGCTCTGAATTCAGGGCAGAAACCAGCTTTTAGCCTGACCCACACTCACACCCATTTGTTACAGCTCGTATGTGTGCAGATCTCTGTGTGATTCCCATCTGCAGTTCTGAGGTTGTCTTCTGTCTGTCAGGGCTGGGTGGTGGCTGCTGCCCCCATGCTCCTGGTGGCTCTGCGGTGCTGGAGGACATTGACACACACCGTGCTGCAGGAGTTCAGCCTTGTAGTCACCTTGCTGGGAGGTGGGCACGGATCACACGTTGTTGTACACTTCTTGACTGGCTGCAGAGCAATCAGAAAAGACAGCATTTCTGCAGCAGTGCTGACTAATAAGGATGCTTGTTGGACTGAGGGTGTTTCTGTTGTTGCATTGAGGTGCACGGGCCTGGGAAAGAAAATGGATTTTTTACAGGTGCACATATGGAACAAGACCAACAGAACAAGCAGAGCAATGCAGGGAGGTCCAGTGTGTGAAATTAACATGGCATTAGTGACACTGAGTTAAAACATCCCATTTGTTGACATGGGAAATAACACAAACTTAATTTCCAATTGGATTGAGCTGGTGTCTTGCTTTAGCAGGAGGTGGCCTCACTCCATGCAAGTGAAAGCAGCCATCACCCAGGCCCTCTCTGCTGTGACGATGGGAAAGGCCTCCAAAAGCTCCCTTGGAGTCTGGCCCTGCTAGCTGTGAAAACTACTCTGAGGAAGAGGGGAAAGGAAAAGGCCTCAGGTTTCCCAGGTATTTCTGCAATGTGGTGGTGTGTGGGGGTCTGTGAAACATGGCTGAGACAGAAAACTGGTATTGGATGCTGAAGGCAGTGGTCACAGTGTTGGTGGCAGCCACTTGGCCTTTGGCTTTCTGCTATGGAGAAATGTGATGGGGTTGGGACGAACACAGACACAACTTGGATGCCAATATGTGCAGAAGCGCAGTGCATGGACATCTTACATACACAGTCCATACTCGATGGACAGTGCTTCATCACGCTCTGTTATTAAGCTGTGATTAGTTCTGTCACACACCACCCTTTCATTTCCGACAGCACCAACAGCTGTGGCGGCATCTACCTACAGCCAGGCAACCTCGTGGGAGGACAGGGTGGAAAACAGGGTCTTCCCTTATAACCCTTTTTGCTTCACAGTAGCTCAGTCCACAGAACGGTGACAGCACGCTGCGCCCATTTGCGCTTTGCCCGACCGCCCCGAGCTCCCCGTCGAGGGGAGGGGGCCGTTCCCGGAGCGACGCTCCTGGCACAGCCCGGGGAAAGGGACGAGCTCTGGATTTCCATCCCTGCGACAGGGGAAAGGCGACTGGGAAGCGGTCTGTGTGGGCTCGGACGGGCGGAAGAGGCGCAGGCAGTGGTTCGCGGCAGCTCTTTCAAAAGCCCGTGCTAAATGTGACACCCCGGCGGCGTGGGAGCAGCAGGAACTCCCCGCAACCCCCCCACCACTGACCCCGCTCTTTTCCATGGAAACTCGTAAAAAGGAGGAGGAGTAGAGTTTGCTACGCAAAAGTCTCACCTTGGTCTGAAACCGTTTCAGACGGTTGCAGGACCGGAGCTGCCCGTCTCGGGGGAGGGGAGCAGGCAAGGAGCTCTTTAGCTACCTATGTATATATATACACATACACATTTTCTTTTTTCCTTTCGCTCGATCTTATTTTATTCCAGCAGCAGCAGTGTATCTCCACCCTCCGCCCTCCCCCTCGCTCCCTCCCTCGCTCCCTCCCTCCCCAGGTTGATCGGCTGAAGGCGGCTTTGCGCGCTGATCCCTCCTCGGGCTTTAAAGCGGCGCCGGCCCCGCGCGGCTCGGGGCGCTCAGCGGGACGGTGCGGAGCTGCGCGGAAACTTCGCTCGGGAGAGAAACCTCCACCGCTTTCCCGGCGATTCACGTGAGGACAGGAAAGCCCGGCTGGGAGATCACAGATTAACTTTTTTTTTTTTTACTTTTTTTTTTTTTTTTTTGGCTCGATTTTTTTTTCCCCTTCTGTTTGTTTGTTTGTTCTTACTTTCATTTTGGAGCCGGTTCTCAGCTGCTTGGCTGAACTTCTGCGGAGAAATGGACCTTTAAATCGCCTTTCTCTGTTTTAAGCAAACTATGGGCGCTTAAACTTTTCTTTCTCCCCCTCCCCCCCGCTCCCTCACCCCCCGCCCGCCCATGGGGCTCACGCTGCGGAGACGCCGGCACGGGGAGCAGCACACCAGCACCGCGCTGCTTCCCCGTCCCCTCCATCTCAGCTGATCCCTCTCCTCCTCCTCCATCACCCCTTCTCTCTGTCCTCGGGCTTTTTAGCTGCCGGGAGCCGAGCCGCGCGTTGTTTGATTTGATCTGGCTTCTTTTGTTGTTGTCTAAATGCCGCGCACCGCTTATCTAGAGAGAGCTCTCCGGAGATAGGGGCGGCCGGTGAACGCGCGTGTTGCTGTAGGACTATCGGAGGAGCGGATCGGCAGCAGCCCGGATCCTGACCCTGACTGTATGAATAAGTAAGCAGGATGCTGACGATGTGCGTTAGTTGCCTGTAAGGTTGTCGTAAGTTAAAGGGGGACGGAGAAGGGGGGGGTAGACCAGAGACAGAGCGCAGAGTAGGAGCGCGGCGGGGGAGGCCCTGACACTTGGCTCTGCCGCCTCCCATCGCTCGGGCTGCGCGCTTTGCTGGAGCAGACCCCCCCACCCCCGCTCCCTTTTTTCTTCCCGTCCGTCCTTCTTTCTTTTCTCTCCTTCCCTCTCCCCGCGGCGGTTCGCTGATGTACAGCCCGGATTCATCTTCCGGCAGCAGCAACAGCAGCGGCGGCGGCAACAGCGGGACCGGGGGCGGCGGCGCGGCGGGGCGCGGGCCGGGCGCGGAGCGGGGCGCAGGCAGCGGCCGCCGCCGGAGCGGGAAGTTTGCCCGAGCTGCACCGAAGGCTGGGGGACGCCCCGAGAGCCGGCACCTCCCGGCCTGAGCCCACCCCCGCACCCAGCCACCCACACGCCCGGCGGGGTGCGGGCAGGAGAGGCGGCGGAGCTCATGCTGCTTGGGGCTACCTAAGGAGCAGCGGTTCTAGGTGCTGAAGGAAACAAACAAACAAACAAAGCCCCAGCCAACTCCAAACTTGCGGTTCCTCCATCCCTTACCCTCCTTTCTCAAGCCGGCGGAGCCGCCCGCCTAAACTCCGCTGCGCTCCGCGCACCGCCTCTCCGCCCGAGGGAGGATGAAAATGCTCTGCTGGCGGCTGGCGCTGTGGCTGGCCGCCTGGGCTGTCTATGGGAAGCCGTCCTCCTGCTCTGCCCTCGATTATGACTACACTTACGATTTCACCGAAGAGGATAAAGCCGAGGCGATAGATTATAAGGATCCCTGCAAAGCCGGTAAGTGACTTCTCCGCCCGGCGCGGCTCCCCACCCCCTCCCCAGATGGTGACTTTGTCCCGGCTTCACTCCGCCGGCCGCCGAGGGGCCTCACCTGCTCCTCCCCGGGGAGCGGGCGGGCCGGGACCTGCGTTGCCGGCCGGGCACGCGGAAGTTGCGCGAGGAGCTTCGCGGGGCTCGGAGGCTCGCGGGCGCCGCAGCGCACCGAGCGCAGCCGTGCCCCGCGGGCGGCACCGAAGCGCGGCAGCGGCTCCGCCCGGTGCCGCCCCCGCGGCTCCTTCTCGTTCTCCCGCATCGCAACCTGTCGGCCCCAGCCCGGCGCTCGGCTCCTGGGGGCGGGCCCGGGGCGGGATCTGGGTGCCGGTTGCTCCGTGATGAATATTGACATCGGGGTCGGGCGGGGCGCGGGGGCTCCCGGTGCGGGGTGTGCAGCCCCGTTCGTGCGCGCCGCTGTCTAGTGGGAGAGTGAGCCACTCGTGTCCGAGCGGCACGGGGAGAGTGAAGGGAGCATCCCAGGGAGTCCTGTGATGAACGGGTGTTGGTTTAAGGCGTCAGCTTCCTTATGGCCAGGTACGGCGGTTGGCCCGTGCGCTCTCTGCAGCCTTCTCGCTGACCTTAGGAGCCACTTCGCTTCAGCACGCGACTGTCTCCCAGCTGTAGAACGGGATGGTCGTCCGCTCCCGACAGCTCTATTGTTAAATAAGCGCCGAAGTTTTCCAGCAATCTCCTTTGCATTAATTAGTTACTTTGTATGCTGAAGACTGGTTCAGCCAAAGGTTGTGTGCGCCGTGTCTGTGTGGTTTTGTTTAATTTATTGAGGAGAATGTGGTGAACGTATATGCCAACTATGCAGACACTGTGTTTTCCTAATCACAAAAATAGTTTGTTCCGAAGTGTGAATTGTTAGGTCTTACGTGCCTGCAGCTGAGGAATGCCCCAGTTCAAAAGAACTAGAAGCGACTGCAAACAAAACGTTGTTTTTTTCCAATTAGCACTCACAAACAAGTGTAGCTGGTTATAATTAAGCTGAGATCTTTTTTTTTTTTCCTGGTCCCTAGTTCTTTTGGAAGATTCATAGGCATCGTTTTATTTAATGAGAAGTGCATTCGCTCTACCTGCAGGGGTGTTTTTTTTCATACTTCTCGCTGCACAGTGGAAGTAATTAGAAATTGCAGTATGCGACAGTGTTTTATGCTTATGCATGAGAGAGAGATGATGATAAGAATCTGTGGAGTACAATTAGTGTTGCCAATTCCCTGCCATCACTGTTTTGTTTAGAGAAAAAGGCATATGTTTGGAAAGTTTTGCCCATCTAAGTATTTCATGGAAGTGCTTGCTGCTGCTTCATGATGTGCTTGAATATTACTGTGATGAGAGACAGTTGGGTGCACCAAGAGTTAGCTGGATACCATTCCCGTGGGTCTTAAAAGCAATTGCTGTGATAATCTGTATTTTGTGAATAGCCCCCTCAAAGATATATGGTTTTAGTCTATGGTAGCTCTTCAGGAATGAAAATGTACATCACTTACTGCTACATGTTACATTTGTGCCATTGGACCAATCATTTTAATAAAGATGACAAAGTTTATCAATGAAACCAATTCTCCGAGAGTATTTCCTAATGACTTTCCCTGCTAAGATCTTCCTTGGAGGCTGCATTAGCCCAAGTCTGTGAATTCCTGATTCCTACAATCCCCATCAAAGACGATGAGAGCTGTGGACACTCAGCCTCTGTTAGGAGCATACAGAGTTGTATCTTCTGTCTCAGCCAGGTCTGATCTGATCCTTTGGGATGGGTGCAGGGCTGCTGGAAGTCATTTACATTACTCTTTTTCAACTAGTCAGGCTGACAACAGTGAGGCCTCAGCTAGAAGTAAAGTTCAGCAACTTGGCAGAAGGGGGGAAACACCCAAACTCAGTTAGGATTTTACAAAGTAATTTTAAAACTCCAGAGAGCACGTTTTACAGACCTGCCAGAATAATCTGACCTACCATAATTTGTAAGTAAATAAGTTCCTTTGAAACCAGCCACAACTGAGGCCCCCAAATACGCTGATGCAAGTTGAATTTGCCTTTACTTTAGAAGTGATTTGCATTCTGATTTTCTCTGCTCAGTGGCATTTACTGCTTATTCCTTGAACCACATGAGTTAATGTTCCTGATTCTGCGGCATCGAGCACAGCACAAAGGGCCTCAGGTCTACATCAGCTATAATTCTATATAGGTAACTATTTATAGATGTTGTCCCAACTCTCTTGGATCAGGCTTCTTTTGTTAGGCTCCTTTTTTCTCTGTTTTTCCCTTTTGTGGAAGAGCTGGAGAAACTTACCAGAAATGGAAAGTGGCAGTCTCTAACATGTTATTTATAAATATGTTTTGTAATTGTTTTTCAGTATTCAGTGTGTATCTTAACACTTAATGGAAAAGGGCTCATTCTGGCTAGCCTGCTTAGAATCATACTGCTCTTTGGACATTAAATCCCCAGAAGCAGAGTGTAGTGCAGAATGCTATAGAGGCGTACAAGTACGTTATCTTACTATATTTCCAGCTTGATGAAAACTTTAAATCTTTAGATAGCAGAGGTCTGATAGATGCACAGTAGGGTTAAGAGTTGTTGGTTTTTTTTGTTGTTTTTTTTTTTTTTTTCTGGAACTGATGTTCTCAGCTGCATTAAAAAAAAATCCCAAACAGCAGCTGTTTTGCAATAAACCCACGCTTGAGTGTCAGCAGTGAAGCCAGCACCTTGAGAGCCCTGGGAGCAAGGGGCTGAAGAAGAGGTGCCTGGGGAAGTACTGTTGTGGTGCTGCTTAGGAGGACTGTAGGTAAGGAAGCTGTCGACACCGAGGAGATTAACTTGATGAGTTGTGTGGTTTCCTGTGTGTTTTTCTGCAGTCTTTAACCTAGGGATGAATTCTGGGTCATGCTGCTTCTCCTTCTAACAAGTCTCCTGGCATTCTCAAACAGCGGGATGTGATGTAATGTGGTTTCTGTGCCTCTGATGTCTCAGATATTTCCCTGTGTCTCTCTGCAGGATATTGCCCTCAGTGTTTACCATTGTGAAGTTCAAGTGTAAGGCATTCTTAGTTTATCTTCCAAGATCTAATTTGCTGGAAGATGTGAAACTGGGAATGCCATGCTCATCCCAGTGTCAGGCTTTAAAGAGTATATTAGCAATATAGATCATGTATATATACAGCAAGTACAACTCCAAAGATTAAAACGTTTAGTTAGATTTAAATGGGCAGCATCAAGCTTCTCAAATTGCAGCATCACCCATGTTTATCTCTGGATTCCTGAGATTTTACTTTTTCTGCCCTTACCGCAGCCTATAATATGTTAAGAATATTGATTGGGAAATGTACAGAGATGGGTAGGAAAAGGATTTCCCATCCTGTAACACTCACTGATAGCCTGCTCTTAGTTGCTAGTAAAGTTTTTAGAATGCTTTTGTTTTGCTTCTTTAAAAAAGAAAACAACAGAGAATGGCTGAGTGATATTCTGGTGTGATCATCCAATTAAAATACCTTTGTTGACTTGTGAGAAGTTAGGAAACAAGGTTTCGCTTTGGTTTATATCTGCATCTGCTTCTCCTTTAACATTTCTTCATTTTTTTCTATGTCATTACTTTCTCTGTGATGCTCTTTAATGTGGTATCTCAATATCTTTTAAAAAGATTTGTGTGAACATGAAGTTCCCCACTTCACTGAAAAGATTATTTCAATAGTGAAACTCTGGGAAGACTATAGTAAACATGTTTGACTTGCTAACTTTGTGAATATCCTTCCATGCCAAGAGCTCAATTTCATGTCCAGACCGCTTTCCATCGGGATCTGTTTCTGAATATATTTCCGGTGTGTCAAACAAGTGACCTGCAAGGAGTGGTATTACACCACTGCAAAACAAGCCTAATTGACAAACCTAATTGAGCCTCGAATCAGGTCCCCCAGGCAAGCTCAGAAACATTCACCACACCTGGATGTCTGCCTTATGTCATTCTTATTGCCCCTCTGGAAAACAGAGTTGATAGGCTTATGACATAATTCCATCCACTTCTTTTTGGAGAGAAACGGTTGCATCTGTAGTGTGCGGTATTGACAGAAGGGCTGTAAAAATGGAAGAGTCAACTTTGGCTCTCACAGGCACAGATGACTTTGAGGAGGAAAACAGACTTCTTTTTTTTCTTTTTCTTTTTTTTTCCCTGGATGCATTACAGTACTCTAAATTTTATAACAGTGAATAAACTAAACAAGGGGAGAAATCTCTCTTCTTTGTTTATATAATGTGTGTTTATCCTTAAACTCAGCTAGGTTTTTATAGTCTAGCTGTAGATTCATGAAGAGTAGGTTTATAGTATGCTGAAAAAGTTGTTACACAACATTATTATTTTTTTAACCTTTTTCTTGTTGTTGTTGTTTTCTTTAACTGAAAGAAAGATAACTAAGTATATACCAGAGCAAATGTAAGCTTTGAGCTTTCAAAACTTCTGGAAGGATGGGCAGCATTTCATAGCATTCGTCAAGCTTTTCTCTGCATCCTTAGAGCCATCTACTGTACTTCATTCTTGTGCTAGAATCATTTGAGTTGGAAGGGACTTTAAACTCCCCTGCAATGAATAGGGACACCTGTTCATCTAGATATGTAGCTCAGAGTCCCTCTTGCCTTGGTCTTCCTGACCCCAATACTACGCAGCATCCCTATAATCCTCTTAGGCTACCTGTCCCTGCTTTCACTGCCTGTGCATTTTCTTCTTGCTTTCCAGTTTGACCAACGGGTCCCAGTTCAGGAATACCTGTCTCTTGCTTTCCTTTCCTGACTTCTTCCACTTGGAGTTGGAGAGGTCTTGTGCCCTAGGGAAAGCTTCCTTAAAGATCTGCAAGCTCTGCTTGCTGCCTTGTCCTTGATGGTTTCCCACAGGGTTTTGTTGACTAACTCTGAAGAGCTGGAGATTGGCTTTCCAGTATTGCATCTCCTCTGGCAGGGCTGTGTGTTACTGTAGTACAGTCTATTTCTCCCACCCGTGATCGCAAACAGCCTGTCTTCCTCCCTACTACATCCTGTCAGAGTTACAGTCATTGGAAGTGTGACTAGAAAAACCTTTGTGTATTTTTAGTAATATCTTCCTACGACATTTTTCTTTGCTAAGAAAATGCCAACTGTTGATTTGTTGATGTGTTCTAATGGCTGTTCACTCTTCATATCTGCTGCTTATCTTTTACTTTTTTCAACCTCTTTTATTGTTCCTGTGACAAATTTCCTTGCTTTTGGATTCCCCTTCACTGAATGTGCTTCCTTGCTTTTTCCTGCACTGCCTGTCCGGTAGGATTCTCTTCTTTATGTAACCTTGTATGGGAAACTGTTGATTACAGACTGAACCTCTGATTAAACTATCTGAGGTGAGCAGTGAGTCAGCTGTGGGAGCACAGGTGAAGGTAGTTCAACTGTGCTCCCAGAAGGGGTGGAGCTTGACTCTACCTCTCCTAGATCTCATTTAAGGGCTGACCACCACTAAGGCAGTATTTCTTTCTGGAGATTGTTCCTGTGTGGAGTTTTGCAGCAAGCCTTAACATTGGTGAGCATCTATCTTTACAGTGAGCCTCAGCATTTGTGAGCATTTATCATTTATTCTCTCTCTCTATCCATAGCCTCTGTTTATCCATCATAATTGTACATCTGTAACTGTACAACCCTTAATTTATTCTTGTCTGGCTTGCAGGTAGCAATTATTTCCTTTACGTGTAGCTTCTGACTTTCTGTAAGATTATCCTCTAGTATTCTGATAGTTCTGTAGCAAAGCAACTGGACAGCTAAGTCTATAGCTAGAAAGGAGAAGGGTGGATGGGCCAAGTGTTGTCAGATGCCTAGAACTGCAAGCGTACTAAGTGGACTGCCAGTGATCTATTAAATGGTACATGCTGAATTCAGATATATCCACCTGTGTGGAACACATACCTGAACCTTCTGTTTCTGTTTGACTTCTCTGCCTAAATAGCAAGATCTGATGTGAAGACTATCCTCCCCAAACAATAAGAGTACTAAAAGTACTTGAAATTTAAAGCTTGTATACATAATAATACACTAGAAGAGACTGAGCTGGGGACTGTGAAGGTGAAGGCTGTGCCATGGACATATGTAGAGAGCCTGTGGTGCAGCCCTGAGAAAGTTGGAATGGGTGGTTGCTGTAGCAGGCTACTTCAGAGGCAATTCTTACTCATACCAGTTGCCTGCGTTGTGGTCTATGTGTGTATATTTGGTGTGACTATAAACCTGTGAGCATCATGTCTGAGAATTTTTGAGTGTGGATAGCTCTTACAGAGCAATAATACTCCAGAATATAAGTTTGTGGTTTCTCTTTTAATGTTTAAAAGCAGACATAGGCAAGAAGCCCAAAATACCCCCAAATTATTTCTTTTTTCTTTTTCTTTTTTTTTTTTTTTCCTAAAATAGCTCCATATTTATTTATTTATTTATTTACTTCAGTCTAGAGATATGTGGAATGTGATGCATAATGGGATGCATAGCATGCATGTAGCTAGCTTTCATGCTATAGTGTTTAGGAAGAGAAATAATTGATTGGAAAACTATTTGGAGGTTTTATTAATTCATTGTCACAATTATAGACAATGACAGAAAAATATGCCTGGTCTGAGGTATAGTTTTAGTCATTTAAAATGTATGAACATTCTTAGCAACAGTTTCTGTTATGTGAAACACTTAAATTGTAACTTTGCTTAAATTTTGTGTAAAATAGGTAGCAAATTAAATTTTAAAATAAAATTGCTGTGTTAGGACTGTCCCTCTCAGTCTAGTGGCACATTTAGTGGGTCAGATGTTCAGAGGTTTCCATGTTTGTGTTCTTATGTACAAATATCAGATGTGTAGCAGCACAGTAAGGAATAGTAGTATTGGAACTCAGCAAAATCACTAACATCAGAGCACAAAAATGAAAAGGTATTGATTGCAAATTCATTATCTGTGCAGTCAGATTTGAGTCTAGAAATAATCTGTTTGGGTCCATTTCTGTCATTGTACTGCAGAAGTGGGGTGGTAAAGATAGATGGCTGCATTTAAAAGGTACCAGTACTTCTTCAGCTGCATGGTGTTTCGTGGGTACTGTGAGCTCTATAGTGTAGCTTAAACATCTCATCTTAGCAGTGCAGTGGTGTGGACAGTGGCTGAGAGGAATATATCGAAAGAGCTGTGCGTATGTGTTACATTATGCTCCTACTGGTTGCAGTAATTAAATGTATTCCTAGTAATAACACTAATTGCCATCAAATGCAAGTAAACCCATTTTACTGGTATCTGACATTGTAACAGATGTTTGTTAGGTACAATCCTACTGTCATAGGTGTTGTTTCACTGAAGATCTCCAACATTTCTCCTCTTTTTCCCAGTAATGAAGAAAGGACTTAAAGAGGCATAGTGATTCTGGAAACACTGGCCAAGTTACGGAACTTTTCTGTGTATTCAGGTGATGAACTCAGACATAAAGAAATAATTTCCAATGGTTCTTAAAAAGATTCATTTCAACAGTTTATTGCTCAGCCAATTACATTTGCTTTTGGGGAGAGTAGTTTTAGAACAACTCAGCGGGTGTGAGAACACGATGATGAACTGCCCAATTTCTCCATCTGGTAAAATGTCCTTATGAAAATGTATGCAAATTTGTTATTTTTTACTTGAACTTGCATTTCTCCTTGTTTGACACTTCTCTTACCATTGAGCTCTTACCTCAGTTTGATTTGCAGGTGGGTTAAACTTCATTCCTTGACAGCTGTTTTCATACTTAGAAGTGTGTGCATGAAGAGGTCAATTGATAAATTAGGTCTTTTGTGTTCAGGCAATCTGTTTAACCCCTTTTTAACTAAGAGTATGTTTATGTGCAAAGTTGCCACATTACCCATCTCTTAGTGATCTTTGTTTCAGTACTGGAGTCTTTACCCATCTGCCAACACTTTTGTCATAGACAAAGATTTAGCAGCTTTTAACTGTGCTGTTGTACAAAACTATTGATTTAGAACTAAATTCTGGAACCTGTATTCTGTTGTTATTGATATGCTATAATAGCATTAGGTTCTGAAAACTCTTATGGATTAATCTTTTGTGCATGGAAAGGAATTATTGAAACATGCCAGTCAATGTACTCTCAGACAAAAAATAAGAATTTAAAATAGCTAAAGAATCAGGTTCATGCTGGTGTTCTATGCAGTGAAGGATAAGTTATTGGAAAAACTGATGAAAATGGATTAAAAGTTCAACTTGGTGAATGGAAAATTATGAAGAAGGGACATGATAAGCCTTAAATTTTATGAGTTATACAGGAAGAATTAAGATCTGACTTTAAGTTCAGAACTGAGTCAAGGGAGTATTTTTTTTTTTTTTCTTCATCTTTTTTTAGGTTAAAATCTGTTATAGGATGCTACTGAGGCAGTGTTACTATACGGGAATTGACATTTACATAGACAGGAGGCGAATTCAAAGCTTTGATAACTGATAGTGATAACATTGTAAGTGGATATTATATCTCAGGCTTCAGAGTTTAAGCCAGCTTTTAGTATCTGGAAATCAAGATGAACTCAAGTGTGTGGCAAGTTTATCCTCATTCCCCCATCATATTCTTGCTCCTCTCTGAAGCAGCTGGTAGTGACTGCTGTCAGACAGGGCCTTGGATGTGATCCAGTGCTGCAGATCCTTTGTTCCTAAGCCTTTCCCAAATGGTATTTCAAAAACTCAGGTCTTGTAGTATGCCTTGTAGTTAAGTGAAATTTGGATCTTTTGGGAAGTGAATGAATTTCCAGTCTTAGGATGACTGCAGAGACATAGAATAATATTTCAGGAAGACAAATGTATGCAAGTGCAGAAAGAAAGCTACATTTGTCTAATGCGTACAGATTCTTTCTTTTGAAGTTCTCCATGTAACTGCAGCACTTACATGCTTGCCTTTAGATGCATGTGTGCACATGCTTAACAGATTACCTAAGGAATTATCGCTGAAATATATATATATGCCTGTAGATTTATCTATTAAAAGATCTTGAAAGTTGCATATACAGGTTGTGTGGGTGCCTTTGTTTCTTTTTCTTTCTTTTTTTGCTGCACTGGAAAACGTGGTGTTAATCTGTGTATTAAGCCTGATCTGAAGGCTATAGAACTTGGTGGGAAGGTTTCAAGTTACTTCAGAGATAATTTTTATAGGTAAATAAGCAATAAAGTGCAGGGCTGACTAATTCACTCCTGTGTGCTTGGGCCATGGCTTGCTTGTATTCATGTTCTCACATGCCTTTCATGTTAGTGCGGATAGATTTTCTTTGCCCCAGTTTCTGCTATTGTCATCTCTAACACAAGTATATTGTGAAATTTTGATGTTCAGTGACCTTGTGATTGCAGGTTCTCTCTTGCTGGACTGGGGTGTGAATAAAATCCAGCAGCTTCCAGCAGTATTTTTTTTTTTTTTTTTTCCAACCCCCCCACCTCAGAAGCAAATAATATCCAGATGATAAGAGTGGGTTTAGATTATTGCAGTATTTTTTTCAGTCTTCAGAGGTGGGTACTTGTCATAGCTGGTACTCTCTTAATTGTTCCATCTGATGAATGACTGAAGATTCTGATAACGTGATGTTTTCTATTGCACGTGCAGTTCCTTATCTGCATAATTTCAAGAAACGTAGTCAGAGATAATAAAATATTCGATACAAAATTCTGAAGGCATTTGAAACTGGTCTCAATATGGTTTGTAAGAAAAGCAAGCAAACCATGTACTGTTAGCTAATGTTTGACAAGCATGAAACTCTCTTCAGCAGTTTGGAAAACCATGACTTTAGAGAGTTTCCTATCCTAGCCTATCTCAGTGGCTTGCTAGAAGGGAAATGGAGGAACAAAACAGGGAACAAATATGCTATTTTCTTCTTTTACGAAATAAGCAAAAGAATGAACTAAATGGTAAAATAACAGTAGAAACGTGTTTTATTTTCCAAAGATAGTTTGGATTGTTAAAAGCTTCAGCTGACAGCATTGCTGTATTATTATGGCGTAGCCTAACTCATTGCAAATCTCATATTTAACAACACAGTTCATTACTTTCATGCTTCCAAACATCTGTCTTCCTTCTAATGTGTGCCTCCGGTGGCGCAGCGGTAGAATTCCCGTTTGCAACACCAGGGGGCCCGGGTTCGAATCCCCTCCTGTGGAGCAGGGGGTAGAAGTGCCGCTCTGCTACACAGAGGGCTCGAATCCCGGGAGTTGGACTCGATGATCTCTAAGGTCCCTTCCAACTCGCACAATACTATGATACTATGATACTATGATGATAATACTGGTTCTTCAGTGTTTTGAACTTCCTTCACATCCTGAGTGGGAAATGCAGGTACTAGAGTTGTCTGAGGATGCTTGTTTGAAGAAAGTCCTTTGTTTGGATTTAGTTATGAAATTTTCTGGAGTTATTTAACAGAGGAAGGAAGGAGAAAAATCTTTGCCCATCATGAAAAGGTTGTGAAACTGAACTGTTTCATGAACTAAGACCTCTTGATCTCTGAGAGCAGTGGGGAAGAGAAAATATAGGAGTGCTGTTTCTTTTCTTCAGTCTTCTATCTGTGTTCTTGAGGATGAAACCTTTTGACTCATGGAATATGGATTAAAACATAGAAACCCAATTGAGACCTGTTTTCATTGATAGCACCTTCATGTTGGGAGTAGTTGAATTAAATGTGATGGATCACGGCTGCTATGTCTGCAGAAGTGAAGCTTGGATAAATAAAAATAACACAAGTTTCCTTTTCTTTTCTGAAAAAGAGCCAAGTGCGGCGATGCCTCTTTGATCAGAAGTGGTGTTTATAGATGTATTCAAATTGTGAGGGAGCTGAAAACTGAAATTATCTGGAGATAAATACTTGCTATTCTTTGGTGATTTAAATCAACAATGTGTGAAATCAGCTAAAGTTGTTTTATTTATTTATTTATTTTTAAACTTAGGCAAAATTATTTTTTCTTTTTAGAGAGTGGAAAAAAATCCATTCTGCTTACTTATATTTTGTTATGGAATTTCACATCATGCACTGTGTTTTTTTGCTGATTCATTCATCTAGTCTTTCTAGACCTGGTGATGCCACATAGTCAAAGACATGTTGATTGTAAATGTAAATACTTTTACCAAAGTATGAACGAGCTCAAACTAAAGACACTAAGGAAATAATATCAGAAATTACTATAAGCATTAATTTTTAAATGAAGAATATTGTAGAAGAATAAAAACTACTTTGCTCTTGTTTAGCACTTGTGTTCTCTGGCTTGGCTTTATTGACCTAATATGTCCTAGGTCATTCCAGTAGAGGAATCCTGTGAGCAGATGATGTGTCACTGAAATCAGCTAAGATCTAGATAAGATATTGGATCTATTTGCATGTGCTAAGGAAACAAATTAGCATCCCCATTCTTACGTGCTAATCAGTTCTGATTCCTTTTAGTTCTTTATGGCTGTTGAGGTACCAAGATAAAACCTGCCAACAGCTGGCTGTTGGCTACAAGGGAGGAGGCACTGCAGGATCTCAGGGAGGTACTGACTTGCTCCTGCACTAATAGAGTACAGAATGCACAGCTCCTCTAGAGCATAGCCAAGCATGCACTACACCTTCTCCTCTTCAGAATCAGTTTTGAATTTAGTTTCCCTTCCTATTTCTTTTTTTGTTGCTGTTGTTTTTTTTTCCCCTCACCTGTGCTGAAAAGTCCCAGGTACTTGTGGTCCAGGCTATCTAGGTGCTGAGAGAAGTCATGCAGAATAGGCATACAGCACAGAATGCAGTGTGGGTTATCTGCCAGAAGACAGACAAGCAGGTAAACACTGAGGTGTTGAACAAAAAGATTATCCTGTGCTGAGCCCTCTGCCGCTGACTGGAGATCAAACTGCCGTCTGTATTCAGCTGCTGCAAAGGCAATAACTTTTAATTAAAACATTGATAGGCATATCAGAATTCCTAGTGGTAGGCTGTTCTGACATGTTATTCAGATAAATATGGAGCAATTTTTCTCACACAGGTCTTACATTTTTACTTTTTTACACAGCTGTGGACTGTTCAGTAGCTCTTTATCTGTTAACATACTATAGCTTACAAGTCTAGATGGCATGGATGAAAGTTTGTTAGACTTTTTATTTGTTAGGTTTGTTCAGGGGAAGTAATTATCTTTGCTTGGATCTTCATGCTAAGGGTAACACTACCTTGTTTCTTGCCACACAATCCAGCGGGTCCTGTAAGTGGGATGTGGAAGAGTCTGCACCAGGGATGTGTAACTGGCCTGGGCTGTGTGCACTGCACGGTATGGAACTCTGCCCAAGGTGGGGATCCACAGCAGTCAAAGAGTGTTTTTTTTTTTTTTTCCCCCCTTATAAACTGCTCTCCTAATTTTTTTAAATCCATTTTGTTTTTCCTTACACATTTATGATGGGAAATTAAATGCACTGTTTGTGTGCTGCAATGTTTAAGGTGGAATTATTCATCTAGATTGCAGTTCCTTTTAGGATCTCGTCTTACTTCTAGTAAGATGAGTGGTTTGGTGAAATTCGCTTCAATAAGGTCAGAATTTTTACCTGAGTAAAAATTAAATGTAGGTTTCTTTTTTTAAGTGTGTTATATCTGGTTGCATCTTGCCTCCATTGTAACTAGTTTTTGTGTTGTGATGTTTTAAAATCACAGGTCACGTTCAATTGGTTGCGGAGGGAAACTCATCTAAAATGTTTTTATTGTCATTCCCCCTTTACAGCGAGGAAATCATAGGAATGGGATGGTGCAGCAAGGGCAAGCATAGAGGAACTGTTCTGAGTCACAAGCCAACGTACATCATTAGGAACACTCCTATTATCTGGAAGTCTGACTTCCTGTCTCAGTTTCCTTGTGGGTCTAAATGAATGGCAGAAGAAATGGAGTACTTTCCTGCTTGGCCAAAACCTTCACTAAATTACTCCTTTGGCAACAATCCATACTGTGCTCAGGAAAAAATCCTGTAGCTCCCCTGAGTCTGGAGGGTACTTGCTGCACTTCCTAGGGGCCAGTGGAACAACATTTGGGAAGCCTACGTTTGCAAGACAGGCCTGACTTGTCAACAAAAGTTGTGTTTTGTAATTGCATTTATTTATTTTTTATTTTGCTGTAATGGAATGTGTAAAATTCCACAAGAACTGTTTAAGAAATAAAGTACATTTGTTTCCTCATATTGGGAAAAGGGTGTTATTATAATGAAAATGATTATAGTGCACCATGCAAAAATCACCAAATGAACATTTAAAATAGAAGTGCTTTCAGACATGCATTCAGTTAAATAACCAATTTCCTGCCTTTTTTTTTTTTTTTTTTTTCCAAAAAGATTTACCACATCAGTTAGTATGTGCTGAAGGTCTAGATATAAACTCACTGAAGGGCATAAAAATAGTCTTAATAAAGATTGTTTTCATCTGCACTTTAAAAATGAATCATACATGATAAAATGTAAGTTGCAGATATTCTATTAAGTGCTGTGTCCATATATGATATATCTGTCTTGTTTTATTTATAGAGCAAGGTTTTTGGAAGTGTTTCTGTTGTCTTTTTAGTCTTTTTATTTGTTGTTTGCGGTACATTTTCTCTAACAAATACATTGAAGAAGCAAAACATTCAGAAACCTATTGTAGCTCTGATTTAAATTAAAGCCACAGCACTTTTTTTCAGTTCAGTTGATACTATAAGTTTTTATACTATTTTCGCTACATCTGGCAAGTAACATGTGGCTGATTCTGAACAAAGTTAACAAAATGTACACCATTTCCCAATTGCTGCTTTGTATAGTAGAGAAAGAAACTGGGACAGTGTTTAAGGATTTATTTATTTATTTTGCTGTGCATCCAAGAGGAAAAATGTTCCTGATACACCACAGGCAAGAAAAGCCCACCATAGTTAGCACTCTGTATGTATTGCCTTTCAGATGATTCATTCTTGAGCATATCCTCAGCTGGAAATCTTAGAGGAACATGGAGAAGGGGACAGGAAGGGCTGAAACACTGTTGGTGTATTTCAACAAAATAGCATTGATAGGCTTCTGTGGGTTTCTTTTATTCTTTTTTCCCTCCCCTTTTCTCTTACTTCGTCTCTTAGTTCTGTGTTTTTCTGCCTAGCAATGCCATTTCACTCTTTCTGTTACCCCTGAAAGTCATTTTTCTTCTACTTAAGCTTTTTCATATTTTCTCCTAATTCAGAGGAAGAGGGAGAAGAGACTCCTGTGTCACCGTCTGCTGTTCTTAGGGGGACGTTGGTGAGATGCCAATGAATGTTCCTCAGCCTTTGCAAACAGCACAAAATATAAGACTTAAATGAACATATGGGAGAAATGTTGGTGTGTTGCCACTGTGGCAGTGTCCACAGTTGAGAATTTGTTGTTATTTTAAAAATGTGTGAAATAGTTCCACATAATAAATGGAAAAAAATAAAAATCTCTTTTACTGGATTTTTTGAGCCCTATGGAGAAGTTAATGGTGCAGAGGAGAGTGTTAATGTGTGTGCGTATAATATCAATGTATGTATATGTTTAAGTTTGTGCAAGAATAAGTTCATGGTAACTCCTTGGACAGTAAATTTGATGGGCAATTAAACACAAACTTTGAGTACTTAAGCTCAGTTTAGTTTTCGTATGTTTTATGAGCAGAAACAATAAACAATGCTAAAAGCTGGTGATATGCAATTAAAACTGCTAGTCGGAGGACAATAATAAAATTTTGCTCTTGGTTATAAACACAAAACTTTTTTTTTTTTTTTTGCCAATATAAATGAACTGATTGGATAGCATGCAAAATGCTGCCTTGCAGTAAATACAATTGAATTGTGAGAAAGTCTGAGTACCTGTGTTAGCTGTGCTTTGCTTCTTGTAGAAACAGGAATAGTCTTTATGGGAAGAGTCAAATTCAGTTTCATTATAAACCCAAGCTGTAACCTGTTCCTGGTTTTACCCACGGGTAGGTTTGGTTAAAAATCATATTGCTAGTCATTCTATTAATTTTTTTGTATGGGTTTTTTTTTTTTTTTTTTTTTTTCTCTCTCTCTTTAATCTCATGTGGTAACTGGTAGAGAGCTGTAAGCTTGATAATGCTTTCTTGTAGCAGGGGAAAAAGTCCTTTTATTATTATTATTATTATTATTATTATTTTTTCCTTGTATTCTTATTTTTTTGTGGGAGAGGCTGTTCTCACCACTTCTGATCTATAATATTTCCTGCAGTTAAGCATTGATGTTCTTTCTGGAGGAAGACTACAAGGTACCAAATTTTGCTACTGCATATACAAATGAGGCAAAATTTATCTCAGCTATTTATCTTCATTTTCATTCCGTCTTGTGAAGCATGGATTACTGTTCACTATTGGATGTTTAGCTTTCAGACAGAATTGTAATTCTAAGGATCTTAAGTAATACTTGGCCTAAAACTTCTCACCCATATTGCACATTGTCAGATTATATAGCTGTTTAGTGTCATATTTATCTTATGATATTGTAAACACACTGTGAGTGTGCAAAGAGGATTAGCATAACTGTGTGTAAATTGGCCTCTGGATTGTTTGTTTTTGGTGTCTGGAATGCAGTTAATATTAAAATGTGATATTAATTGATGCAACTGAGTGGCTTTGTCAGTGCATCACAAAATGGTAGAAGTGTAATAGAGGTAAAAATATTCCTTAGAAGGAATGCCTGGGGAAGTTGGTTGAAGTTTGGCCTGACTGGAGCTGCTAAGTTCCTGTTCAAGAAAAGTTAACCAATTAAGAAGAAATTGAGCAATTCTAATATTATTGCTGTTATTGCTTGTATAAATTAAATTGTATTTTAATTCTTACATGAATGGGTAACAGTGATAGATGATTATTATGATCGTTATCATTATTTTAGGTCATCAGCTTAGATTTAGGATATTCTAAAACATGAGCAAATTTTGGTTGTAAAATGTCTGTTTCACTCATGCTTGGTTGCAGAGTGAGACTTCATTCTCTTTCAGTGAGTACCATCAAGATCAACTAAACCTGAGGATGTTGGGATGGTTAACTGTAGAGTATGCTGATATGAGACAGTTTGATAAAGTGTAACTTTGAATGAGTGCATGAACTGGAGATTGTGAAGATTTTATGAAATCTGGTAATATAAATGAAAAATGGGAAATAGCTGTAATTAGTTGTTCTAGATAAAATCTTATATGAGTGTCTGCCAGCTGTTTTTCACTGGCTTATAAGATAGCCAACATTATTAAGAGTAGCAAAACCTGCCCGGGGAATGCTTTTCCCATTTGAAGATAACTTGCTTTAAAAACTTACTGTTCCATGTATTATGCATATTTTTCCTGGAAACAAAGCAGCTCTTTATTTTGATCCAGTTACTGTACTTGCAAAACTATGTTTGTGGTGTAGAAGCTCATTTTGCAACAAAATGAGCCATACAGCAGTGAACTGCAAGCATATAGCACAAATGTTGATACAAGTAATAAGAGCATTACATAAGTTGCTTGATCTCCTGAATATATTGCTTCCAGCCTATTTCCCATAGAGAGAAAACAACTCTCTGAACTCAGTAGCTGTACCGGTTAACATTTCTGCTGCTGCTCAAGGGCTGAGTTTTGTCTTTTGTTAAGTCGGTGGGAATTGACTTAACATCCATGGGCAAATTTGTCTTGGAACTCTGTTACATTAATAGTTTGGATGAGATGGAGTTGACTGCAAGGGAAGAATGAGCTGTTAGCCATATCTTATCCAAACACAAAACAAAGTAATCTTGTAAGAAAAAAATGGTTAGTATTGAGCTAATGTATTGATGTAATATTTGGGGGGATGGGGGGTGAAAGCATATTCTACAGTAATGTGCAATGAACAGCTGCCTTCAAAACCCCATTTTAATTTATCAGTAGGAACATGTTTGAGTGAAACTGTCTGCCCAAAATTGTAATTACCCGCTCAGATTTTGCAGGCACTTAATGTGTATTATTATTATTTATTTACTTTTCATTTTCTGAAGCACACTGCTTATGCTCTTATATACATTGCAGGGGACAGCCTCTTTAACTATGTGTAGTATTGTCATTTTATGTGTGTGTATGTGGCTTAAAGTGACAGACAATTACATTACTGAGGTCACTTTCAGGAAACACTTCTGTGTACTCAGGTGTTGAATGTTCACCTTGGGCTGCCCAATGATTATCCTAACTAGCTGCACATTCTGTTTATAGGTTAAAAAAAACAACCATGCCTTTCTAATTACTATATGTTGTGCGATGTGGCGATGGGTTGTTTTTGTGCTGTATTGACTAGGGTCTCATTTTCCAATATAGCAGCATGATTCTTAGCTTTCAGCAGCAGCTAGCAAAATGCACTGGGCATATGCCAGTGCCCAGTACAAATGCTGACTCTAGAGATTCTGATTCCCTGGTAATCAGTGCTCAAGATGGACTGAGAAGAAAGCACTGCAAAGTGGAGCTTGGGGGGACTCCAAGCATTACGCATTGTGGGAAGGCTATTCCTGTTCTTCAGCCGCTCAGTACTTGGGCACAGAAGGAGTGGGGAGGACTGAGCTATGTTGTGGGGACCAGCTGTAAGAGGGCAAGGGGTCAGGTGCAAGGGGAAAAAAGAAGCAGTGCCTTTTGCTGTACAATTGTTGAGTAATTCCTAGAGAGGCTAGCATTCATTGCAGCCAATTAAATGGTCTCTGACACAGCTAGTCACTCATTTGCACTGTAGGGATGAGTTTTGGTACCATATTCTGAAACAGATACAGATCCCTCCTGAGTTTAATTGCTTTTCCAGATAATTTCTAGTTTAAAAAGGGGCAGCACTGCAGTTTCTTACTTTCAAAGATCTGTATCTAATCTTCTATGCTGATCATCTTGTTCACATTCAGGACAATATGTAGGTACTTTAATTTAAGAAAAAAAAAAAAAAAAGACTTTGTCTATGTACAGAGCTGTTTAAGGGTCTATTAAAATACTCAGCAGAGGTCTTTAGCTAATTACAGGAGTTTTGATCACCTGTCTTTTGTGGAGAAATCACCAGATCTCAGTCCTTTATTTTCATACCACATAAATGAAGACTTGGAGAGATGAGGGTGTTTTTTTTCTGTTGTTGTTTTGTTTTTTTCCATCAGGCATGCTCATTCTTGCATAGCCTGCAAAAACTTTTATTACCCTACCAGCCCATCCCAGGCTTCTTTGCCAAGCACATCGTGGAGTCAGACTTCTGTGCACCAGCAGTCTGGAACACGACATCACCTTCAGCTTGTCTAAGACACAGGCCTGTTAATGGAAACCCCAGCAATAAAAACTTGAACCCTGACTTCTGAATAGTCAGCTAAAGTTTCTTCAGTGTAGGTCTGACCTTTGCTTTCCATCAGTACAACACACGCTCCATAAAACAATGACAGATAAGTAACTTTCATCTTAAAGCCATACTTATCTCTGTGAAACAGTATTGCTGTGCAGCATCTTCCCTTTACATCCAGTACTATTATTACTGTTTTCACATAGAGCTTCCAGAGCTTGTAAGGTTGTCTCTGGTTTTGTTGGCTATATTTAGAATGTTCCTATTATGTTCTTTCTTTTATTTTTCCTGTTTGTTTATGCTGGCTAGAAAAAGAAATTGAAAATTTTCATCTCAGGTTGAAGCATAATTTGGTGTGATTGCTCAGCTTCTGATCTCACTACCAAGAATGTCTTGTTTTAGGAGCTGATAAAAAATATTTGGCTCTGTTTCACCTCAGTTACTCTTGGCAGTTCTTCATCTGCTTTTCTGGAGTTTCCATCTGCTCCTTTATTCTGCTGTTTCTTCTTTAGAGCTTAGTTCAGTACCAACAATTTCAAGGGAGTGAAAAACTCAGTTTTTTGTTTTTTGTTTTTTTGAAGCTACTGGATCAGATGTAGGTGGTGTTCTGCATCAGAATCTTCCAGTTGATTCTCTCATTGCTGTAATGGAGAGTATTGCAATTCTTTGTGACTCTGAGTATTCATTTGCTCTTCTGCCTGCACAGGTGTCCAGCAATTGAACCTGGCACTGTATGCATTATAAACTAAGTATGTCACGAGGACTGAGGAGAATTTATTTTTCTGTTGAACTTTTCAAAAGCAGGCCCTTTTATTACAGAACAAAGCTTATGAACATGTGAAATTGGATTTGTTAAAAAACAAAACAAACCACTTGCTATTCTTTTTTCAGTAGTTTACTGTGTTATTTAGGTACTTTTTTTCCCTCCTAATTTTCACAACTCATAATAGTGGTTATTGATGCTGAATAATCATTTGGTCTCTACTAGTTAGATTGTTTCCTCGTGGTGTTATACGGAGAAATAATTCAAACATGCATGAACATGTCTTCTTACTTCCATATTTTACTTTCAAATCCACTTTCCACATCTTTTTTTACCTTAGAGTTTTTGCTGAAATCACAATCAAATTCAAGCTTCCTTTATCATCTAGCTGGTGAAAATGTAATAGTTGTGTGGTGTTTGTATATTGATAAGCATTTATCAAAGTGAAAATCATGGCTTTGTTATTTGTAGGAGACAGCTTGTCTGACTAAATGCTAAGCTTAACTATAAAATTAACAAAAGAAGGAAGAAAGTGGTGAACAGATGCGGAATACAGTGATCCATTCACCGCTTTTCTCTGAATTTTTTCACTGATATTTTTCATTGGTACTGTGTAAATTTTGCTATACTGAGAACTTACTTAACTTTAGGGTTGAAAAAAAATGTAATAATCCACTGCTTCATATATCCTAGTCCAGCAGAGCATGTAGACCCAAAGACTGGTACAACCTACTCTTTTTTTCTGTACCTTTCTGCCTAAATATTCCTTATACCTTAAGTCTGTTTTGGAGAGGAAGAGAGGGGATTTGGTATATGGAAGTTGTCTGACATTCTGCTTCTGACATGTTTTCCCAAGCCAGAATGGAAAAATTGGTTCTTACTTTATCAGTGATAATGTGTTTCCAGATTCTAAATCCCAAGCATTTAATTTAAAATTGGCTACAATTTATGAGTCCTCATCACAACAATTAATTACATGCCCATGCTGTATCTATTTTCGTATCAAAAAATGATCTGGTTTCCACTCTTCTGGCCATGACTTAAAGGTAATGTTGCAGGCTGGTGCAGTGTCTACCATCCCTGCCACCAGGAGGTCCTGAAGGACCACTGCCTGCCAATGCTGCAGCTAGTCAAGGCTGGCGGGTGGTTGGTCTGCTGTCTGCAATGCTATGAGGAAGTTCTGTCAGGTAGGGAAACCAACAGGAAGGCAGATTTTCCAAGCTGTTATCTGGAAGGAATGAGTGAAATTAGATTCATTTCCTCCCTTCTTTGGAGAGGAGGTGTGGAAATGACAGATATTTTGGAATTTCTGGGGACAAGAACTATTGCCAAGTAAGGAAGATGTTTTTGTGGAAGGCACTTCTAAGCTGACTGGCTTGTGTTACAGCTTAATGTGGTAAAACTATGGGGAAGCAGAAGATCATTTACTACTTTATTTTTACTTTTTTTTTTTTTTGTTTAACAGCTTGGAGAATATTTGCTATTGGCATCACTACAGCCAGAATTTGTCCTTTGACTTTTTTGTCTTACTTATAACTAATGCATCATTGTCCTAAATACTTTTGTTCTGACTCAGTGTGAAAATTTATGGTGGTCAGCATCAGCATTTGTAATATATTGGGTGTCATTGGATTTGAGAGTAAATCATGATAAGCATACATATATAGCACTGCCTAAAATAGTTTGTTCTGTAGGTGGCAAACTAGCAGTGGAGATAGTGGGTGTTTTGTTTTGTTTTTGTTTGTTGTGATTGTGACTAACTGTTCAGTTGGACAGTAGTTGTTTATAACTTCACAATTATATTTGCCTTAAGTTCAAGAAATTTGCTATAGCAGGTAAAATAATAATAATAAAAAATAGAAGATGCCTGATGGGATAAATTTTAAAGTCTTGCAGAGAGAAAAATATCCCGTCTGTGTTGTGGAGTACTTACTGTATAGTCTTTGTCATTTATTCTCTTATGTGATCTGACGTAGGGATAAAAGTAGGATTTCTATAAAATTATTTTGTTTATAGAGTACCTGAGAAGTTCAAACGAAAAATCATCTCCTGAAAATGTTGCCCAGGGAAATGCTTTGTTTGAATAGGTGAAAGTTTGTTCTGGAAGATCATTTGTAGTTATTATTCAGTGCATGTGCTGGTATGTTGCTGTTGATGAAAATGGAAATTCTGATGCATGCAAAATATTTCTTGCAGAGACTGTGTTAGGAGCTTGAAGAGCCAGCCCTTTAAACACAGGGGTTTTTACAGTTCTTGTGGCAGTATTCCATCGTTGGCTCCAGGTGGAGAAACAAAGATCCTATGAAAGATGATGCTGTTAATGTGTACTTGATTCCAAAAATCTTCATTTTGTTGTTCAAAAATGTGGCATATACCCTGATGCTCTCTCTAATACTTAGGTGTCTGGTACAGGGTAGAGCTATGTTGCAGCCTTCATACTGGTCTTATTTGTGAGTGCAGTTGTTGGAGGGGAAAAAAAACAAACCAAACAAACCAGGAGGTTTTTCAGTAAGGAAGTGGTATGTGTCTGTAAAACTCATGTTTATAACTGCTTTTCAGCTAGTTTCATGAAATAAAAGGAGCTCACACACCAGTACTCTGGTCTCCTGCTTTTATATATGCCACTTTAGAAAAATATGTAACGTTAATTATGGAGGTTTGGATTTTTCTTCTTGCTTTGTTTTCTCTTTTAAATCCTTTTGTAGTTGTGATATTTATGCAGAATACCTGAAGCTACTCCCGGAGGAGCGTGGATGTCCTTTACCTTATTGTCTGTTTGTCCAAACCCCCTGCACAAAGTCTTCCCTGGCTCTGAACTCCAAGGGAGAATCAGCTTTGGACAACGAGAGGCCTCACAACCACATGCAGGCACAAAATACTGTCACAAAAGAAAACAATGTGCCACATGTGGGAAAGCAAGAAAATCTGTTACCGGCTAGGCTCTTGGCCTGTTTAATGCATGATGTGTGCTTATCTATGAAGAGCCTTGCCCATGTATGGCAGCAGATCAGGTCAAATAAATAAATATCAGTCCAAACCCAGAGTTCTTTACTCTGGCAGTAAATTAAAGTAAATGAGAGTTTGCTTATGTAAAATGCTGAACAAGTATGTCAGACTAGAAATAAGGCGATGGAAAATACTTTATCCAAATTCGCTTATGCTGAAGAGCTGTAGGCTGATGCCAAACCCTGGATCAAACTGAAGGCCCATGACCATGGCCAGCACTGGGGAGGAGTGTAGGGTTCACAGAGAGACAAAAATGAGTGGGGATTTCTTCCATCCACCAAAATGACACAAAGCTTGTGTGTTTTCTTTTGAAGCAGTTGTTGATAGGCTAGCAGTATGAAGAAGACCTCCTGTGCTCAGCAGGAAGGTCCTGAGCTCTCCAGTCACTTAACCTGCAGCCTTGGTTTGGTGAGGACTAATGAAGAAAAATGCACTATCTTAGGAAAAGTGGTATCAAATCTCTTGTTGTGTCTGGATTTCTGAATGTACCTGAAATGTCCCTGAATACCGAGGCCAGCTGTTGTGCAATGATCACTGTCTGTTCTGGGAAAATTTACTTTTCCTACAGCAATTGTCTGTAACTGAACTTCCTATGAGTTATTTTTAATTGTCCTGTCCTCCCTGGAAGTTGCTTGGGGACAGCACCAGTCAGAATAGGCAGATTTCACACTAGGTAGCTTTCCAGCGGTTTGCTAGTACACCTTGCATCACTTGGGACTCTTCCAGGTGTTAATTTACAAATCTGGATATAATTTGCACATATTTATAGGTGTATTGAGTTTTCTTGATCTGTAATTTAGATAGGTGCTCTTCAGGTGTTCACAGAAGCTTCATTTTCTGCCAGTTGGCTGCATTTTCCCTTCTGAGGCAGGTTGATTTTAGGGGAAAAAAAAATGAGGCAGACAATGATGCACATAAAGCGCTCTATATGTGCTATTTCTGAGTGCTTTAGAAGGAAAATGCATTTCTGATTTTACTTAGTTTCTTTTTCTCCCCCCCCCCCCTCCAGTTTTCATCTTTTTCATGAGTAATAAATTAATAATGTGTAACTGTTTTGTCTGTGAAAATCCCTGTTGGAAAGTGTGAAAAAGAGGCTTATGAGACAGAAATATAGTTTGTTAATAATTGGAATAATCTGATATAGCAAAAAGAATTCTGATTTTTGCTCATGTCTAATTTGACCACGTGCTCAACCGTATTTTCTGTCTTCTTACTATTAGCCTACTGTCCTGTTTCTTAGATGAGGAAAGGAGTTTTCACTCCACTGTAAGGGTATCTAAATAGATGTTACTGATTTTAGAGAAAAGATGAGGGGAAAAGGAAGTAAAAAAACAAAAAACAAACAAAAAAAAAACACAACAAAAAAAACCTGTGGTAGATAAAGAAATCTGAGAATAGACAGAGGTGGTATAGAACAGTAGAAAAAGGAAAGGAAAAATCTCTTTTTTTCATGCTTCTTAATCAGGAGGTGAAAATTAAAGTAAGGAAATAGAAGAGTGGGAGAGAAACACAGAATTGTAGGGGTTGGAAGGGACTTCCAGAGGTCATTGAGTCCAGCTACCCTGCAAAGCAGGCCCCCTACAGCAGGCTGCTCACATTGGTATACAGGTGGGTCTTGAATATCTCCAGAGAAGGAGAATCCACAGCCTCCCTGGGCAGCCTTTTCCAGTGATCTGTCACCCTTACTGTGAAGAAGTTCCTTCACAAACTGGTGCAGAACTTCCTGTGCTTCAATTTATGGCTGTAAAAAAGAAACTTATTGATGAAAGAAAGGATCTCTTGTGTTCTACACAAATATGAAATACAAGAAGAAAGGGTTCAGAAAAGAGAGGATAGAACAGCGAGAAAGAAAATACGTGGAGATTCAAAAGTCAGAGAAACTAGAGACCTCCTGAGAGCTAAGTTACACAGGCAGGGGCTGCAAGGAGTTCTTCACCAGACACAGAGGTTGTCCAGAGGCAAGGACATCATTAACTTTGCTGAGGGACAGAAAAAAAGCAAATTACCTTGCTATACAGATAGCTGGTACATAAAATTTACTTTCACAAAGATGTTCTTTTGTTCATTTTGCTTAGGCATAGGCTAAGGCAAGTAAAATCCTTCTTTGCCAAGTGTAAATTTTGAGGCTGGCTTTCTTTTCCTTTGCATCCTTCTGTGATGCGTTCCTAACTTTTAAACAAAAGATACTAGTTTGTCTAGCCACATACCTTGCCTAAGTTACAACATGTTAATTCAGTGTGATGGTAAGGATTTCCGTTTCTTCTTATTGTGCATGCAGGATGCTTGCCAGTCTTTTCTTCCTTGTTATGCAAATGAAACTATCCTAACAGCTGCTAGGATAGGGAAAACTGGTTGGGGGAGTAATCAAAGCCTTGTGTACCCAAGCTGCAGCTCAGTTTGGGTGCGTGGTCCCTAAAGCATTCTTCTTTCAGGATCCCTGAGGCATACACATCTTCAAGGGTCTGCAGTGACACAAAGGCCTGGGTACACAAGGGAAGTATAGTGATTAAATTAAGTATATTTAGTGATCTCTTTAGTTAAGTCGAGACCTTTCCTACTTTAGACATTCCTGTTTCCGTGTAAAGACCATTTTATACTAATCTCTTGAAGTTAAATCAACATGAACTATTCTCAAAGCAAAAAAAAACAACAAAATAACCATCAAGTAAACTTTGTGTAATAAGTGTTAATTAGTCAAATCAGTTGCTAAAACAAGCCTCTCAGATAAAATTCAATCTTGTATAAAGTTTACTCTCAGTCTTTATTGGGAAATCAGAAGGAACTTGAAAGTTAATCAGTTTGTTAATTTTACTTGGGTTGCACGAATAAGAATTGATTTGATGAGACAAAAAACAAAAAAAGGGATGGCCATCCCACCTCCCCCTCACCTGCTAGTGGTGTCGGATGCTGAATCGGCCTTTGTGCAGTTATACTCTGAGGGCCTGTGGTAAAGATGACTGAAAAACAGCGTCTTCTATGTTTATTTAAAGTTGATAGTAAAGAAGGTTACCACTTAGTAGCCACTGCTCAGAAATGAAGAAGGATGAGATCAAATTCTATTTTATTCTTCTTGGTTTGGAAATATCTTTGCACTTGTATGAAGCAGTAGGTCAGTATAGTGAAATCACACTGATATCCTACACAGAATACTTTTCTGACTGGGGGGATTTTTCTTGAAGAAACATTTGTGGAGAAATGCGTTCATTTCTGTCAGACCTGGTTAATATAAAGCAGCTCATATGAACTATTCATGAGTAATTGCATTTCTTTCAGATATAGTTTACTGCAAATGTTTACTTTTATTACTTTTGAAATGTTGTAACATATGAAAGGTAAAATGCATTTTAAAAGTACTCTGTTAGGTGGTATGAATTGTGAGATAGAGTTCTTGAGTGCAAATTAAAATACTCAAGCAGATCCCTATCTACCATTTAACATGGAGTTTTTTTGAAGATAAATCAAGAGAAAGACAGGCTGAATGCTCCCACTGGCAGAGTAGGGTGAGTCTGACACAGATAGCAGCTCTACTGAAATTTAAATTAGTTCAGTATTAAATAGAATTAAAGCCTGCTTTGTAAAGAGTGCTTCTTAAAATGGGAATATTTTCAAAGCATGCTTACTTAAACACTGATTTGAGCTTCTGTCTAGGTGTCTGATTTCTATCAGCTGTGTGTGGAATAAGAGGAAACCCGAATAAGGTGGCGTGTGAAATGTTAATGAGTCTGAATTGGTTATATCTGCTTAGAGGCAGATCTCAAAAAGCAGCTGAAGTATTTAATTATTATTTAATTATGAAAATGTCTCACATTATAAAAATTCTAACCATGCGCTTTGAGTTAAATCTGTTATTCTGTAAGCATCAGGAGTAGGTTTGATTCTTTAACTTACATGTGAGCTCTGAGTAAGCTGCTTAGTTTTTTAGAGCGAAGACACTTGATTGTCAAACACTACTTGATCCAGTTTAACCAACAAAACAGAAGTCTTTTCTGTGACTAAGGGGATGGGGAGATAAGAGGTTCTAAAAAAAATCCCCTCCCATTATATTACTAGGTTCAAAAACAATTTAAATGAAGTTTGTTCTGAAACAGAAAAATACATGCTTGCATTTGTGATGTGCAGTTGGTCTGCAGCCGTGATCACGACACCTGGGTGCTTAAGTTGGGCTTGGTGAGGGCTACAGGGCAGAAGTGGGAGCCACAGCACAGTTCTTCTGACCTTCTAAGCAATGCTATAGAAGATAAGCAGATTTTTGTTCTGTGAGCACTTAGCATAAGTCAATAAATAGAACTTGCGTTGACATTCTTGGGCAGCTCCACTGAATGTTCTTGTAACAAAATACTTGCAAGATCAAATTTTATCTTGATACATTAACAGAATCTACAGTGTTGGGTTCAAATAGGGATTGCACATTGTGCTCTGTGTTACACTTTGGAGATCAAGCTTGAAATTCTTTGTTTCAGACTCTCCAATTAACAGCTAAAGTAATAATCTTATGGAGTTAATGGAGCTGGTTGAGAAATAGTTTTGTGACCCAAATTTATTTTATGCCTTGTAAAGTTACACAGATCATCGTCTCCACATAGAGGGTAAGTATGTATTGAAATTATTTTAATATATGCCATTTTTCACCTTTGCAGTCCCATTCTTTTGCCTGAGAATTAGCAATAATTTGCAATCTCAAGTATCAGTAATTTATCTTTCACTTCTTGCTGAGGGTCAGTCTCAGAAGGAAAAAAATTGCTGATCAACTGGTTTTGTTTGATTGGTTGGTTATTATTTTTCCCCTGCATATTTTAAGAGAGTATTTTACTGTTCAGAGTGTAAATGTATTTTACCTTTGGGTGGTAAATGTGGATGGATGCTTCTGTGAGTTCTGATTTTGTTGTTGTTGTGTTGTTGTGTTTTTTTGTTTGTTTGTTTTTGTTTTGTTTTGTTTTCTCAGTGTAAAACAGTCTACATCTTAGTCTCTAGAATAGCAGCTGCCTCAGAAGCTGGCAGTGGCCTGTTGCAGAACAGATAAATTACCAGAGTGGTTCCTTGATTCATTTTCTTAAAGTTGTTTTTTCTAAGACCCAATTACAGCAAACTTACTTCCTTACAGTAAGGCTTTTTCTCTAGACTCTTATAAACACTGAGTTTGAAATGACGGAATATTGGGGAACCTGTTGCCTGATGTTTTTGATTTCCAGACCCTGTTGCTTATTGCTCACAATCATTTTGGGGTTAGAGACCTTTTTTTTTTTTTTTCTTCCTTTCCATTCCCCCTTTAACATGCTAATCATGCAGACATGGCTAATCTTGAAGACATGGCAGGTTTTTCTTGTGTTTGAAGCTGCCACTCATCTCTGATATGTGTATTATTATTCCCCAGTTCTTTTCTCTCCTACAGCTGCTGTCTCTACCATGATATTGCATGTTAATTGCTGAGCAGTACAAGTGTCACAGAAAGGCAGTTGTCTTTCATGATGTGCACCCACCTTTCACTATGCATATCTTCCTTCCCTTGATGTTAATGGTGCTTAATTACTCCAAGAAGAGGAGAAATAAACCACTCTGAGCCGGTGCCAGTGCTTTGCCAGCATACCTGTCTGGCCTGGGATTCTGTCACTTGCCCATGAATGCATGCCTTCTTGTAGACATGTAAGTTAGTGTCAGTTTGGGTTGTACTGGGATTTGATGTATTTTATGGTGAGTTTTAAGGCTTTATCTTCTTACTCTCTGTTGGTTGCTATGATATAGGTGCATCATTTTTGTGTGTTTGTTTTCTGTGTGTACTTGGTGTGGTATTTATTTACTTGGTTTACTTTTTAATTCTCTGATGCCTGTAGCAGTAGGGGTGCTCTGTGGCTACAGATGATGCATACTTTCTTGACTTTGGTTTTACTGGATTTTTAAACAGTAGTTCTTATGTCAGTCATGCATTAATCTATTTGCCTTTCGTCTTGCCTGTCTCTTTTCAGGGATTTACAGTATTGTTGAGTTAAGGATTCTAGCACTAGATGATAATGGGAAAATACTGTCAAATAAGTTTAAGAGTGCTGATTAAGAAAATCTCTCTAAGTCTGTTGCCTTAAGGCAACATTTAAAGTGTCTTTATTGTTCTTGTATTAGAAAATGTAGTTTTAATGAAGTTGGTTTTTATTTGCCAAGCACTAGGTCTCACCTGCTTGATATCCTCAAGGAAAAATGTAGCGATATCACCATTATTTTTAACAAAATGGATTAAGAAAATTTAAGAGGACCAAGCATTTTAGCTTCTGGTCTTCATACTTAATTTCAGTATACTATTTTGGAGCCTGAAAACTTACATGTTGCTTTTTCATGGTCTGCTTTGAAGTGCTGCAATTCTGGAGATAGTTTTCATGTAAAATAATATTCTCACCCAGTGAAGTGTTTGAAAACCTTTCTTTCATAGGAAAGTAACTGATTCTTCCTTGTATTTAGGCAAATAAGTAATTTAGTGGTTAGGTGAAGTTATTCTCTAAATGGAAGTCCTTGAAGTTTTTACCAGTTATGAGTTTGTGTGATATTATAATTTAAGCAAGATCTTGCTTTTTCATCCAAAGACTTTAAAACATTTTCAAAGCAACAATTAGTCTGTGTGGTGCTTTTCTAAAACAGTTATGCCATTTAATATAAACTAATGCTGAGTTGTTAAAAGACACTTATAAGGCCAAAAGGATATACTCTTGAATATTAAGCCTTGCTTAAGCTTGGAGATAATGCTGCTTTTTAGACCCTTTTTCATAGACTTTAACAACTGAGGAGTACGTATGCAGTGCATTATGATTCTCATGTTCTTCAGCTTTATGCAGTATCCCAGCGTTGGACAAACTTATGATGTGATTGTGCCTGTGTTTTTTTGTTTTTGTTTTTTTTGTTTGTTTGTTTGTTTGGTTTTTTTGGTTGTTGTTTTAAGTATCCAGGTAGTGCAAGGGCTGTACTGTGGCTTCTGGGCTGATGTTTGTATAGTGCAGGGTTTGGAGCATGAATTACATCTGCAGTGTGTAAGGGAGGACAGGTGAGCCCCTTGGGAGCTGAGCTGGTGCCATCTGATGCCATACAGTTTTGTTGTGAAATGGTCCCTGGAGAAAACAACCTTGAAAGTCCGTATTAGTTTTGTCCTGGAAGCAGCAAGTTGGACCAATTAGATAAGGTGTCAGGGAATGGGATAACAATCAAGAAGTATGGATGGTCGCATCTTCAGTGCTCTAATGTGCTTGTTTTGATCTTCTTTTTATGTACCAGTGTAAGATGAAAAAAAGTCTGTAAGAGTAATTTTTAAATTATCTCTTTACCTACTGGGGCAACTAATGAAGCTTTTGACGGAGCCTTTGGACAATCTTGTCTTCCATATGGAACTTGATGTCCTGTTTAGTGCAATTACTTTTATTCTGTTTTCTGTGCTTTTAAACAAATGTTTTTTTGTTTTGTTTTTTAAGCCCATATCTTTATTTTCAGTTGATCTTAATTCTGAAAGCAATAGTTTTCTATTTATTTTCTTTTGTTAAATATTTTTTCAAGTTTGTAATTGCTGGGTTTTGTCTTCCCTAAGTAATCAGTCTAAGAATCAGGGAAGATTCTGTCTTGTTGTCCAATCTGTAACCTTGTTGCCAAAATACATTAATTACTGGCAGAAGTTATTGAAAGGGATTTTGCAATTTTTATAAAAGATTGAGACATAACTATAGCAAGCCTTTTTTGATACTGAAGTTGCTGAGTGGTAACAGTAATTAGTAACTATTAAGGAAAACGTGAATTCTTATAGTTAACTGGTATGTTAGCGTTTGAGGTATTTGAAACAGTGTCCATATACAGGGAATGGGAACACATAATATCTTTAAGCATGCACACTTCTTTAATGTAGTACAATACTTATCTCTTTGTCTTTAAGCCACCTCTTTTTTTTTGTATATAAAATCTCATGCTTTCTGAACATGACACACTTGTGCGTGGAAGATTGGTTCAGTTATTGCTACTATTTCTTATGCCTTCACTGAAGATTATAGTACTGAAACAAATAAGTTGTGAATCCATGTTCTATATTGCATCTGAAAAATATTGAGATGGAAAACCATAGAAATAAATATTCATCTCCTTTAACCTTCTAAAGGAGAGGTGTTTAGTGTAAGCTGGTGATCTCTAATCCTACTATAATGACTGGGAAGAGAGAGGGTATAGTCACTGGATCTTCCTATTTTAGATACCTGTGCTTGGCCTTGGCCTGAGATGCCTTTCTGTCTGTTTATTCTTGCCAGAAGGTGAGTTTAGGTGCTCAAGACTGTGTCAATCTGATCTCTTAAGTTCAGAAAAAAAATATATATATATATATATTTGATCTTTCTGTATAATTGGGAATTCTGTACCATTAAAGCTGACTACACCTGAGCCTGCGTACTTTGTGAATTCACATGGCTGGTATTTGAGTTAACACTACACAGGTTTTTCTTTGCCTTTCTTGCAAGGGGGGGTCTGTTGAAGAGCAGTTCCTCTTTGTGTGCTGCGCAGTTATATTCACTTATGAAAAACAAGTCTGTTCATGTTAGATGCAGGTGATGCTGTTAGAAGGAAAATATTACAAATGTAACATTCTTGTTTATGGTGGTTTTTGTTTTGTCTTTTTTTCCTCTGGGATCTCACACTACCTTTATCCTCATAGCAAATGTAAGCATGCTATGACCAGTACTAAACTTTGCAGTTATTCTTTCTTGCAAAAAGAAAGGCACTCTGAAAAACAGTTAACTCCTTTTTATAAAAATAGTCTGTTTCATGTCAAAGAAGAGAAAACCCAAGTGATGCTTCCTTCTGATCCTAAAAAACAAAAAACAAACAACAACAAAAAAAAAACAACAAAAAACAAAAAACAACAGATGAAAAAAGCCATGACAGAAAGAAAGAGCTTTTTTCATTTTCCCAGAGATGTTGTGGATGCCCCATCCTGCGGGTGTTCAAGGCCAAGTTGGGCAGCCTTGTTTTAAATGTGGAGGTTGGTGGCCCTGCCTGTGGCAAGGGGTTGGTGATTCTTGATCGTTAAGGTCCCTTCCAACCTGGGCGATTCTGTGGTTCTCTTTGAAATTATGGATAACCTTCTGTAGTATGAAAGGCGTTGGGTGATGTTGCTGATGTGGGACAGTAACATAGCGGGTTTTTTGTTTGTTTCTTTTCCTAAAGTGCACTTGAAGGAACAGTTTATGTAAATCATGATGGCAGTTGCAAATAATGTTTCACTAAACCACAGACAACAAGTAAACAGGTAAAACCGTATTGTTCTGTATTCGCAGACAATAACACTAACAACAACAACAAAAGCTTTATTAACGTATGAGTGAAAGCAAACTTAAAGAGGATCCAAGTCCTGGCTGCAGATGTGATATATATAATTTTATTAAGCAGATTCCTACACCTGTACTTAGGCGGCCTATCATATTTGTTATTTTAAGATTCCTGTGTCGTATACAGGAAAGTTAAGATAGAAGCTGTTACATTGCAATTCTTTGAAATTTGGAAGAGAAAAGGCCCTACAGCTAGAGAAACACCTTTTTCTTAATTCCATCCAAGTTTTTTTCAGTTGTAGCTGAGTTTAAGCAGCTTGGTTGCACCCTCTTCCTTCACTTGTTACTTTTTTCTCAGGAAAATAGTGACAGCTTGCCAGACTAATGCCTAAATGTGGCTATTCTGGGGAAGGAGTCCCAGGATGCCGCTGAGTCATTAGGTCACGTTATGCTGGGAGCTGGCAGCCAATGTGGAGCAATGCTACTTAGAGTTAGAGAGCTCCTACCTCCAATCCTTAGCTGCATCTCCATGGTCTCTTGGAATACCATTTGGGAGAAAAAGTTCTCAGAATTCCTGGGAAACATGGAGAGGCAGACAGTGTGGCCAGGCTTGCTCCGTAAAACCATAATCTCAGCAGCCGTTCTGCCTCCTTTGGGGGAGCAAATATGTGGCAGAGATCCCACCTCCAGGGTGGGAGAAGAGATAGAAATAAATTGGGCCAGGGCTTCCTTGACTGCTGTTGAAGTTAGTGCTTTACTCCAGGGGCTTGTTTCCCTCTCTGGGATGAAATCTTCCTTCTGTTGCCAGATGATGTCCTACATCTCATAGGCTGCAAACCCTGATGATGGGTGCGTGGTTCTTGTGATCAGAAATATACTGTCCTTCTCATGTTTTACAGGAAAAGCTAGGATTTTTCTTTAAAACAGCTTTATCCTATTCTGTAATTCTGTAACAAGAAGTGGAAGTGTATTGTGCTCTGTGGCTTAATGAGGTAGTGATGTTGTTTGCTCTGTGATTTTATTTTACTTCTTTTCATTCTAAGTAGCTCTACAACTGAAAAAAATTGAAGTGGCTGTAAGCTGTTATTTCTGAACTTGGCTTCTTTTTATACATGTTCACATGTCAGTAATGTAGACAATTTTTTTTTTCTTTTTTTTTTTTTTTTTCCTGTGATCATAGTAAATCAAAATATGAGGTTCAAAATAAGAAACAAAGAGAGACACTTTGTTTTGTAGAAAAACTGAAGGTATGAACTTCTATAAAACATATGGAAAAGCCTCCATCACTGTGTAGGCTTTGTTTAAAACATACACTGAATGTTTCAAATAATGTTTGTGTGAAAGGTAAAAGAAAAAGCAAACGTTATCATGAATGTTGCTGTATTTGCAAAACAACCTGACTGTTCTGTTTCTTGAATTCATTAGTTAAGGTATAATGGCAGTCCGTATTCAGAAAACCATATGAGTATTTTACTAGTGGGATAATCTTACAATTTTATAGCAATGTCTAACAATGCATAAATAATTTTCTGCATAACTGAGAAGTATCTTAATGGATTGTGCTTTTTTTTTTTTTTTTTCCTCTAGGAGTAGTTTTAACCATCAGTTTTATCTAAATGAAAGTTCAGCTCAGTGTACAGTTCAAAGTAAGTTTTCTTCCAAACAAAATACCATGAAATTTTAGTATTGCCAGGTATTCCTGTCTGTGTTATTGGACAGGAAAGACACGATGTGACTATTTGGCTGTTAACTTATCTGATATCATCTTTTCTATTAAAGAGCAAAGAGCACATTGCCAACCTTTTGTTATCTAGTTTCCCGAATGCGGTGCAGAATCAGGCTCTGCCAGACTCACTTGTATTTTGCAAGCAGTCACCATTGACTTAGTTATCTCTTCCTGGTAGTCTGCATCCTGCCACTTAGCTGTAAATGTCACACACTCTTCTTCATTCATGCTTCCTACCAATAGCTGTTTTTACTGAAAGTATATGCCAAAATGTGTAAATATATGCAGAGGAGAAAAAAACCTGAAATTTATGTTAGACATGGTACTGTTGAACAAAATTTCACAGGAGAAAAAGAAATATCGAAACACTTGTGCTATTTAAAGCTTGTACACTGCTTGGTGAGTGGAAACAGTAGGAAAAGATGGAAAAGAAATGTCATGATATGAAGTATATTAAAATGAATCTTGTAGGTAAAGTGTATTTCTGTGTGGGCTTCATTATTTCCAGTGGTATTTGTGTTATATATACCTAAATTTAGGTTTTATATTTTGCCTGCAGGCATTGATTTTATTTTTTTTTTCAGACTCTTTATGCTTTAGTTAAAAAGAGGGGGCTTAAGTAATAGAAATGGAGCAGAAGTAAATATATGAAATGCCAAAAATTTCTACCACTGAAAGGATTTCAGTATACTACTCTTTCAGTAACTGACAATATGCTGACAGATTAAAACTATAATATGAAATACATCATTTAACAACCTCCTTGATATTTTACTGTACATCTCCAAGAGTTTTGCTTTTCAAGACATTTGACTACAAGTAAAATCTTACTATATATCCTTGTGGAAGGTGTTATGTAGATTATAAAATAGAAAATAGTTTGAAGTGATACTTCTAAACACATTTACTGAAAGACTGTTTTTAAACTCCTTACGTAGCAAGGAAGAAATTCCAAGCACTCAGGAGAAAAAAAAAAAAAAAAAAAAAAAGGCCATTATATCATTATATGATCCTAAAGAATGCTGAAACCATAATACATAATAGCATAGGAGCATTGCATACAGTTGCCTCATAGAAAGAGTCAGAGTTAATGATAGAAAAGATGTGTATGTAGCTTTAAGATAGATGTGTAAACTAGTGTGCTATAGCTAATATTTACTGATAGGAAGCTGCTCATCTTGGGTAGCTATTTATCATTAAATATTTTTTGCATTTAAAAACTTGATCAACATTTTATTTTTCATAGTCATAAAATTTCTCTTAGGATTTTTCTTTCTTCAAATTTTTCCTCCTTCCAAACCCAGTTTACCTTGTGTTCCAAACAAATCAAACACAAGATCCAGTCATGTGCTTTCTCCTTTCCCTGTTGGGGGCTGACATAGGATTTTTGCTTTTAACATTTCTGTGCTGAAGATGAGAGCACTTCTGGGAGTTTTTGGTAAATGCCTTCTTCAGTGGTGCATTATTAATATTATTTGTACAGTGCTCTGTGTTGTAAATCTCACTTCATTGATAATCATAACAAAGAATTACTTCTAAAGTTTAATTCTCTCCTGTTGGGGCAGAAAAATACCAAAGATGCCATTCCTGAAAGATTCTTTTGCTTCAGTAACAGATGACTTGGCCAGATCAAACAGGTTGAGAGTAGGAGCACAAAAGAGCAGATCAAAACTACATTTGTCTGTCTATCATGTATATCCAAGCGACTTTTGCTTTTCAGATAACTTTTCACAAGTCAGATCTTGTTTTGTGTGTCTTTTTTTGTGATCACCCTTAGCTCAGTGATTATGAGATTACTGTCATTTCCTGTGCCAGTCAGAAAAATAGTGCATATTTATGTCTAGGCACCTGAACCAAATAAAACCAGGTGTGCTGTCATACCTATTCAGGATTTCAGCATTTTCTGTATACAAGATATTGTGCTTCAAAGGTCTAAATTAGAAAGTAGTGGGAACTCCTTGATGTTAATGTGCAGAACTCATTCCAGCTGGTACTAAATCTGGTCTGAAGAGAAAAGGCTGCATCTCATGATGACAGCTTTTGTTGTCAGCTGTAATGTGCTTGCTGACTTCCACTGATCGCCACAAATGCTTCAAAGTTTTTGGATGAAGTTAAGTTCTTCTGCTAAATGTCAGGCATCAAGGACAGCCAACAGAAGCCAGATCTGTACAGCATAGGCTGTCTCCTTGATGTGTTTATACTGACCTCTCAGTAAGCAGTGAGAATGAAAATATTCTGTAAGTTTATATGCTGATTCAGTCATCCTATGGAACTGTCTTGTGTGACTGCAGAGTTTCATTTTCTACATTTGTTGAGCATTCTAGGATGTTTTATAAAAGGAGTGTTGCTTAAGAGCTCTGAGCAGCAAGAGCCTTTTTTTTTTTTTTCAGTGCTTTCTCTAAAAACATTGAAAGTTGTATATTTGAGCATAGTATTAAAAAGGCATTTTGATTTGGTTAGAGTAATTGGAGGAGTATCATGTGGCCTTCAGAGATAGGAAAGATTAAAGCAGCCTGACTGCTCTTGCTAGGTACATGTTTTATCTACATCTTTTGTGAAATTGAGATGGAACTGTGCTCTTCCAGGATATAGTAATTTTATTATTTTCTTTGATAAAGAAGAAACTACTAGTATTGGTAGCTACTACTTGTAAACTCTTATGAAGTCCATTTGCTTTTCTTCTGGTCTTTTTCTTCCCCAGATACCAGCTCCTTTGTACTTTGGTGAATTCTGTCTCCAAGGGGAAGCTTTGTTCTTCCGTGACTAGGATCTTTGGATCACAGTGGCAGTTGTTTCTCTTCCCTTCATTTCTAGGGATTGAGTTTGTTTCATATATGATGTTTTGGACTGGAGTTAAAAAGGTCATAAAATGGGCATTTTCAGGTATGGAGGGCACTCCAAAAGTAATGTCTCATGTTTATTTCCATGAAAACTACAATAGATATAGAGACCATAGTAACACTATTTGGCAGAGCAAATTGTCAGCTACATCAGCAAAAAAAGATGGGAGTCAGAAGGCACCAAATCTGAACTGTACTGTAGGTGTGGTAGGGCAGTCCAGCCAAGATTGGCAGTGTGCTCCATGGTCTTCAAAATGTTACAGGGCCAGGTGTTGATGTGCTGCAAGAGAAAAGATGTTTCCTTCTGTGGCCTGGCTTTCAGCTTAAAGTCATTGTGATGGTAGTGGTCAGAGTCGATGGTTTGTCCAGGTTCCAGGAAATCTGAATCATTCATCTCTTTCTTGTCCCAAAAGACAAAAGTGCACGTCACTTTACCTGCTGAAGGCTATGTCTTGAACTTTTTTTAGGCAGGGAAATCACGTGTCACCACTTCATGAACTGCCATTTTAATTTTGGCTCATAGTGGTGACAACATGTTTCATCCCTAACTATTATGCAGTCCAGGAAACTGTAACCTTCAACCTTTTATTGGTTCAATAGGTCTTGGCAAACTTGGGTACAGAGTTCTCTCTGGTCCCATTCCAGCATTTGGAGGACCCATTCTCTTCAAATTTTGTGATATTCCCATGTGGAGGAATTCAGTGACACACCTTAGTGTCATCTATATTTCCATGTCAGATGCTGCTTTCTCAGACTGCCCCTCTGCTGGCATCTGTCATATGGCAACAAAATGTAGTGGAGTATTGGTGGGAAGATTCAGCTTCTGCTGCCATTCCATCAACATCCTCCTCTGACACTAGAGCCAATATAGTAAAATAGGAGGCATTACTTTTGGTGCAACTGTTGTGGAAAGTCATGACTGTCACATTAAGCAATTACCTTTCCTATTAAGATTATATACATGTCTTCATTTTTCATTATCTTGTTTTCTCAGATCATGCGAAGTCTAATTGCAAGCCTGTTTTGGGGGCTGCAGAATAAGTATCTCATTATTTAAAGCTTAAATTAATAAAAACAGTAGTAATTCAGGATAGCTTGGTAACTGTACTGATGATTAAATTCTTTAACCTTGCTTCTGTTACATGCACTGCATTCCTTGAGTCTCTCATTTTACTTGTAAAGTCACTTGTATAAATCTTTTCTGAACTTGTTCCTGTTTTTCAGCAGCGTTTTGAGAGAGCATATCTGAAAAGTGGTTTAATTATTATATCGAGATCTATCTTTTAGAAGAGTTTACTTTTTTTTTTCTTTGAGCCACTGTATTGCACTGAAAATGTTTACCTCGTTTACCACTATTCTGCTACTTCTATATCAAGAAAGTAGCACATATGCAGTTTTGGTTGTTTCTACTCAGTTGAATCCCCTCTGGTGATTTTCTGAGAAGGGGATCAAAGATGCACACAGTCTGGCAAGAAGGATGAGTACTTCCTTTCAGTTGCTAGGTGAGTCAAAAATCACGCGTGGCTTCTTGGCTGCTGTCAGGCCAAACCATTCCTTTACGATGCCTGAAGTCCTTTTGAGGAGTCTGTTTCTCAGGATACTATCTGGAGTCCCATAACATGACCTACAGTCTTGGTAGTTACATGCATGTGTACGTGTGCACACATGCTGTGAGCATATGATCCCATTCACCTGAGTTATGTGGTAAGTGTTGATCTTGATTGTTGTAGATGCAGCTAAACAAACAGTTCAGAACAGTTTTTATGATCCTTTTTTCTCATTTTAGTTTTGTAGTAGTCCATGCCGTTTTCTGATTTTTCATAAAAGTTACAGTATATTCTAGCTGAGAAAAGTTATAAATACGTATAGCTTTAAACTAGAAGTAGTTCTTGAACAAAAAAGATACAGCTGAGTGATAATTCATCCTACTTATGCCTCCTTTTGTTGAAAGGTCATTTTAATCTTTTCAATTTGACTGGTTTCGCCTAGTGCTAATATGGAGTTAATAGCTTTAATTGTGTTTGGAAGAAGCATTTAATTTTCTGACATGAAAGCATGGCATAGCTAACAAATAAAAGAAAAAGTCATTTTATCAAATCCGGATGTTAACCTAGAGGTGTAAAAGTCTTAAAGTAATCATTATTATCTCCAAGCGTAAAATTTATCAGATAAGTTAACTCCTGCTGTCATTATGTCTTTTTTAAAGGACCCTCTTATCTATACTACTTTGCTTGTAATTGTAATCTATAGCTATATATATCTTTCTGTGCAGTGGAACTTCCCTCATTTCAATTTAACTTTAGTATTATTTGGTAGCATGAAATATGCTATCAGTTAAATGCTCTTACAGAATTTTACTGTGCAACAGGAATTCCAGTAATACTGTCAAAAAATTGTAGACGGTGACTTGATATATTTTAAACTCTCTCAGTGGAAGTGGCCTCTATATTTGCACTTGTGATATTGGTTTATGAAAATTGAGAGGTAGTGTTAATCTTTCTTTTTTTTATTATTGTTATTTTTAATACATTTCTACAGTCAGCTAAGGAAGATCTGCTTCAAATTATATGTATCACAGGAAAAGTTTTTCTCAGGAATAGTGAAGGGAACATATATTTTGAAATTGATCATGATAAATTAAGGGAAGTTGTGAATGAAATATTTGATTTTACCATTAGGGTTATGGATTCTGTTACTCACCCGGTTATAAATTTCTGTGTTAGCAATACTGAAGAGTGAAAACTTTTTATTGTATTTTTTAAGTACTCTTTTTTTTTAGAACAACAGATTTTTTGCTATTCCATGAAAAATGTGATTGGATAGATGACTGGAATTTTAAGTTGGGTATTATTGGACAGAAATACTGGCAACTAACATGGAGAAATAGCAGGTATGCCAGTTTCTTAGTTACATTATCATCTTTTAAAATTTCTGGTTTCATCCACTCAACCTTTGTGTTTGGAGAGCTGAATAATAAAAAAACCCAATGGGATAAATTATCCAAAACAACTTTATTTTCAGTTTTGCTTTTGAGGTATGCCAAGTGGAAAACTGCATAATCATTAGGAAGATAAGTTATTTTCATACTCTCATGCTGGAATTTTTGATTCCATGCTTGAAGAAAATATATTTGTTGATTCACTGACAGGAGTCACTTCTCTGAGTCTATGGGGCTGATGGTACTCTTTGGAGGACAGTGCTGCATAAACCAATTTGAGAGGTGTCACGTGAGAGTTCAGTGAAGCAGAGCTCTGTGTGAGGGCCTTGGGAGACACTGAGTATAGATTAGTTATCGCTTGCAGTTCACCAGTGGTTAGCACTGTTCTTTGTTTGGTACAGTCTAAGGATCAAGAGGAGTCCCAGCTGTGTTACTCTTTTCAGGATTTTTGTTAGTACTGGAAGTCATCTTGTAGAGTGAAATGAGTACATTATTTTTGAAGATTAGTTACATTGACTCAGAAGCCTTTTATTGTGGTTTTTTTTTTTGTTTTTTTTTTTTTTTTTCCCCCCAAATTGTGTTGTTGCAGATGGTATAATACTGCTGCCTGTTGCACAAGGTTTTGTTTAAATCCCTTATAAATTCACAGTTCGTGGTTCTTTAATCTTCTATACGTTTTCAAGATTTATAGGAACCTTGCAATCTCTTCCCTCCAGTTTTGGACTGTAATGTTCTAGCCTGTTTTCTCTACTTACAAGCAATGTGATGCATCCCATTGCTAAAGCCAAACAAGTGGTCCAAAAATATGCCAGATCCCACATCCCTCCAGTGAACTGCAGCTCTGATGCCTTAAAAAGCTCCAGAATCCCTTCCTGTCCTGCCAGATGTTCCTCCCATGTTTTATGAAAACAAATGATATCATTTTAGCACATGAAGATGTCTTCTGTTCTCAAACTTTGGTTTAGGTCATTTACAGCTCTCTGGAGAGTCCCTTGTGCATTCGTGAATTTGTGAGACATTCATCAGAATTAATAGAGTTTCTAGGATGTCATGAAGACAGTTTTCTGGTAGATTCACAATTTAGAGTTAGATTTCTTCCTTTTGCTTGTCATGCAAAAGGAAAAAAAAACAAACACAAATGAACAAACAACAAAAAAACTCTAGCACCATCTATTAAACTCTGTTGTAGAATTTATTTGTTTTTCTTACCAACCGTGTCTTTCAGATTATGAGGGCATTCATTTAACTCTAATTTGCCTATTACCTCTTTAGATACTTGTTAGTTCTGACTACTAAATCAGTTTTGTAGTTAAAAATGAGTGTGAAATTTCTAAAAAGATTCTGCTGACCTATTTCCAATGGTTGTATTAAGCAACTAGAATAAATTTACTTTTTCACCTCTTCTCTCTTCTGTAGATAGAATGAAATATTCTTTCAGAGCAAGACACCATAAAATTATAAACTGCAAATGTCATTTTATTTTTTCATAATCATGAAGGTGCTTCTCATTGACATATTGCACATTAATTTACAACTAAATTCCCCCCTTAGTTGTATTTATAGAACGAATGTTATGGTAGAACTGTTTTCTTTTTGAGAGTTGTACTCTTAGGGAATGCTTTATAACCAAAAGTAATTTGCTTTCACAATGGGAGCTGTAATACCTGAAGCAGTATTCATGTTCTCAATCTGTAGTCTTGACATATTGTCATATAATCCTTCCTCAAATAGCTTCAAAAAGATACCTTTCGGTAAATTGACAGCCCGTGGCTATTTTAGTTGCAAACAGAAAATTTGAAATGTAGACAGATTGCTGGCATTCCTTTCAAAGCTTTGGGAGTGGCCCAGGGTCATTCATTTGAAATCTTATTTGCCCTGGCACATTATTTGAGCATTCTGGTATCCAGAAACCAATGATAAATGAACATTTTGCTTTGAATACATAACAGATTAAATTAAAACTGAAGAACATCTATGAGTTGAGAAATATATTAAATATTGTTTCTTAAATTCTCAGTAGTTAAGGAATCTTGAAATATTAGACCCTAAATGCCTTAGTCTAGACTCTAAATAACAGTCCACAGAAAACTGTGATATTTAATTTGGCATATTTTTTCTTGGAGTTAGCTGTATTAAATATTTGTATTTTCTCTGGGCTTGAAGGAAGCTTATTATTTGCAGATATTGTGTAATTCCTATTTCCATAGATATGTTAAGAGGTTATTTGAGGGCAGCATTGTGTTGCTGTCAAAAGACACACCCCTTATGGCCAGCAGACCATGCTGGGCCCAGGGTGAGCTGGCTAGAAGAGTCATATTTGGCTCATAACATTTCTTCCAGCTGCTGAAATGTATTAAAAGACATCTAAAAATACTCTGAGGCTAATTTAAGCTGTAATATCTCTATTAATTGAAACACAAATGCATTAAATTGCATTAAAATGCAACTTTGTATCCATCTTTTGTGTGTTTGAGCAAACAACATCTGTAATTAAGAAAGTTGCAATTGTGATATGATGAGAGAAGCAAAATCTGCAGTCGTAAGTGGGATGATATATGGGCTGTGATACACTCTGCTAACATGTGGGCCTGATATAAAGCAGTTTAAGAAATCCAAAGTTAAGCAGTACACAAAGAACTGCAGCAGTTTAATGAAGTAGGAAGAGAATCACAGACTTGGAGGATAAGTCAGAATGTACTATTTGGATTGATCTTTAGTTTTTCTGTTTGACATGCAAACTAATTTATATTATTTATAATGCAGTAGCCTTATAAAACAAGGACCAGTGTGATGCTGACTTCCTGTGAATGAGAAGCTTAACCGAAGTATAATATTTACTTTCTTTTAGAAAGTATTTGAGAAACTGTTGAACTTTTACATAGCTACCACTTTGTGCTGCAAGCTTGTCTGTAGGAGTTATAGGGGACTTTGGTTACTGGATTGCTTTTTCCTGATGATCTGTCACAGAAGGGTAGCAAACTATAGGTGCTTGTGCAAAATACAACTGTAAATATACACATTTTAACCTAATCTATTGTGTGGCAGCTTGAGATGGCAATACTGATTGCAGCCCTACAAGTTGGAGATAAAGGCAGACTTGCTAAGAAACTGAAGGGATAGGAAGAAATTTAAGCTGTATTCTTCTTGTTCCCCTTAATTCTGTCTATGAATCTCAAATTAGCAAGTGCCAAAACCTAGGAAGTTTGGACTGTGTGCAACGTGCCTAATTCTTTTAGAAGGGGGTGGAGATTCTGCTGGCTTTCTACAGAGCACTGACAAAAGACTAAATACGCTATGCTGTTTAGTTACAAGGATTTATGAGAGCCCCCAGCAGCTATGCAACACTGGTTTTCTGTAGATGAACAGCGCTCTTTAAGAGGGAGTGAATGTTAAACTGAGATGGTCTCAATGTATCTGTCAAAATACAGAATATATTATGAATGGTTATGTAAACTCTGTTTCAAGTACTACTGTGGCTTAAAAAAAAACTATATAAATCAACTTATGTGATATTCATATGCAAAGAGCATTAAATTCTAATAACTTGACATTAGGTATTAGAAAATGTCAGTGATTTTCCACTGCTTCCTTGCTAACGCTAAGGATATATTTTTTTAGTTTTTGTTTTACTTGCTGTGTCCAAACAATAATCAGCAGCTGTGCAGAGTTTAGATGGGGAAAGAAAACCTCCAAACTTCGTAAATTACAAATGATGAAAAAAATACCAGTATTCAGTAACAAGCAAGCAAAATAGTTGTGATGCCTGGGGGCTCGTCATTTTTGTTTTAAGCCATGAGAAAAACTGGATGATACAGGGTAAGTCAACTCTGCTTTAGCTTTTTAGCCTCATAGATGAGAATTTGTGCTTCAGTAACAAAAATTCTGGTAGAAGACATCTGTTGAATATGTGAACAGGAATATAGAATTACACTGGTCCAACACCCAGAACTTGCTGTATTAAGCACAGGATCTGTGCCAAAAAAAGCAACATTAAGAGCTGTTTAGTCCCTTTTCTTGTCTTTTCCTCTGAGCTAGGTCATAGAATGATGTGCTAAAATCTGAGGTGGAATGACTTAAGTGAGCTTCATGACAATAACTGCTGAAACAGGAAGCTGCAGCTGATAATGGAAATCACTTCTGGAGCTTAAAACAAAACTTTATTTATATGTACTTTAATTTTCTATTTAAGATGGTGCAAGTGGAGGATTTTTATTTTATTTTATTTTTTGAATGCCAGATAATTCCTTGGATATGTGTTTTCCTTTCAGTGCCATTTGGCTTTCTGTATAAATCTTTGGTTGCATTTAATGGTTCATCAGGGCTTTTCTGTTTTAGAGGTACTAATTTAGCCTGCTTGAAATTTTATATCAAAGAGAAAATGAAATGTGTTTTTCTTTTCCCAAAGACAAGGAAAAGGTACAGAATGAAAGGATTTTCACACAGATTGGTGCTGCTAAATTATAACATTTATGAGATATGTATATTATACTGCAGTGCCAAATTTTAAAGGAAGTGTTGCTTTATAAATATTCAACCTCTTACTGTCATAGCATAGGAAAAATACTAAGGGAGCTTTCTCATTTAGTACCGAGTTTCTTATCCACTAGTGCTTCATAGTCACAACATTCTTCAACTTAGCAGCAGAGCAAGGATGTTGTGGTTGTGACATTTCTTGGAGACTGATATTTCCAAAGAGAGATATCTTAGCTAAAGCGTAATGCACAATTGTTATAATTATTGTTGTAAATTATCCTCCTTCTGGATCATCCTCCAAATCCAGCTACTGCTGCTTCCTCTCAATGATGCAGTTCAGTCAGTGCGCTGTGCTGACTCTGATTGTCCTCCCCCATACTGAAACCACTCTCCCCACTCAGTGTACCATAGCTCTGCCAAGGTCGCCATTCTTGTCTTATGAACACAAGTGTCTTTGGAAGCTTGCTTGAAAGGCTCAAGACTTGGGAACCACTCATCTAATATACTCCTAGGCTAAAGTTGGTTTGTACTGGTATATTTGTAATTCTTAAATTTGTCCAATGTGTAATGCTTTATTTCTTTTATCATCATGGCTGTTGTGAATGAAGAATACCATCTATTCCTCAGACTAATGCTGGTAGATTTTATGGCTCATAATTTTCTCTCAATAGCTTTTTTTTTTTTTTTTTTTTTTTTTTTTTTTCCTCCCCTTACCTCTTTACTTACATAAATCTGAAGTCTGAAATTGTCTTGGTCTTTTCTGCTCTTGCTGCTCACTAGTACTTTAATCTCCAAAAATAACATACTCATCGTAGACAGCTAAAAATGAAATAGTCTGTAGATTTTTGTCTTCTGAATAGTAACCATGTTCCTCATAGCCTCAATCTTTCACCTACTTTTTTTTTTCCCACTCTGTATCTCTGTCTTCCATTGTGCTAAATTTAATTTGATTTTCTTGCTACTTTCTACTTTTCTTTTGAGTGCTCATACCTTTTCTTCTTTGGGCCCCTCGCTACAAGAACTGAGGCCCCTACAGCATGTGTAGAGAAAGGCAACAAAGCTGTTGGGGGGTCTGGATCACGAGTCTTAAGGGGAATAAGTGGGGGAATGATGATTTATTTATTTATTTTCCAGTCTGCCAGAGGCTTAGGGGAGACCTTATGCCTCTCTACAATGACCTGGAAAGAGATTGTGGCAAAGTAGGAGTTTGATGTCTTCTTCCACATAGCTAGCGATAGGACTAGGGGGAGTGGCCTCATTGGTCAGGGGAGGCTCAGCTCAGGCTGCATGTTGGGAACAACTTGTTCTCTGAAAGAGTGGTGAAGCATTGAAACAGGTTGCCCAGGAAGGTCGTTTATTCACTGTCCTTGGAGGTGTTCAAGAAATACTTAGATGTTGTACTGAGGGACATAGTTCAGTGGGAAAGATTGGTGATAAGTAGACAGTTGGTCTGGGTGATCTTGGAGGTCTTTTCCAGCTATGGTGATTCTGTGATTGAAGGTGGCAGAGAAAGCATGGACTGGATTAACAATCCTAGTGTTCTTTGCTCCAAAATGGGTATCTCACAGCTTCTGTTTTATGTTGGTTTCCACTTGGTCTTTTTCATGTATCACAGTCGTTTGTTAAAAGTGCCTATGTGTGTTAAGTGGACAGACTGAAGATGTTCAGACTCCTTGAAAGTTTTAATTTACTGCTTCCTAACCTCTGAAGTACCTCTGTCTTCTGAGTCACAGGACTTCTTGGCTTAGGTGAGCTTTACTAATGATGTTAAAACCCCCCTTGCTCTTCCCAAGTTATACAAATACACATTAAGCACAAGAGAATGAACTTTATTTCTAGTTCCTGATGGTTTGTTTGATAACTGCTGCAGTTTCCTGTCTTCAGTTTGTTCTGTTACCTTCCTTCTCTTCTTAGGCTTCAAAATTCTAATATATGAAAACTGCCAAGTGAAATAATAAAATGATTCTTCTTTTAATAACCATGCTAAATTGATTGAATTCAGTGCTACGCTTAAGGATGTACAGTTGTTTCATGGTGATGGAAGTATTATTTTCATTTTAAAAGCAAGTGAGTCTACTCTGTGCAAAAAGATGTTGTTAATTATGTGGAAAAAAGTCATGAAAGTTATTCTAAGATACAATTTATTTTGTGAATGTAAAGAAGTTACTTTGATTTTGAGTTTAGGCTAATGAGTGAAAAAATAAACAAACCAACCAAAAACTCATAGAAAAAAACACAACAAAAAAACCAAACACAGAAAAAGCTGTAAGACATCTGCTGTGCTATAGAATATTCTGTACAATTTAGATTGAGTTGATTAATATGGGCTAAGGCAAACTAAAATAGTTTTAGTCCTTTGGTTTGTACTGTGCATTATCAGGTAATTAATTTTATTTTTATTGGTTTCTGGTGTTATTCTGTTATCTTTGTATTCAAATGAAAATGCCTGGTTCATATATATTTGGGAAGGTCTTGTAGCTGTTGCTGTGTCCATTTCAGCCTTAACTGTTTCATATAATTTCATATTTAAATGAACAACTTTCTTTGCAGCAATGGATTTTCTCTTTTCTTCAACTCAGAACTTATTTGCTAAGTTTTGTGTTTTTCCACTGTTTAGGAAGTTGAATTAATTCAACTCTGTTCTTAATTTCTCTTGTTTTGAAACAACGATTTTGTTGTTTTTTGTTTTGTACACTGACGTATTATACATACGTATGTGTTTGCAGTTTTCCCTTCAGTGCTGGTAATTTTGCCTTATGAAGTCTGTTCTTTCTCCTGGAAATCATATCATTAATTTGATATCTCTTGATCCTAAGATTGTTCAGAAGATGATGGAGTTTCAAACTAAAATGGAGGCGTATACTATAGCATCATAGGTGTGGTCATGTAGTCTTTATTGGATTAGTTATGACTGTTATGATATCATAAATGGTGTTTCCCTACTGGTGTGTTTTCACCATTCTTAAGAAAGCCAGCTGTAATATAAGTTGTTAATGTTTTCAAGTGAACAAGGACAGCCAAAGAACCCATGACTGGTCAGCTCTCTGGCTGGTTCTTATTCCAGAATCCTGTAAAACCACAACTTGTTTTTGCTAAATAAAAGCTCAGCAAATACTTTGGCAATGGCTTCTGCTAGGGCTGATGTGCAGCCTTCCAAGGAAGAGGGAGAATATCCCTCCCTGCTCCTGTTATCTTGGTGGTGGAAGCAGTGACAGAGCCTGGAACTGACAGGGCTTTTGTGTATATAAGAACAGGTCAGAACCTGTCATAGAGAAAGTTTAGCTGTGATTGCCCTGTATCTTTAGCAAACATCTAACTTTTTTGAGAGCCACTGTCCATTTCTGTGGCTTTTTTTTCCCAGAGTTTCAGTGTTTCAATTTTTTTATTCACTTTTGAATCTTTCTACCTAAAATCTAAAATAAAATAAAATAAAAAAATAAAAAAAAATATATAGATAGATAAGATATTGGAATGGGTATGTGAATCTCATTAGACCATTTCTTTGAAGGTTTATTTTGTTAGTATATGTCCCGAGGCAGTAATGAACGAGGGTCTTAGAGCAGCTGCATTCTTTGCCAGACACATTTACTGTTTAGCTGCTGATGTCTTCTGCATTCAGATTGGTAGCTAACCCGTCATATTAGGAATATAAATCTTACCAGGTACTAGTGCTGCTTAAAAATATCATAGTTACTGGAAGTCACAAAGGTTGTCACATTGAACAGCGTAACCAAGAACCCAAAATGTGATAGAGGAACTGTTGCATGTTAAGGAGTGTTTTCAAAATGCCACTCAGTAAGCTTAGGAGTGAAGCTTTTTAGACTTCTATCAAAATAGTCTCAGCTTTCTTGAAATTCTGAAATAATTCAGTGAAACATTGCTGGTTCCCTTTTGCACAGTTGTTTTTGTTTTCCTGCCTCAGGCACTACAGGTGTTCTTGTGTCCACAGTTGGATGAGGCCTAGTTATTTTAAAATCCTTGTCTACTCAATACAATAATAACTTCTTGTGCTGTATGGAGAACAGTGTGAAGAAGTGGAGTGTACCAGAGTAGAGGGGGCTCCACAGCTGCAAATCTGTCCATGCTGGGTCTTGTCATTGCCCTGCCTATAAACATAAGCACCTAAAAATAAATGGTGGTGAGATGCAGGTAGTAATGTTACTAAAAAAAGGAAAAACTGTGTCGCTGGCTATTTGAGGAAATAGCGTTAAAACTTGTGCTTCTAAAGCTACATCAGTACTATTCAACCTAGCAGATCCCCTTCTCCGGCATCCAAGTGATATTCCTGTGCTGATGACATTTTATTGGTACCTCTTCCAAAGTTTTTAAGGTTTAATGTTTTTTAAGTTTGGGGTATGACTGTGTTATAATATGACTGTTAAATTTCACAAAGAATTGGTCCTAAACTTGGAAATGGCTTTGTATGACAAAAGGAGTGTGCTTTCTCTCCTAATTAGCTGTGGGGTTGCTGTCCAGTTCCTTCTCCCTTGGGACATTTATTTATTTATTTATTTCTATGTTATTTATAGGTTTTTGTTTGAAGTTGACAAAAATCAAATTACTGTTATTTTGAAAAAGTTGCTCTTTTTTTTTCCCTTGGTGCATGGAGTAGACAAAACTGCTGTAATTATTAATTTTGCACTAGTTGTCAGCTCCAAAATCACTTCTTAGCCCTGGTAAATGTGAATTTGTTTTAATGTAACTTCAAGATTTTTTTCTTATTTCATTTTAGTGAAGTCAAGGATTAATGGTCCTTTAAAAACTAAAAACTTTCATTTGCCATGTCTCTTCTGTTAACGTAGATCTGCTGTTTCTCTCACAGGAACCAAATTTTTGGTTATCTCAGTCACTGGTAATTGGGAGTGTTTTTCTCAGTACTTTATTAGTTGAAATAAAATGTATAGAGACTGAATTTAACAAGCACTCCATGTAATGTTAGTGAGCAGGAAAATAGGAATCTGGGGAGACAAAGAGATAAGAAAACTATTCCAGCTACCTAGGGGAAAATATTTTGTTTCATAATGTGTTTATTACATAGTAATATAATTGTTCTTTTGGATGGTGGATTTTACTTGCACATCAGGAAAAAAAAAAAAAAAGAAAAAGATAAAAATCTTACTATTTTACATCATTTTTCACATTAAGTAGAAATATGGAAGCAGCTGGGCAGAGGTGTTGTGTCCCTTTCAGATGTGACTACATCAGCTTATTTTGTGTAAATCAAGAATTTTCACTAATAGTTGCTCATAGTTGTGCACAGATTTGAAAATACTGCTGGCTGCAATTAATATGGTATCTTCTACTGAAATATATGGAAACTGGCTCTGTCGATTCTCTGTTAATATTTTATTTAAAGTTCAATGTTGTTAACATATATATATGTTAACATATATATATATGTATAAACTGATTTTAATCAATATAGAGCCTATAGGTGAATTAATATGAGTTTATAAATTTATTATAAAAGTTCTGTGATCTCTGGTAAAAGTGACATTTGTTACCGTTGTACTTCAAGGTAGCATTGATGAGAAACAGTGGTAGAAACAGTTCAGATTATGGCATGCAGTCCTATTTTGTGGTTGGATTTGAGATCTTCTGTATATTACTTTCCCTATTTTGTTCTCATCTTAATGATTTCTAAGAAAAAGGATATTGTGCCTAAAAATCCTGGAAAACACGGAACTGATTTGAATACAAGATCAAGCTAATTACAGCAGCAGAAGTTGCCTTTTTCGTAGTGAGGTGAAATTGTTTTTAGTCATTTAGTGCAGAGTTTTTCTTTTTTCTATTCACAGTTGCAGAGGCAGTTATGTAAGCTGTGTAATGGATTGTATGGAAGAAAATGAGTCACTAAGATAGACTGTAATGCACATAGCTGTGTTGTTGCAGGGAAGTACTCAATGACTCAGCTATAGAGGAGGCTGCTAATTGGAACTGCTGTACACAGAGGTTTAGATGAACCCAGAAGTTAACCAGCATGCTTTTGGGCGCCTCTTGCTGCATGAGTTACTGGTCAGATTTTGAAAAAAGCTGGGTGGTCTACCTCCCATCAAAGGGAACTAAAAGCTTTTGAGATTTATATTTTATCTTTCATTTAATTCTCATATTTTTGTTGTCAGTTCTTGGCACCTCCTGTGAAGTGGATGAAGTGTAAACTTCCTGTGCTTCCCAGTCCCAGTAGCATACCAAAATCTAAGGCTTTGCTTTTAAAATGCCTTCTAAAATTGCCTTAATCCCTTCCTTGGCATCTTTTCAATACAGGAGTAATCTCTCTGTCACGATTCTGCATCTGCTGACAGGAGTACCTGTGTGGCTGATCACAGTTTACTTCTCACTTTGCCTGATTTGTTTAGTTTAAGAAGAAAATTCAGGCTATAGGTTCCTAATTCATCACAATATTAGCTTTTCTACTCTTGTTTTCAAAAGTTGTCCAAACATGATAACACTGTCCATGAATTAAATGTTCTTCTAGCCTGCAAAGTAAACAAAACAAAGCATGTAATGGAAATGCTTTTGGGATCTTAATGGTCTACTGCAGTGTCACTCTTGTAGAGCTGTCCTTGGTAGCTGAGTGCTAATTAGTGAGCCCAAGGTACAGCTGGATTGCCTTTGCTATGCTGCTGCACTCCAGTAGCAAGTGGTAATGATCTTTGTTGCATTTTCTACCTTTTTACTAATATAAATGTAAATACCATCAGCAATATATTTTATTTAAAAATGGCTGCTTATAGTTTTTGTTTTAAAAATTAATAATTGTGAGACGTGGAACTGTTTTATGTAGGTAATTTTTTTTCTTCAATCATAGTGAATATATTTCTGTATGTATCTTGTAGGATTTTATGCTAATCAGTAGTTTTAATACCAGAATGAACCATTCTGTTGCATATCTCAGCCCTGTGAATTGAACAGTATGATTTCATACATGCTCCATTACTTCTTCCCATCTTCTAGGAAGTCATGAAAACCCTTTTTGTCCCAAACCTACATGATGGTTGATTCATACTGTTGATGAAAATACCCATAAAAATAATTTTAATGTTCTTCTTTTGTCCTTTTATTTTTCAGTACTTCTTATTCTTAGTAGCATATTTAGTTCGTCTAGAATAGTGGATATTTGATGTGGTGAATGGTCCTGTTGAAAGAGAGTATTTTAGCAAAGAGGGATTTGCAGATAAATATTAACTATTATTATAATAGTTTGTTTTGCCACATTTAGAATGCAAATGAAGTTCCTATGCTTTATCTCTGTGTCTGTAATAATCTTATTTTTCCTTCTCAATAACATTATTTGTCTGGTAATGTTAAGATGTGTATCCCTGGATGGTAGATGTCTTCTACAATACACTTTCCTGTTTGTTTTTGTGATGATGAGGCAATTGTTTGCATGTAACAAGCATTAACTGCCTTGTGTATCAGAATGTTGTCTCTTAATTTGATTGGGCCTCTAAGGTGAATTTTAAGGTGAAGGCTGAGTGCTTTGAGTTACATGAAATCAGAACTGCATCTATAGGTGGAGAGCATTTTCTGTATTAACAGAATGTGAGTATATGCATAATCTTCCAATACTACTATAGAAAAGCTTTTACTGGGCAAAATTTGGGTCCTCTTTCTGAATACATTTTTTTTACATTCGCTCTGCCAGTTGAATGTGTAAATGCATAATGTAGTGCCTGTATAAAATGTAAATGAAATAAAGCAACCTTCTCCACTCAAAAAAAACCAAAACAAACAAACAAACAAAAAAAAAAAAACAAAAAAAACAAAACAGGGAAAGTAAAGTTGTAAAAAGTAAATAAATAAAAAATTAGTACAATGTTTAGTACAAAGAAGTGTATGTATCTTGTGTCAGATCAGTAGTTTTTCAACAGGTTTTTCCTGAGTTTATTCTTACTCCTGCATGTTCAAATCAAATGAGAAATTTGCTTGTGAACATCAGTTCTTTTGATCACTGAGTAGATGAGAGTGTGGAGCAAACTGAAATGAGTAGTTGAACCTTTGGATCATTTTGGAAGTTCCTTCTACTCTGTAACTTCAATTTTTATTTTTTGGCTGTGAAGGACAAAGGAGGGGTGGAGCTGAAGATGCCAGTTCTGGCAGAAGTTTCCTGAAGGGACCTGTTAAATCCAAACCTGCTCTTAGCGCATTCTTCAGCATACCTAACATACCCAAGCAGTCCTCTGCTTGTTTTCTATAAGGTTTGAATTGGTGTATGACAAGATGAAGTATACAAAGCAACTTCTTCAGATAGTTTCAGGCTATAAAAATTTTAAGGCAGGTGACAGGAACAATCCTCTCTAGTTACAAAGTATTGTGAGACTTCTACAGACCTTCTAGAAAATCAAAGCGTAGTTCTTACAGTAACAGAAGTGGGTTTTGTTTTGTTTTTTTCTTTTTTTGTCTGTTTTAATCCGCACGTGAGTTCCTGCTTCAGGCTTTGAAGGTTAAAATACAGACTTCTCTTTGGAAAAGGCAATATAAAAAGAAACAGTTACCAGCTTTTTGTCTCTTGTTAAGTGTATTTCTTTCCAGTTGCACTGAAATTAGTTCAGAAAATCTTGGATTTATTTCTGTGGAAGCAAAGTGGCACTTACTCATTTGCTGCTGAAGTTAAATGTGTTAGTTCTCTCCATGTTTCTGCCTTTTGCCCTATTGGATTTTTACTTGACCTACTAAACAGAATCAACTTGTGTAAAACAACCGTAGTTTGAAGAAAACTCCAAACATTGCATTATACTTCACAAGCAATCACAAATGTTTCTTTAAGTTGTTACTCATATTTAGCTCATCCATTAGAAAATCTTATTGGATTTGAAGATAGTTGTTTACATCTGGGTCAAACTTGCCTCAGCACTGTTTGTAATGCTATCACAGCTGTATTATTATTAAACTTAAGACTGTGCTTGGTTATTGTCAAAACCAATTCTAGCTGTCGGTCCAGATGTCTAAAAATAAAAATAGAGTAGCTTTTGTTTTCCAGCAATCAGTTATTGCGGCTGGTTTAAACAGAAGGATGTTTTGCTTAGTATCTGTGCAATGAAATTAAATGCATTTGTCAGACAAGTTCAGCTTAAGTCATGCTATCTGTACTTTCAGGGCAAAGTGAATATCACTACAGTGAAGTGCTAAAGATGGGTCATCAGAATTGGAGAGGGCATGTTTTCAACCCAGTCTTTTTCTACAATATATACTACTTGTTTATAGCTCAATTTGCCTTCAGTTTTCATTTCTTATTTATACATCAGTATTATGTACTGAAAACAGAGTGATTTCTGCTGATATAATTCTGTCTCTGAGTGCAACTTTTGTTAATTCAGAACCTTTGTTTTGTAAACTCTCAGTGTAACCAGGAAAGAAAAATGGGCTTGCTGTTAATTTTTAGCACTTCCTCAAATTTGATTTGGACAACCTGTGTGACCTCTGCTGATGTCTTTCTAAAGTGAAAATAGCTCCTTCCTCTTATCATTTTTCTGTTCTATCAAATCTTGTATTTTTTCATTGTGCTTATATGGTGGCCCCTATTATGAGTGACATCCACTGGAAACGTCTAGAAGATTCTTATAATAGGAATAATAAATAATATTTAACTCCAGAGTCAGAGAATTTCTCCCCTTGCTGTTCAAAACTCTAATGATGTGAGATCATTTTTTTCCTAGAAAATGTAAGCAAAAATCAAGTAGAACTTGAGCTAACTCTGTCTCTTGACTTGACGCTGGAAGCTATCACTGGTGGGCATAGGTTAGCCAGAGGAAGGATCTGCATGATGCATACATAGTGGAACAGCAACCCTTGGAAGGAGAATGTATGAGAAGTGGCTGAACAGTTTCAGAAATGGTCTCAAATACTTGCTGTTTTAAATGAACATCTTCTAATGTAAATAAATATATACAAGTGGAAATACTCATATTTAGATGTTTGCTGTTTTAATTGAAAATTTTCATTTGAGGTCTATGTAGGTGGTCTGTTCTTTTGTTTTTTTTTTTTTTTTTTTTTTTTTTTTCTTAATTTTACAAGGCAGACAAGGAATTTTTAATGTGATTTCTCCCTCTAGTTGCCTTGAGTTCAAGAAAAAATAATGGAGAAATGAAGATGTAATTTAACATCTGGGAGTTCTGTGAGAATACATGACATTTACTTAAGCATAGATTTTTAGGTATGAATTTGATGAAATAATAATTATTACATCATCAGTCATAAGAATAAATAAGTTTTATAGTAACAGGAATGTACTGAAAATGATATTTAATGAATGTTCACTCTGTGTGTGTGTGTGTGTGTGTGTGTATAAGGATTTGACCAAATGACAGTAAGAAAACTAGTTAGTGCTTAGAATCAGATAGAATGTAAGTAGAGCAGAGAGGGTGTCACTTGCACTCGTGTTAGTTGGTAATACTCTGTTGACTTCATTAATAGTAGCTGAGGATATGGCTTACTGAGTTCAGTTTTAGTGTTAATTTTATGTTGGCAGGGAGATTTTATGATAAAATCTCAGCAAAAAATGGTCTGTATACTGAAGGTATAGATCCTGAATTCTTGCAGATGGGTAGGATTCTTGCCATATACCTTTACTCACTGAGTTGTGATGGCAGCTTAGGGAAGATGAATTAACTATGAAATAGTCAAACAAAAAAACCCACCTGAGAGTCATAAAAAGAACATGAAAAAAAGAAAAGAAACACAACAAAAAGACTTAGAAAAGGATTAAAAAAAGAAGAGGAAAGGAATGGAGTTTTGAAAAATAAAGTATTTGAAGGAGTCCTTATAGTGACATCATTAAACATCAAAGGACAGCACAGAAACAAACAAAGAGGATAATGAAAAACATACATATTTCTGTTTTTTCTGCTCACATTAAAAGAAAACAGATAAATGTATCAATTCTCTGATGTAAATGTAATGCAATACAGAAATTAATTGGAATGTTAAAAATGACTTTACATATGTTTCATTTTTGGGAGGATGTTAGGAAAAATAAAAATTGTGTTCTTGCAGTATTGTTTATTTTTTAGCTTTGTAATTCAAATGTTAATGTCTTTCAGTGGTTCTTAATCTTCTCTGCTGTATTTACAGTAGAAATTTGGTATGGTGAAAATTTATTACGTGATTTACGTTACATTTATGTGGTGGCATTTATGCAATTTCTAAAGAAATTAGTCTGTAAAAATTAGAATACTGAAATAAATAATTAGTCTTAGTTTTATTTCTTTGTATAAAAATAAAAGTCAGTACAAAAATAGTATATAATATAAATGTATGTTTGGCATGTATTTTTGAAAGTTTTGTAACCTGGCAATATAGTCTTCAGATTGGTTTTGATGTAAAAATAAATTCTTTAATTAAATTGAGCTCTTTTTTATTTAAAGCTGTCTTTTGGGGAGATATTGCCTTAGATGATGAAGACTTAAAAATCTTTCAAATTGACAGGACAATTGACCTTACGCAGCACTCCAATGAAAGACTTGGCCATAACACAGGTATGATATTTCAAGCTTGCTTTTTAACTTATTTTTCCATTTATTTACTTCTGGATAGAAGGCAATCCCTGTTCTAAAACTTTGATGACAATACTAGTTTCATTTACAAAGTTACTCAGCAATTAACATGAATTGGTTTTAGTTAAGTCAAGGGGAAAAATTAATTGTATTCCTTGAATTTCTTGCTTAAAAAGCAAACAAAGAGCAAAACGTCTTGTTGAACCAAAGAGCAGAAGCTGGGAGGAATCTCTACCAGTCCTCTCTGCAGGTAGTAATGTGGGAGAGGAAGCTGAGCAAAGCTTTGCTTTCAACTGCGAGTTCCTGATAGTGGAGCAGAGATGCCCTGTGGAAAAAGCATGAGCAATCCTGGAGGCGAGACCGAGATTCTAGAACTGCAACAGCACCTTTTGTTGTTTTTCTGGTTGTTAAATCTGCACACTAGAAGCAACACAAGAACATTGTTATCCTTGCTAGAATTTGCCTTTGCCACAGTACCTTACCTTAGTGCTAAACACTGTGATCTGATTAACTTTCAGAGAAACAGATAAAGACATATTTTTCACTTGTAAATATATGTATGTGCGTGTCTGAAAAAATAGTCCATGTCTAAATATCTGTCCACCTCATATCTAAAAATAGCCATGCTACCAGACTGTGGTTTATAAACTCAAAAATGGGTAAGCTTTCAGAATATGACACTAAAAATATCAAAGTGGGAAAGGTGTGAAAGAAAATATTTATGCATAGTAAAGAATCTTTATGTGTATAGCTGAAATTTGTTTTCTATTACTCATGTTCAGTGTGTTGCTGAACTCAACTGCTCTTTACCTTGATGATTCCTAATACTAGAAAATAAGGATCATTTTGAGGAATGACCAGAAAGGAATTTTCCAGACCAAGGAAGCATTTTTCATTTTAAGTTCTGTAAATTGATAGAAATAGGGTAATTCAACTGTTCACTATAGTTAGACGATATTGCTTTAATATCCTGAAAATTTATTTTATTTCCTTTTAGTACCACTCATTTCTTCTCTAGATCAAGACTGTGTTTGAAAATGTTAATTGTCCATGGTTTCCTTCTCCCCTTCCCCCTCTAACAAAATGCTTTTAATTGACTTTGAAAATACTTCAGCCTCTAGATTTGCTGACAATGTAAACAGCAAGGTCAGTCATTTCCCCTGAAAGTACACACAGTCAAGTGATTTCTTTGGCCTGCTGATCTTCCTTTTACTTCTGTATCTTTCCCTTTTAGCCTCAAAGATCTCTCTGTCTTTTTTTCTGTCTTTTGTTGTTGTTGTTAAAGTATATGGATTCCTAAGCTGTTTTTATAGTGTTTTACATTATATATTTAATTTTCCTTACTTGCCTGTCTTGAGATTTGCACATTATCTTTGCCTGTCGACAGTGTCTTATTCAGGATATTGAGTTATCCTACTGAGGGTTACTAATGCAGTTGGATCAAATTTGTCTACCGTTACTGCACAAGAGGAATCAATGGAAGGGAAATAATCAGTGGAAAATGGACTTTAAAGAACAAACCCTGCGGGAAGTGCTGTTTTTGTACCCATTCTCAATGAACACACAGCAATCTTGATTTTTTTTATTTTTTTTTTAAATAGAGTTGGAGATGTCTTTTTGAAAACATCACATATGTAATTTCTGAAGTTCAACACATTTTGATGCATAAGTTGGAGTTTGGAGTTGAGTTGGTTTTTGCAAACTGCAAAATTTCTAAAAGACATAACGAACAACTAGCTTATTAATGCTAGACAGTAAGTTCGAAAAGAAGATAAAATGGCTACTAAACATGAAACGAATTAAGAGTTTAACTTCTTTACAGATACAGTGACAATTAATTACAAGAATAATTTCCTACTTGTGCTATTGTTGATCTTCAAAAATACAGATGACATCATTTAGAAAGGTTAAGTACTTGGGCATAAACTATCAAGATGGATTTGGAGAGTTGTATTTTTCATTGCAACTACTAATTAAAATCCTGAGCTAACAGGCTCACGTTTTGTGTCTGATCATTTTGGTGAGAATTGTAGGTATGGATTTGCAAGATGAGATGCTTAATCTGAGCATCTAGTTTTACTCATGCAATGTATATAATTATTGTGAGTAGAAGCAACAGCAAAGATTATAACATTTCTGTGTGTACTAATATAGGTGCAATCTGACATAAATTTTTGGATATTTTTGCTCCTGCTCAAAGTACAAAAATATGCCTCAAATACAGTTAAAATTAAAAAAAAAATATGTATTTTAGACTGCAGTTTGGCAAGACTGTAAATTATTCATATAAGCCAGACTGGTTATGTAAGATACTTCTTCAATTTTTTTTTTTCACTGATTGGATTACACAGGCTGTGTTATCAAAGTAATGATGCTTGAATTTTTTTTTTTCCTAGAAATAAATATAGTGCAGTAGTTTCTTTCAGTAAATAATGGAGTCTATTTCTGCTACTTCTGTTAGTGTCTTTTTTTTTTTTTTTCAAAGTTTATTTTATATTTGTTTGGACTTGCATTTTTATTATACAGATTTTAACATTAGAGACAGTTGCATTAATAATGACCAATACAAGTGATTAAATGGTTACATTCTCTTTACTGTATATTACAGTTAACCATATAACTTGTTGGGAAGGAATGTGTTGAACTATTACCTCATCTATCTAAAATGCTTAAAAAAATTTGGGAAATTTGTCTCCAGAGAGCTAGCAACTATGTGACAGTGTAATCCAAATAATTAGGCACATTGTTATTCACTGAGCAACCCATGAACTCACTTGCCTTATATGGTATGATTTTAAATTGCCTCTTAAGAAATATATTTTCCACTTATGTATTGAAATTTTTAATGGGAAATATGGAAAGGTCTGTTCTGTGGTGTTTGAAGGTTTTGGTGGTCTCATTGTTTCTACCTGACTTTGGTGTTGTGTGAGTAGTCTGAAAATTCTCTTGTCCTGTGATAGTTATTGAATGTTAAATATAACTAATTACAAACTTAGAAAAATCTCAAACGCTTCTTAACAATTATGAGGATTTATTGGCCTGTGTAGTGTTATTAGTGTGCTTCCTTTGGGCTTACCTGTATTTTCAAAGCTACTTGCAACCACAGCAGAATTAGATGTGAAGGTGGCATGTGAAGTGCATCTAATGTACATGGCTAAATTCAGAAATGTTATACATTTCTTAAGATAACATGATAGATGTTAAAACCAACTATTTATTAGTTGAATTTTTATTGCTCATTGATTACCAAAATGACTCACGTATGCCTGTAAGGTCTTATTGCAATACATGCCAGTGTGTGGCATTTGAAAGCCTCTTGAGAGTGCATTGCACATTCATTTGCATGTTGACAAAGAAAGCCAAAACTTTCATGTTAGAATCAGACATATTAAGGTGGCTTTTTTTTTGTCTGTTTTTCGTGATGAAATTTTGGGTGTTTTCTTTTATCCTTCAAACAGGAAGATTGTGGCATCCATTTAGGAAACTTTTTGACAGTAGGGCTTTTAGCCATCCATCAGTATAGCTCAGAGAATGTCAGCATCACCACAAAGAAGAAAATGCTCCAAATATTAATTAAATGATGTAATTACCATGACTTGTCTGAATAACAAAGACATGCTGGCTTACATTCTGGAATGCATTGTAGGAAAAAAAATACGCTAAAAAAGTCTTCACTGTCAAGAATACTTGAAGAATTTGTAGGCAAGTCATTCAGGAATGTTAAACTTCCTTAAAGACACATAACACTTCTTAAAGCATACTTCCCAATCTCCTCTATGTAGTTGCTGTAGGTGTAAGTTTCCATGTTCTTAACTTTTCTAAATTCTTTTCCTCTATTCTTTTCTTTTTTAAAGGTGGCTTTGGAGAGCATGGGATGTCAAAAAAACGAGGTGCCCTCTATCAGCTTATAGAAAGGATAAGAAGATTTGGCTCTGGTATTTTTACTATTTAAATTATCAGGTTGCTCAATATGGTGATGTAACATGAATATGAGTGATTACAATGCTTTAACTTTTTAAAGTGTCTCTGTATTACTGTTGGAATAAGCAAACGTTAAACAGTATGAGAATAGTAACGAAGAGACTAGCTTTTCATTGCATTTTCTTAGAGGTTTATTTCCAGTGTAAGATCTGGAAGCTAAAATGTGCTTTTACCTTTCATATTGAAATTTCCCTAACTACTTAACATGATTATGTTCACATTTATAAGTTCTGTTTTTATCAATAAAATGTCTGCTCAGTGCTTGAAGAATGTGATGGATAGGTGCTAATGGAATACTTTTTCCTCTGGATCTATTTGGGGTACTGTGATGAGTCACACCATTTGAAGCATTTATGGTGTGTTGTGCTAAATAAACACATCGTCCTTCTGTCAGTATCAATGCAGTTGAATTCGGCATGCTATATCAGTGAAATCTCCATTAATACCGGCCAAGTGCATTCACTATATTTGTTGCAAGAAGATGTCATATTAATGTCACAGAATCTCAGTGTCTCAAAAGAAAACAAGTAAAACTGCATTTTAATCACTCTACATTGTGTCTACTTGCATCAGTGTATATTTTGTAAGATTAACCAGAACTCTCTAACTGACTTTGCTTTTATGTGCTGGTATATAGTCTTCATTTTTATGACTTTTCAGTATTGCATAAGAGCTAGTTGTCTTTCATTCATGCAACTTGGCTGAAATTTCATACTACCTGTAGTTTAAAGGAAGCAGATAAGAATTTTAAATTAACAGTATTAATGTGGCAGATAGTTCAATATTGACTGCATATTAAGTTAAACAGCAGTTCTTCTGTTGAAATTTCTATCTGTGTTATTGAGTGCTTTGTAATTCTCTTTTACGCACTTATTTAATTCAAGGGTAAATCATTTGCTTTACTTGAGTGGTATTTTCTACGTAATTACTGATATAATTTACCTGTTAATTGATACAAAACTAGACTTTTCTCATGCATGAAGAACTTTCTTCCTGCCTTATTCTGTAGCTTCTTTTCTTCTTTCCTTCTGATGCTCTACTAGACCTGGAGCTATTCCAAGGCACCAAAACATGATTGTACCCTAGAGTTCTCTCTGATCCTTATAGCACAGACTGATGTACCCAGTAATACTTAGCTAGAACTGGCATCACGTAGGAAATGTGTGCTATTCTTATTACACAGGGAAGGCTTGCTGGCCTTGCTGAGTTGGGGCTTGTTGGCTGTTTTTCAAATGATTCATTTTAATCAGCTTCACTGATGCCCATGCTAACTCACAGATTAGTTCAGAAGAGGATAGCTAACTTTATTATGGTGTACAAGTGCCTGTCTAGCCGTTCTTATCCTTTTTCTGTAGTCACAGTAATTTTCAGCTGATTTAGGAGATATTTATGTGTACCAGGAATGATGATGGATAATCGCTCAAAATAGTAGGCTTTTATTATCTTCCAACTTCCAGCCATGAGTAATGCTTATCCACAGGGGTCCAAAACCTCATTTGTGAAAAATATGCATTGACATCCTGAAGCGTTACAGGGATATTATGAAACTTAAAGTTAGATTTCCATCTGATAATGCTGTGGCTATTACCAGTAGGCACAAGTAATGGAGATCAGAGGGAAAAATTAACTGTGACTTTTTCCATAAGTATACACTTTACTTTGCAAGTAATTTATCAGTTTTTCCTGATAGTTCACAATAACAAAAGCCAGTGTAATGGACTTCTTTTTGTCCATTGCTCTAGGAAGACATAGGCACTTGATTTTTATTTTTATTTTTTTCCCCCAAACCCAGGTATAAAATTGAAAGGGGCAATAAATGTCATGATTACTTTGGGTCTGCCTTTTCTTCCCTGCTAGAGAAATCCGAACTTTCTTAAAACAAAATGAACATACAACAAAATTAACCCAAACCAAAACAACAGCAATAAATAAAACACATGAAAGAAGGAAGTGTAGTTTTATTATTATTATTATTATTGTTAGATGATATAATTTAGATGCAATTGTACAGACAGTGTTTCTGTCAGTCAGTAAGCTTATGCACAAATTGTTACTGTAGGTACATTTGGAAGTTGAAGATTTAGGTATGCCATTTCAAGCTCTTCCTAGAAAACCAGGTAGTAATAGATTGTTGGATAATAGTATTGTTCTATTTTGAAAGGACATACAGAAATAATAATTTGACTTTGACATCATGGAAAATAATTATTCAGTAATGATTCTCTTTTTATTTTTCTTTTCTTTTTTTTTTCTTCTTTTTTAATGATCCCAATTAGTGTTTTAATTGTCATTACAGGCTTTGAGCAAAATAATACTTCTAAAGGAAGAACCACAGTTAAATTCTCAGGGAAAAATGAGAAGAATAGATTTCCCAGAGCTGCTACATCACGAACAGAAAGAATATGGCCAGGGGGTGTCATTCCATACGTAATAGGTGGAAATTTCACCGGTAAGTTTTGAGCTTTATATAGGGAGAAGGAATATTGTTATTTGTCTTTATTTATTTATTTATAGTAAAGTCTTGTTATGGAAAGATTTCTGTAGGATCAGGCCAGGAGTACATTTGTTTTGAAAATGTTAGCCATCCTTTAATATACTGTTCCCAGTAAGCTACGTAGTAAAGATATATAGGCATGTTTTAGATAGGGAAGGCTGTTTGTCTGGTGTTTCTTTATGTTTGTTTTCAGGAGCCTGAGTAACTGTATGTAGATTTACTTTAAGAATTTAACAGAATTGAACAGTAGGACATCTATTTTGCTAAACTGATTTCATTCAGTTAAATGACTCAAATGAGTTTTGTAATTTCTCAGTTTGTCTTTCAAATGGTTACCTAGTTCTTGTACGTGACAAAAAGAAAAAGCTGGCTTCAATATTTGTGTGTAATTCTTAGCATGAAAATTTAGAGGAAAAAAAAAAAAAAAGAACAGTTTTCTTTCCTGAGAACTGTAAAGGGATCAGTATCAAAATGGATATAATCAGTAATTTAAAACAAAAAGGAAGATGGAGAAAAACATAGATGGATGGAAAATGATACATAACAGCATCTTATTGTGCACAATAATACTGAAAGTGTAAAGAAACATGCAAATTCATACATGCTGTATGCACATGTATAAATCAGAGACCTTCTTTCCAAGATTTATATGCCAAACTACTTTTTTCATAAATAAAAGTAACTTTTAAAGCTTGATGAACATTACGTAATGATAAAAGGGCAATACAGGATGAAATAACCTTTAATTCTTAGGATCATGGCATGATTCGAACCTCTTGTTTTTATAAACTTTGAGATTTTGTTGTCTTTAAACTTAAAGCATTTTAAAAACAAGCAAACATAGGATCAGAGAATCACAAGGCTGGAAAGAACCTACAAGATCATCTAGTCCAACCATCCTCCCATTACCATTGCTACCACAAGCCACTAAACCATATTTTGTAGCTCCTCATCCAGACACCTCTTGAACACTGCCAGGGATGGTGACTCTACTACCTCCCTGGGCAGCCATTCCAGTGCCTGACCACTCTCTGAGGAAAAGAAGGTTTTTCTTATGTTCATTCTAAACCTCCTTTGGTACAACGTGTGGCCTCATCACCCACACCCCGAGTTATCTATCCTGTGCTGAGATGTAGCATTGAAAGAATACAAGGTGGATATATTTCTGCCAGCAGATTCATGCTGACTACAGTTCTTTGTGGATTTCTAGCTCAGAAAATAATGTTCTCAGGTACTGCCTCTAAGTTAATAAGTCCTGTGTTTTATTAGGCAATGAAATGGCTTTGCTGTGCTACCTGAAATACTGTATGGGCATCCAACATACATAGGGACTTGAGCTCTGTGGAGACCTGTCTTGGCTTCTTCTGCATCTGGACTGCTTTTCAATGTGTTTCTCTTTTTAAAATGAATATCCAGACATGCTATTATTATATTATGCTACTGTATTAGTATAGTAACAAAATACGTTTTCCTCTTTTGGTGAATAATTTGAATTCTGAAAAGTTTGGATGTAGAGAAATAGAAGTGGTTCCCTGCTTGAGACAACATTATTAAATTCAGATGCCTTTGTTGGTGTGTCTGTTTACATTAGTCTCCAGATTTGAAGACTGTAGGAATTCATCCATTGATTTATTTTCTGACGAGATGTATAGGAACCAGGGATTTTTCAGTTCTTTGCCACTTCATAATTTCATCTGATAAATTGCTAAGGAAATATACAAATGCAGACAGGCAAGCCACACAGAAATTTCTTTTGCTATCTTTCTCTTGTGTAACGCAGCTGTACTTTTTATTGCAAGTTTTATGTTTGCTAGGGTATGATAGTCAGTATTGGTCCCCTTACAGGCAGATACATTATGACAAGCTGATGATTTGAATGTTTCTTTAATTGTTTTTTGGCAGTATATGGGAGTGCTGTGACACTGGACTTAGGCCTATATTCCTTGTAGTAAAATCTGATTTTAAGGAGCAGTTAGAAAAGTCTCTTATTTCATGTCATGCAATTCTTTCAGGTACCCAGCGTGCCATGTTCAAACAGGCTATGCGACACTGGGAAAAGTATACATGTGTTACATTTATTGAAAGAAGTGATGAAGAAAGTTATATTGTATTTACATACCGACCATGTGGGTAAGTGCGTCTGTATGTGAACAAATAGTCACAGATATCACAGCCTCAGATATTGCTAAATAAAATTATCTTGCTAGATAAATATAGATGAGATTATATTAAGCTTTGTCATACTTTCAGTATTTATGTATCTTGTTGTAAAAGTGTTTCAGGCTAATTATATGTTAATTTCATGTTTTCTCTGCTGAATCAAGTACAAACACACATCCCTATTCTTTTTCCAGCTTAACTGTGCTTAATGGCAATTAAGAATCTTTTGTTGCATTGACTATCCTTGCTCAGATTTGTTTACTAAGGAAATTTATAACCTTTCCACAATTCCTACTTCCAGGTCACTGGCATGAAAATGAACAAAGCAGGTTTTGTCATTCATTAGTACAGTTTTCAGTCAATCACTTTTGATTCTCAGATATTTCTGCTTACAAATGTATCTGCCAGTTATTTTTGTTATTTATTGCACTCAGAAATCCTGATTTAATGTAGTGGTCAATGAACTGCCTGTGGGCACCATGTTTGTTTTCTAAGAGGAAAACTCATTACATGTGGAAATATTGTACTTAACGATAGTCTGTTTCTATTGGGGATGTAGGCTCCAAAGGGAACAGCTGTCTGTCTTGCTGACTTTCTGATCAGTGAACACTTTGCGTGTCTACTTTCTAAGTTTTACAGGATAAGGTTGTGAAGGGAAGTTCTGGAATCTCTGTATATTGTAGGTATGATCCTGAATGTACTTAACTGTAGTCCATAAAATTACCTGTAGGCTTGTCTGCAAAAAATACCCCTGAGATTCTTCTCTGAGCCTTAGATACCTGCAGTGTGGGAACAAATTCTGGGGGAATGCTCATTACCTTGTCTTTTGTATTCTTGTGCTCCTGAAGTACTGCTGTAGAACCCTCTTACAAAATGACAAATTAAATGGACTTGAGTTCTGAACTAAGATGGCTGTTATTACTTGGTTAGCAATGCAATTCATAAGATAGTGAATGCTTACAAATAGTTGGGGGAAAAAATGGGAAGTAAAGAATAATAATGCTACCTGCCTGCTTTTGGTGATGTAGAAAGCAATATGAATATAAACAGAAAATGTGAAAGGGATAAATGATCACAGGCATGTTAGGAAGATGAGTATGGGTCAGAAACCTCTGTTTCATGAAAGGTAAATTCTACAACTTTTTGGTTGGCTCATGCTTCAAGGTGAAGACTGAATTGTAACAATTTCAAACCAGAAAGCTGAAGTATTCTCAGCATCTATATTCAAAGTCACCATTATCCTTTGCCATCTGTTGTTTTATTGGTGGATAATTTACATACAGCAAACAGTTAATGAAATCTGTAACTTAAGAACAAGGGAAAGTGTGGCTGCTGGTGATGAAAAGCCTAGCCTAAACAGAGGGACCTTTTTGGGTTCTGATTGTTTCAGAAAGTGCCAGATAAACCAGAGTATATTGTCTCTGGGTTAATAGAAACTACTGCGCACTCACCACATGTATACAATCCTGCTGTTTTCCATGGAAAGACAATAGACAAAAGTGACACCAAACCATCTGCAAACACCTTCTGCCACATGGCCACTCACATTAAAATGCATCTCTGTGCTTTCCCATAGCACCCTGCTGTGTTGGTTTGTTAGCACACTGTGTCATTATTGTTACTAGTACCATGGTAGTTAACATTCACAGATGAGGGAAACTTTATTGTACTCAGCACTGTCTGAAATAAAAACTAAATGATAAATCCTGCCACAAAGAACATCTAGTCAAAACGTAGCACCTCTAATGGAACAGAAAGTGGGCACAGCCATTTTTATATGTAAGTTCACATGGCGGTATCTATCTGCAAACATCTCAGATGACAGTAATAGTACACTAACTACTGAACTGTCATTGAGCCTTTGTAAACATCAAGGATATTTTGAAGGAGCATAATGCATTACTTCTTGCAGCAGTTCATGGGGAGCTCTGCCCAGAAAGGCCATGATGAAAAAAAAGTGTATTTGAAATAGAGGAGTTATCAGAGATGGAAACATAAGCTTTCTACAGTTGAGAGTTTGCATTTCAGCGATGGATGAGGGATGTTTTTGTTCTCATAAACCTATAGGACTGTGAAGATACCTGAGCATCCTTAAGATGGAAGCAGCTGTATCTATGACATTTCTGAAATATGCTTGTCTAACTTGTTTCTAAAAACATGCAAAATGAATACTTCCCAGACAGCTAGGAAATACATTACTTCAATATCCTTAATATAGCAATTTTAGGATGTTGGTGGAAGTAGTTTTGATCATTTAAAAAAAAAAAAAAAAAAATCTTTTGCTGCAGTTGAAGCACATCAACTTCTTTTCCTTTTCACAGTGAAACAAATTATTTTTTTTAAGGAATTTATCATATACTTTGAGACTCTTACTATGTCTGCCTTCAGTTCCATTTTCTTTCAGGCTAGAAAATGTCCAATACATTTAAACTTTACTGCTAAGTCATGTTTTCTAGGACTTTGATCACCTTGTTATTCTCTTTGAATTTGAACATGAGCCAACAGTGTGTCTGGGTGGTCAAGAAGGCCAATGGCATCTTGGCCTGCATCAGAAACAGTGTTGCCAGCAGGAGCAGAGAGGAGAGAGGTGATTGTCCCCTTGTACTCAGCACTGGTGTGGCCGCACCTCTAGTACTGTGTCCGGTTTTGGGCCCCTCACTGCAAGAAAGGCATCGAGGCCCTGGAACGTGTTCAGAGGGCAACAAAGCTGGTGTGAGGAGTCTGGAGCACAGGCAGTGTGAGGAGAGGTTGAAGGAGCTGGGAATGTTCAGCCTGGAGAAGAGGAGGCTCAGGGGAGACCTCATTGCTCTCTATTAACTTCCTGAAAGGAGGTTGTGGTGAGCTGGGGGTTGGCATCTTTTCTTGTGTCATTAGTGATAGGACCAGAGGGAATGGTTTCAAGCTATGGCAGGGGAGATTCAAGCTGGACAGAAAGGGTGATCAGGCACTGGAATGGACTGCTCAGGGAAGTGGTGGAGTCACTGATCCTCCTGGGGGTATTCAAGGAAAGACTGGATGTTCTGTTGAGGGACATGGTTTAGTGGGAGCTATTAGTAATAAGTGAACAGTTGGACTGGATGATCCTTTAGGTCTTTTCCAACCTCAGTGATTCTATGATTCTGTGATTATTATTTCTCTCTAATCTGTTCAAGTCATTGTCAGTTCCAGGCTTATTTTCATTGTGTATAGCAGTGTTTTCTCAGACTGCAAATTTAAAGATCATATTATCAATTTTCATTTTGTATACATATATTATTTCAAACTTATGAGGTTTATGTGGAAAAAAAATTAAATACTTTATGGCTGGAGGTCCCTTCTCCATCACTACAGTTTTGTTTTCTACAGTCTTAAACTACAATTACTTGTCAAAATGTAATTTTTATGATTTTGAGAGCAGTTAATTATTGAAAAGATGTTGACGAAGCACTAATTTGGTAGCTTTTTATTTATTTATTTATTTTAATTACGGTAGTCATTTGTACCCATTAGCTACAGATGTGAAAATAAGAATACCATATTAAGATATTACTTGTGATTCTTCTGCCAAGGCACTGTACGTTGGAGTTAATATATGCTAAAACAAATTCTGATGCAGCTAGCTGATTAGAGCAAGTAAAAAATATATATATATTCTTCAAATAGATTCCAAAGAATGTTTGTCTTCTTTATGCTCGTTCTAATGCCTATCAGATAGTAAGTGCCTGAAGATAGTCAGTATGTTTCTCTGTCTGCAAAGCCAAAAGCAAAAGGGGGCAGCAAGCTTGACTGGCCTCTAGTCACATGCTCTTAATAAAAATTCTAAGTGAAAGTTCAGGCTTCTTTTTATATAGTAAGACAAAAAATAATAAGAACAGAGAAAAGAACAGTTAGTCATGTTGCTGTGGTATTTCTGCATGCCTTTGATCTGTCTTTGTGGTAACTTTTGTTTTCCATCAGAAGACTAACTACTTCTTGTGACAAACTTTAGATAACTTACTACCATCAGTTCTATGCCTTCCAGTTTGAGTATGTGACAAAGCTGTTTGAGATACAGAAAAATCAAATCTCTTTCATGTTCTTCTGCAAATGTAGAATGAACAGCTTCTGTATGTTTTATTTTTTAAGTTGCTACTGTATTCATACACATTACAGGCAAATGCTTAAGTGGGCAATTACCCTGTATATTCTTCAGCAGCATTTTTAGCTTGTAGAAAGTCTACCTGCTCTGAAAGGTGCCCAATCACTTGTATGGAAAGAAGTGCTTCAGAGTTGTACTCAGTAATCCTTTTATTGCTGTTGGGTTGGTTCTTGCTCTCTGGTGGTTATTAACTCTAGCAGCTGGCACTCTTCCTGCCCAGAACAGCCAACACTGCTTTTCCAAGGGTGGTGGCATGGCCTGCACAATGGGTGGTAGTTATTCTCTTCAACTGTCATAGCCCATGACATGGTGTATTAACATGAGCTGAAGGATTAGTACACTGGGATGAGAAACTGATAACTAAAGAATGCATCCTAGTAGCTGTTTGTGATATTGGCGTAGTCATCCCCATCAAGAAGATGAAGGGGCAGTAGCCACTTCTGCCCTCAAAACAGATCTTAGGACTGTGAGTCAGGATATTTAGTAATGAGCACTGATTGATCCCTGCTATGAAGCTGGGTCATACACAGTATCTGCTTCATATGGAATATAAATCTTTCACTTTGTGTAATCAGTAAGCGATGATATACAGTCCCAGCATGCTTATGAAGTTCTGAAGCTTTTAATCCACGACTTCATGCAGTTAGTGCCACGACAGCCTGATGTTGTGCCCTGTTAAGGGACAGGTATACTGTTAAATCACAAAGAAGGTAAAGCAGCTTTCTTTAAAAGTGCAGAATTGTGACCCCATGGGATTCTCTTCCTTTACAATGGTTTAAGAGCATTTTTGACAGTGGCTATGAAATGGTATTACTTGAAAGAAAGAATATACTGTTCCAGTCACTTCACTTTCTCTGTCATTTGTTTCTCTTTGCTCACCATCATTGTTCAGCTAGACCAATTACATGGAATTAGAGATTCCTAAATAGTTACTGTCTCTAAGTGCTGTCTGGTGCAATAAAGATTAAAGAGATCAGGAGCATTAAGTTCTGTCAGTTGACTCAGTTTAAGGAACATAACAAGTGCTTATGAAGCACAGAGATGTCTTGGCCCTTTTCCAGATGCACCTGGGATAAGACTCAAGATGTTGCAGATTAATTTCTTTCATATGTATAAATTTATTTATTTTACTTTTCCTTACATTTTGCCTCAGTGCAGTCATTGCAGTGATCAGAATGTTGCATCTTAATTGCATAAGTCTGATTTGCTTGACATGGCACTGTTTATTTAAGACTTGTGTTAATTCTATTTTTTTTTTGAGCAGTGGACTGCCAGGGTGCTCAGGTGTGTTAGTTCACTTGGAAAAGACATGGCTTGCAATGTATGCAACAGCAGCCTTCAGGTCCTACAGAGAAGGAAATATGGAGAGACTGACTCCTTATGATGATGCTCAGTGAGAGAATGCAAGCTGACAGAAGAAGAAAGAATCAGACCATATATATATATTTCTCATACATGGACAGCCAAACATTGAAGCTGGTTGCTCAGAGTGGCTGTACTGTCCGTCCTTTGGCATTTTCAAAACTCAACAGGATAAACACCTGAACAATTGTGTTCTGACTTGATATCTGACTGTTTTAAGCAGGAGGTTGAACTACAGTACTTCATAGATCCCTTCCAACCAGAATTAAAGAAAATCTATGTTTTTTTTCTTCTAAATTTAGTATTTTGCCTAAACTTGGAATTTTCAGTCTGTATGTCTTTTACACTTTTCTATCTATAAAGTAACCATCAAGCATATTTAGTGCACCTTTTTGTCCAAGCCCCAAGTAGAAAACCATAACTCATTAATTTCAACTAATATGGGAATGGTGACATACTCTCAAATAATGTGGGTTACTTCATCTGACTGATTTTGTTTTCTGCTATGACTTCCTGTAGACTGCCAAGGTGAATACTGAACCTTAGTACATACTTCTAAGCAATCAAAGCTAAGGATGAATATTTTCTAGAAGATTTGAAGTTTTGGGCCTAGGACTGTGCTTAACAAATTAATTTGGTTTATGTAATACAGCAGAATTCAACACCGAGAGCAGAAGTTCTTTAATGTCTTAAAATTAATGAAGTTTTCTGAGAATGAATTTCCTGCAGATTTGCGACTGTTGATGAAGTCTGTCCCCAATCATTCCCTCTGCAATGGGATGTGAGAGTAAATAATATTGTGTATAGAATTTTAAAACAACAGCTAATCCCCCTTTGGATCCAAAGCATTATTATTTTACAGATACTTTTCATATTAAACATGAGTGAATAAGAGTATATGAACTTTAGTAATTTCTAATGCTAGTAAAAAGCTATTCAAATAGTTGAGGGACTAGTGAAAGATAAATACCCAGGCAATAAAGACACTCAAAATATTGTAGTGTTTTAATTGTTTACATATTCACTCATAGCAATAATATTTATTCTGTAAACATGGGATCTGAAAAATGTTCAACAAAACCACGTCAACATATTAGGTGCAAAGGTGAAATCCACTGTGGAATCATGAGATAAAGTAGTATAATTACTCTAGATTTTTATTTTAATCTTATTTCTGCTCTTTGTCACTCCATTTTATTGCCTGTGTTGTATTTTGCAGGCATAAGTTAAGGTGGTACTTCCACTACTATTATTTTTATATTAGTACTTATTTCTATACCAAATATTGCACATACTTGTTTTGCATTACTGCAATTTATACAGAGTATGGAAATAAATACACTGATGTTCTTTATTTTCTTTTGTTATGGTGTGGAGGTATAAACCTGCAATGCACAGAATGATGGTAGTGAGTCTACCTTTCCTTTGCTTTTAAGTAGCCACTAGAGAACACCTTAAGAAATTTAAGTGTGCAAGTCATGTTATTGCACAACCAGAGCTGGAGCATAGAGCCTGATTCTGTACTCAGGCCAAGGAACATAGTGATTCATACCTATGCGTGGAACTGCCTAAAGCAGGAAAGAAACAATTGTAAGTTACTCTTGTTTTGAGAGTAGGACTGTTTGAGAACCAGTCAAGATAACATAGAGGAGGGCCACTAAGATGATCAGAGGGCTGGAGCACCTCTCCTGTGAGGAAAGGTTGAGAGAACTGGGCTTGTTCAGCTTGGAAAAGAGAAGGCTTCAGGGAGACTGCTCTGTGGCCTTCCAGTACTTGAAGGGAGCGTATAAACAGGAGGGGGAATAAATGTTTACAAGGGTGGATAGTGATAGGACAAGGGGGAATGGTTTTGAACTAAGATGGGAGGTTTAGGTTAGATGTTAGGAGAAACTTTTTCACACAGAGGGTGGTGATGCACTGGATTAGGATGCCCAAAGGAGGCTGTGGATGCCCCATCCCTGGAGGCATTCAAGGCCAGGCTGGATGTGGCTCTGGGCAGCCTGGTCTAGTGGTTGGCAACCCTGCATGTAGCAGGGGGGTTGAAATGAGATGATTATTGTGGTCCTTTTCAACCCAGGCCATTCTATGACTCTGTGATAATGTGAAAATTAATTTTCCCAACAGTGTTTTTAAGACAGCTTTGGAACTTTTAATACAGCTCTCTGAGGCTGTTATAATGATGTTTACTTTATAAAATAAACGACATTGCTTTTATAATTTTAAGGTATTACTGTCATTTTTTTTTTTGCATGTAGCTATCTTTCATTTTATTCAGCCATGCAAAACCAGTATATGTTTACTAAGGACAGATATCACACGCTGAAGTATCATGACTTTTTTACTCTAATATTTGTATTTGATGGATTTAGTTGTTTTAGACAAAAATCAGTGAAACAGCCCAATCAAGACTGAATGACCGGACAATTAACCAAAGAGGAAACTCCACAAAACCTGAAAGGGAGCAAATTTTGAAGGCTACAGAGTTTAATATACAGTTGGAAATACTTCCATAGCTGCCCTTTCTTTATTGGCCACAAATATGCATGAAGGATTGTATCAGAGTCCACGCTACTATTAACTTTCTCAAAAAACAAATGCAACATAAATGTTATGTCACAAGTTTTTATTTTTTTTTATTTTGAAGGAGGAGGAGGTGGAGGTGAAATTCTTCTCAACACAATTCTGTTCCATCTGACAGACTGCAGAATTACAGAGCAGAGATGAGAAATCAAGTTATTATTAAGGAGTATAACATTGGCTTGTATCACCTACAGATTTTGAGGTGAAATAGAATCAGTTTTTGATTGTTAAGTCTGAAGTTGTCTTAGATTTCTGCAGAACTTGTGTCTCCCTTTCTTCAGTTTTGCTGGCTTAATCAGCAGATGTCATTTCTTATGAAAAAGCAAGTGGACATCTCTGATAAATGTTGACGCTGTGAATACTGAAAAGATGTAATTTGTGAAAGTGAAGCAGAAGAGTAATGAAACACGAGGGCACTTGTGAAGCATATTTTTCTTTTTTTTGTTTTGAAAATATGACTTTCTGGGACTGACATCCTAAAAGTTTCTATTGCAAGAAAAGAGGAGCAGAAGAAGAAATAGTTCACTCATATTATGAGCATTCAGCCTCCTCATACAGAGTTGTTGCAAATGCCAGTATACATCATCCACAGACAGATGAGCAGAAAATATAGAAAATATGGAGAGACTGCTAAGTGGCACCACTAGATATTGCATCTCTGGCAGGACATCTTCCTGCTGTTTTTTCAACTGTGTGTTAACAGATGCAAAATGTCTCTTGGAATGGGCTACCATTTAATTTGCATCATTTTATAAATTGAATTTAGTAAGGAAGGGTGAGTTTCCAGGTCAAGATATAGGAAACTTATCAGAACTAAGTGGGTATGAATACAGGGAATGTTTTCAAGACATACAGCAGAAGTATAGTGTGGAGGAAAGTGTGTGCATACTTTTTCCTATTCCTTTCACATGTCTTTGCTGAGGATGTGTGGGCAAGAAAGCAGTGATGTACATGGGTGACATTGTACTTCATTAAAGTGAACTTTATTAATTCTTTGAGTGCAAGTGCATTACTATGTCATTTGGAAGTACAAGACCACAAGTGGCAAGTGGCAGTTCTGTTAAATACAACTAATGTCTTGTGGAAGACCTTGAATAAAAAAAATCAAATAATGCATATGTTCTTTATAAGGTATTCTGAATTAAAAGTAAGTTGTCATTCCAGCACTAGTTCTAGAGTTTGAGAGACTTCAGAAACTTCACAGTGTGTAGTTTTGTGCATTTTCTCAGATTTTAACTGAATTTCCTAAATAAAAACACAAGAATGTTCATCTGTACTTGTATTTTAATTACAGGTGCTGTTCTTATGTGGGTCGAAGGGGAAATGGTCCTCAAGCTATATCTATTGGCAAGAACTGTGATAAATTTGGCATAGTTGTCCATGAACTGGGTCATGTGATAGGTTTTTGGCATGAACATACACGACCAGACCGAGATGACCATGTCACCATCATTAGAGAAAACATCCAACCAGGTGAGATGTTCTAATAAATGTCTTTTTGGGGAAAAAATAAAATAACTTTATTTTTTGCTGTTTCCTTCATTTGCTTGAGGTTTTTAGAACTGAATGCTCTGTAATGACAGCCAAAATAAGCATTTGTTATTCCTCTTAGACTCCACTCCTCAAGTGGATTCCCAAATAAAGTACTGCAACCAAATATAATCTTCTCTAAAGATCTGGCTAAATAGCATGCCATGAACTATCATTGGCTAGAAGGAGAGGAATAGTAATCATACTCAGAAATTTTGAAGGAAGCTATTATAGTTAAAGCCCTTTGAAGTCCTATTTTTCTGTGGTTTAGAAAGGTTTTTACTTTCATAGTCATACTGAATAATTACTAGAGACATGCTGATACCTGTTCAGCGGCCTAGAAGGTTGAGATTTGGAAGGGAAAATGAACACTTTGAGTCTGTGATAGTGCTCCCATGGTATTCAAATCTTAAACTATTATCTGCATGTTAGTCTAGAATATTGCCTGTTCTCATGGGCAAGTTGGAAGGAAATTAGGCATGCTCAATTTGCATTGTTCATAAGTACACCTGGTCTTTGTTAAATGCTAATTTTGACCTTTTTGATCATTCTCTGCAGGGTTTGAGAAGGGATGAAATTGGAAAATGTCTAACAGTAGATTAGATTGTCTGTCCCTAAAGAAAAAGGTTTTAAAACAAAACAGTTCTGGTGTGCAATAAATCTTCCCACCCAGAACAGTGGGGATCTTTTATGGTTCCTTACAATCTAAGCTATTCTATGATTTTCCAACTCAGAAATGGCTGGAGAAAGTCTAGCAGCTAATTCACACTTCCATGAGTATCTGAAGTCCTGAAATCCAGTTCCCACATCCAAGTTTTCCATCTACTCTCTTTTCCTTCAGCTTGCATTGATGCTGTTCAAGTGCTCATCTCTTAGGTTCTTTCTCTGATGGGGAAAATACAGTATAGTGCCAGGCTCTGCCTTGTGCTTTCCCCTTTCAGGTGTCCCTTTAGTTTCTTACTGAAACCACTTCTTGTGGTGTCATTTAAGAATCACTTGTTGAGCTTGAGTATCACTAAATCCGATCATGATCATCAGAGTATTTTTTTCTGTTAAGTTACACAGTTGAAGTTGGTTAATAATGTTAATACTACTGCAGGTTTGTTTGTTTGTTTGTTAGTTTTGCAAGACAGCAATATAAGTATGAATTGGAGTAAGAAGTGCTTTGCATCCCTGTATGAGTGATTCAGTCAAAGAATTATGGATCTGGAATTATGAGCTAAATATTATTATTTTGTTCTACTTGCAATTTAAATTGCAACAGCTGAACTTCTGAAAATATGACTTGTATTTGGTATACACGGGTGCTCAGCCTTTACTGAAGTAATGTCACTTTAGTATCAGTCTAGAGAATCTTAAATAAATGATACGAATCTAAAAATAAATGAATAAGTGAAAGGAATCTAAAATAATGATAATATTATCATTGTCTGGAATTAAGAAACAGGCCAGTGAATTTTCCAGATTCTACATGAATTATAGCATAATGATTAGAGACTTCCTGGATTAGGTGAATGAGAACAGTCTTCCTAAATGTCAGATATTTCAGAGATGTCTGCTGTCTTGGTTAATAAAAGCACGTAGTTACTTCCAAATGATGGCTAAGATTTATGAATGTCAGTGAGTGATCAAGTTGTGATCTTTGATGTTTTTCTTTTTCTGTTTGGTTTTTTTATCTTCCCAAAAAGAGATGTTACAGAGAATAATTATCAATCATCCTTAGGTCAGGAATACAACTTCTTGAAGATGGAGCCTGGGGAGGTGAATTCCCTTGGGGAACCATATGACTTTGACAGCATCATGCACTATGCCAGGAACACCTTCTCAAGGTTGGAGTCTCAGGTTATACCTTTTGACTTTTAATTCTATTCCTCTCTGTGAATGCTAAAAAAAAAATGTAATTTTATTTGTTTATTTTAAATTATTCCATAATCATTTCGGGTATTCTTTGTAGTGTAGTGTACTTAGAGCAGTAAAACCACAGCTTGCTTAAGTCAGAATAATTAAATTATATTCTTGAACACATTTCATTTCTGCTCAGTTTCAAAGCAACCTATTAATTTTTTTCAGTTCTTTAGATTTTAAGACAAGATAGTCTGTAAACATCATTTCATACTGCTCATGGTTTTTTTTTTTGTTGGGTTTTTTTTTTTTTTTTTTTTGTAGTACTTCATATTCCATGCATGTTTGCACTTAGAATAACGAAATGAGTGAAACTGTTAAGTGCATTAAGTATAACGTGGTCTTCTCTCTTGGAGAGAAAAGTTCTTTGATGCATGACTTCTGAATAATGGTGGGTTATGCAACTAGAACACTTTATGGTGGTAGGAAATCTACCATGCAAATCACAACCTTTACAAAGGGCTGTAGCCAAGCGTTTACAACAGAGGCTGCAGTCCCTTCTGGTTTTTTTTGTACAGATCAGTACCTTCATCAAAACTATAAAGAAAGATGTTTTCTCCTCCTCTTGCAGACAAGCCCACTCCAAGATTCCTGGGCTTGCTCTGAAACACTGAATAGATTTGAGAAGCTTTACAACAAGCTGTTCTCACAGGCTAGAAAAAGAGCAGGAGTCTTCACCAGATTTTCTATTATATTTTATATCAAGTTGCAGTCCAACTCTCTATTTCTGTGAAATTACTAGTTTAATGTAGTTTTATGAAAAACTCTGAAAGAAAACCTAAGCAAGGACCTCATGGCATGTCATATAAAGCAAACAGAATTTTGTTTGGATATCAAATAAATTATTCCTACACTGACAGATTCAGAAATAAACTGAAGACCACCAAAAAACATCACCTGAATGTATTCAGCATATATATTGCATGGCCTGGAAGAGCATGGAAATTGAGTCACATGGGATAGATATTAGTCATATTGCTTAATCCAGTTACAGATGAATTACCTTAAGCTATAAAAAGCTATATAAAGTAGAGAAATTTAACAAGCTGGAACCCTCCAGAGTCTTGGGGCAGTGACAACGTAAGATAATTTTAATTCTGGGCTCTGATCTCACCAGTTTCCAAGCTGGCAAAAACTGATAGTGCCATGAGTAGGCATGCCCTGCCCCAAGGTGCAATAGGTTGTTAATTTGTGCTGTTTAAAAACAACCTTCCAAACCCTGAGGTCATGTATCGATTTGCAGTAATTTCTCTTGAAAGCATGAGTCATGCCCAGTGTGAATTATTGCCAACTGTTTGTTGTTATACTCTACTCTGGATAAGTAGGAGAAATTGCAAAACTTCATAAAGTTCTGTTTGCACACAATAATATTGTTAATGCTTTATTAAAACTGTTACCAGTTATTCTTTTATTAACGTACCTATCAAAATTGTGCTGAGACACCTGAGAGGGTCATTTTCACATTTTTCAAAATAGTAATGGCATCTTCATGTTTCAGATTGTACCAAAAATCAGTGGAAAATATAATTTAGAGATAAGTTTGTTCATTTTAATTAGTAATGTCCCTCATTTCTAGAAAATGAACAATATCATAAGTAGTTTATTTTAGAGTTCAGCAAAATGTAATATCCTAAGCTGTTTTTTGTTGTTGTTTTTTTTCTTTTTCCAAAATCATTAGTGATGCCACAAGAAATCTAACTGGGTTAAGAGAGCAGTATATACCCCTATACTAAAAGTTGTTAATTTATTATCATTTTAAAAGTGATCTATATTAATAAACAGCATTCATAGCTGCAAAGATCCTTGCTATTCATTCATTTTTTGGACCTACTTAATCCATACATAAAAACAACAATTTTACTTTTCTGTACGAACCCTACAAGGACAAAAGAGAGTATCCAAAAATTAAAGAACGAGAGAATATAAAAACATATTCTTCTATTAAATTCCATTTTATTGGATTTTTTGAATTGTCAAATACTATAACATGATAACAGAACATCCTTGTAAGTTCTTCTTCTAAAATTGACTTCAGACTACCAGAATATTTTGATTTATATTCAAAATTGGGGATATTTGGGATAAAAGTACACATTTGGAACAAATGTGCTTCTCTATTACTCCTAGTCATTTAAGGTAAATATTATGGAAATCACATATGGTAGATAGACATATATTGTTGTAGATCAAGCAGAATCTGGCAAGCAAGCACTTATATTTTAAGAGCAACATCAGCTAGAGTAGAGTTAGATCTGTTATAACATGTGACAGAAGAACGGTTTGACATTAATAGAAAGAAAAGAATCCAGTAAAACCAGGAATAGCTTTGTATTACTGTGTGACTTCTTATTGAATTGGCGAACAGGACTGACTTAACTTGCCATTATACATGCAAGTCAAACATTAAGGCTTTAAAAACTTCGTTAGAAATAGGAACTTCATGATTAAGAATTTTGTGACAGGGACTTATTTATGTATTTTTATTCAATTTTACAATTAATTTTTCCAGTATGATGAACTGATTTGTAGTGCATTTCCTTATGTAATCAAAGTAATAGAGTTTTCCATTCCGTTGGCTAGCAGAAATATTAAAGCTTTCACTGATATACTGAAGAAAGATTCCTTTTTTGATAACTTTGCTTAAGGTTTGACAACCCAATGAATTTTTCTGACTTGTTTTCTCTATTTAAAGTTTTGTATTTTACCCTCTTACTTAAGCCAAATGTAATTTTTAGGTTTACATGATAGCATAATTAATGCATCAAACTCTGCAAGTTCTATGACAGAAATCTGATAGGGTTTTTGGGGTCTATTTTTTATTTTTATTTTTTTTAGGGGCATGTTTCTGGATACCATTCTCCCTTCCCGTGATGATAATGGTATACGACCTGCCATTGGCCAGCGTACTCGTCTAAGTAAAGGAGATATTGCACAGGCAAGAAAGCTGTATAGATGTCCAGGTATTGCACCACAAACAAACAAAAAACACATACTAGGAATTGTTTGACTTCATTTTTTTCAAGAGGAATGATAATATCTTTGAGTCAGTTGCTTTATTCTCTGTTTCCATGTTGGCAACTGACGTAGGCATTAGAAGAGCTGAATCATGAAAAATCTTTAGGTCTCTCATATGCAAAGCACTTAAAGATGGACAAACTACATGAAAAAACATTTAGTTTCATTCCATTTCAAAATGTTTTCCTTATCTGTTCAGTGACTGGAATAGAAATAATGCTTGATGGTACTTCTGGTTATGTATTTGCAATGCAAATCTTCAACTGTACTAGTTAGTTTTTGTATGCATCTGGGGTCGTGATTTGAGTGGAGGGCAGAAATGATGAGTGGTTTCAGGATCATGCTCCTTTTCTGTAATACTCTTTGGCAAATTTTGGGATAAAACACATTAGTTTTCCAGCCTTAGTTTGGTAAAAGTAAAGCTTGGAAAAGAGTGCTTCAAGAGAGAGAGAGAAAGGCTGAACGTTTTGGTACAAATTTTACATGCTGTACTCTTTAATATCACATTTTTTCAATTTATTTTTAGTTACTGAGTAGCACATGACACAAAGATAAAAGCCACCATCAACAAAACACTCAGTAAGGAAAGCAACTCTGCAAGTTCAACAGTATTTGTTATCTAATAAATGTTTCAGAAAATAACAAGGCTGATAGTTCAGACAATATGATTTTGATTTCATGAAACGTATATGTTCATTATAGTCTACATCAGTAACATCCATGACATTGTTTTTGGAGGTGTGCTGTATCTCCTGTTTCAGACAAAATATGTTAATCATAATATCTGCCTATGATAGTGTTTTTTTGTTTGTTTGTTTTTTGTTTTGTTTTTTTACTTTAAATGTAATACAGTGAAAATACAGAAAATAGTGAGTCAAATCAGGGTTTTTCAGAAATACGAGTTTATTTGATGAATAATGTTGTAGTATTGTGTTTTGTTTTGTTTGGAGTTCCAGATGCTCCTACAAGTTTCTGGTTAGAGAAGTGTGCTGCATTTTCTGGGACCCATGAATGTAAAGCTGAGCTTGGGGATGCTGGAGAAAAAAGCTGATCAGCTCACTATTGAGGCAGCTGAGCCTCTTCAGTAGATTTAACTAGCCAGGATAGTCAGGATCATTTTTTAGAAAAGGAATTAGTGAGTGAGAAATAGATTTGAGGTCAGTGAAGCTGTCTTTCATGAGCTGAGCAAGTGCCAAGACTCAGTGGTCTATGAGCAGCAGGTTTGATTTGTTTTTATGTTTTTCTTATGATACTGTGTGTATTGGCCAGATGGGAGTGGTGTTGTACACTGGCTGCGTAGTTAAACACTGGCAAGCTTCAGTAGTAGAAATTGCTTTCTGTAATATAATCCTCCTGATGTCTGCATCTATTCCTAATCTTTACAAAGAGGAGAAAAATATTTTCCCTTTCATTACCACAGAAAGGCCCACCAGAAGACAAGGCTTCTCAAGCTGTAGATTGACTTTTGGTTGGAGTGTGTGGGGGGGAATAGCTGAAGAGCCATAAGTGATCTAGACTAGCAAAAGTAGAAAATGCAATCAGTTTCTTCTGACATGAAACATGCTAAAACTAGATCTGAGGAAAATTAAATAAATGGCCATTACTATTTTATTACTCCTACCTTCCTTTCTTAATGTGGACTTACAGAATCATAAAATCATTAAGGTTGGAAAAGAGCACTAAGATCACCCAGTCAGCTGCAGCCCACCCCCACCATGCCCTCCAACCATGTCACTCAGTGCCACATCTTCCCATTTCTTGAACACCTCCAGGGACGGTGACTCCACCACCTCCCTGGGCAGCCTGTGCTAGTGCACCACAATTCTTCCTGAGAAGAAACTTTTCCTGATACCCAAACTTAACTTGAATCCATTGCTAAAGGACTGCAGCTCACTAAAGTACATAATATACTGTCTTATAAACTTAATCACAAATAATGAAGAGATAAACCTTTAATTATTTAACGGTAAGATTTTAACTGTTTTAATAATCACTGACCCATCGCAGAGAAATGTGCTTTTAAGGAAGAAGCACCCAAATATCAACTTATCAACAAACGCTCTGGAAGCCAGCCTGGTAGTCTGATCCCACAGATAATTAATTCAGCTATTGATTAGTATGAGCTGTTCTTGTCACATATCCCTTGAGTAACCAGGAATTTTTAATTAAATGTTAAATACTGTGAAATGCATGAAGTCCAACTTTATTTTATAATTTCTGCTTGTGTTTATTCTTAGTAGAAGTTATCCAATTAATTTATTTCTTATGTTTGCCTTATGTTTAGAAATTTTCTGAAAATTTTGATTATTAGAGAGCTCAGAGGCATTTAATATGGATAGAAGTTAAATCACCAAGGGAGCTAGCTTTATGTTGTACAGCTTTATTCCTAAGTTCTTACAGAAGGAAAATGTTCAGTGGCAGCTACTTGAAGTCAATAGTTTTGTGACTGTATACAACTTCTCTGTATGGAACACAGCAAAAATAATCTTGCAGTCTGTATGACTGGGAGGAATTCTGAACTGTTATGTCAGGGTCTTCAGCTATGGTTTGATCTTTAAGTGGTCTTGTATGGAGCCAGGAGTTGAGACTCGATGATCCCTATGGATCCCTTCCAACTTAGGATATCCTATGATACTTCTTACTAACTGCAGGGCTGCATTTAATCTGACTGTATTCCTTCTGAGAGTACCTTGATGCAACATAGCCTCACTGAAGCCACATATGGGGTGGAGGAAGAATGAGAGAAGGTTCTTTGTGCTGGGAGCAGAGCATTTGGACTCACTGTATCTCTTTGGGTTCTGCTTTCCTCTGCTCTGTCTTAGTTGTTTTACTCTTGGCCTTCTCTTAGGTGCTTTGCATATTTATTGTAAGCTGTGATACAGCTCAGTAGCTCTCAGGGAACCCAGTTGCAGCCCTCTATAATTTATTTAAGTTTTCATTAATTGCCATGTGAAAAATAAATTGTGGTTAATTATGGGTATAGCATATTCACTGGGAAGGTTTTATATAGAAATAATTATTTAGCACTGAATACCTTTTGTGTATATGTCATTTCCTGTGAATGCCTGCAATTTTGAAGAGATAAAACGTTGTGGTTTGTTTTTAATGAGGGGAAGGAACTTTTTTTTCTTTTTTTTTTTTTTTTTAAAATTTTTGTCTGTTTTATTTCTGAAGGACATGGTGACAGTAACTTCAGCTATTAAATTTTTGGGAGGCTGCACTAATCTTTCTCTTCCCTCACAATAACCAGTTCAGTGTCAGAGAGCATATTTAATACCTCGAATGTAGCTTATGCCTGATATTACAGTGTCGTTGCCAGATTACATCTTAGAAGCATTTTAACATGACAGCCGTTACAGCTGCATTGTCTCTTTGTCATAAACAATCTTTTGTCCCCTTTTATTTAAAGATTTTCCAGATCATTTATAATTCATTGAGCTTTTGATTGATGTGGGTTCACCTGCTGGCAGTGGTAGTGCTGTAATTTGAAAGCACTGAAGATCTGATTACACTGTCAGTCATGGAATAATACTCTCCAGTTCACATCTTATAACCCACCTGCAGATCAGCAGGTGAAACAACTTGATTGATGGTCGAAAAGATGACTGACTGAGGTGTGACATCCCACCAGAATCATTATTAATGGGGGAGAAGAGTGGGAGCGTCTGATGATGTATTTTAGCATGAGGAAGAATTACTGATTAGTCAGCCTGCAGATTGTAGCATGATTGACAGGTGAGATATGGGTGCTAAAAGCTTTAATAGTAAAGAATACAAAATCTCTTGGTATTTTAGGGCTTCACATTTGCTTTGCTTTATTACCCTCACCTCTACAAATCATTGTTGCAAGATATTCTGTTGAATGCAATACTTAAGTTTTCTATACCAATATGATTGTGCAGTTTTGGTAAGAGCAGTCTCTCATGTGGGCGAAGTACAAAAATAAATGGAACCACTGATGAAATAGCAATGTGATGCCAATCGTGCTGTGCCAGTTTTTGTTGTGGTTTTGTTTTAGCTCATAATGGATGTGCCCGAGGGTGTGGCTAACATTTTTTTTGCAAAATAAAGTTATATGTATAATTTTGCAGTTGACTGGCAGCAGTGACATTTTTAAGACTGCTCTAATTTTGGTTAAGTCAGCAGACAGTACGCAAGTGAAGCAGTTCATGGAATAAAAACATCCTGTGTAAAATGGAATGAACGTCAGATTGGCTTAAAATCCCTGTTTTGAATAAATCGTAAAACAACTAGTCTGTTTTCCACTCTGCATCTGCAATGAGTTAAATGGATTCTAAATAGATATTGAAAGGACACGTTTTTCTCTCTTAGGCACATTCAATTTCATATTTTTACTGTATTTTGATTCTTTCAGCGTGTGGAGAAACACTGCAGGAATCTACAGGCAACTTTTCTTCTCCAGGATTTCCAAACGGTTATCCTTCCTACACACACTGCATATGGCGAATCTCTGTGACCCCAGGGGAAAAGGTATTTTAACATTCTCTCAGCTAAAGGTAGATACTATTTTTTTAGAACAAAATTTTGTGTTTATCCAGTTTTTCACTTACATTTAAAGCTTGCATAATAGCTGAAAATGATGGTAAGCTGTGGAACAGTGTTTTGAATGGGATTGTAAAAGCTCTGCCATTGACTTGACTGTAATCTATGGGATTAGAAATGCAGTTTCATCTATTTGGTGTATTTTTGTGTGAAATGAAATTCTGATTTCAATCTGCTATGTGTTTGCGTCAAGAAACCCCTTCAAAACTGGTTTCCACTGCAGCTGGTTCTTCAGCATAGACATGGAAGAGGTAGTGCAGGCTCCTGGATTGGCTTTTATGTGGTATGGGTTGGGGCAAGTTTTGCTGCCTGGGGCTAGGAACTCCTTCCTATACTGAAAGAGTTCTTTTGAAACCTAAATGAAGGAAACAATTTTGTGTGAGATATTCCCCTATGTCATTCTGGTGCATTGTCTTTTAATTTCCAGGTGTTAGCGTCAGGAAAATGTGGCCCTTCCAAAAAAATATACATATAAAGAGATTGGCCTGGGGAGAACAGTCATCTGGGGAAGGAAGTGTGCCACGCTACTGAAAGCAAAACCTGTTTTTCTTGTGTATGCTTTCAAAACATGCTAGCTGAATCTTGTTTTAAATAATTGGCTCAAATATTAGTCCGCTTCAGAGTAAATAAGGATAAAGAGAGGAATGGGACGTTTCACCTGAGATAAACTATTCAGGAATAAATAAATAATTATTTTACTTAAAGCAGTGGGCAACATTAAGCAAATCCAACTTAAAGCCTGAAATACAGGACTCTGCATCAGTGTCAATACTGAAGACTCCAATGAGGAAAACATAGCATTTGCCTCAAGATATTTAGTTCTCCCACTCAGCAGTGGACATAATTTTTCCCCAGCTGGATTACTTTATTTCTTTCAGGTTAGGGTCCTGGAACACACTAAGAATATGTGTCCCTGATGTGTTAATGTATTCTGAGGAATTGTAAGAGCATTTGCCAGTATGAAGGATGAGAGCAAAGTCATTTGGAATGCATTCACCCTGCTCTGGGCAGGATCCAGAGACAGGAGGAAAAATAAACATGCTGAGAGGGCGTGGGTGGCTCTGCAGGTTAGCAGGGAAAAACAAATGAAAAGATGAATAAAAAAAGGGTTGCACAAAAGATGCAAATTAATCTGGGTAAGTAATTTTATATCCCCATTATTTGTACTGCTTCTCAGACACAGCATATTAACAACGAAAGTGGTTTAGGTTTCTTTTCCTTCTTCTTGGTTAAAAAAAAGTTGAAGTGGTCATCTACAATTACTATTGGCTTCTGAAAATAATATTTGTGTATGAGCTGGAAAATATGTGTAGAATTTATAGCGTACTCAAAACTTTGTGCAACTCTGGCTGTGGATGTCAGCGCAACTGTAATACATTTGTAATATTATTATCATGACTACTGGAGCTGTACAAGCTTAAGCCTCTCTCTTGAAATCAACAGTGCAAGTAGACCAGCTCCCTCCCCATTCTAGACTTTCCTCCAGTTGAGAAAATGACTAAACCTTGTTTTCTAGTTGCCATCTGATGTGATATGTCCTGTCTGTACAGCGCTGTTCTGACCTCAAGCTCTCATAGTCTCCATAGAATTCAGCAAGAATGACGTAAATTCTATTTGTGCTAATTCCAAAAGATCTGTTTAGTCAGTGCTATTCCCACAGGAATAGCATCTTATTTGAGATAAAGGATACTATTTGCAGCAAGTACTTGATGTGAAAATCAGATAGCAGAAAAGAGATACTAATGTTAATTAATGCATATAGCACAGTACCTTGGACACATGTATTGTGCTTGATCACATGTTTTCTCAGCAAATGTTTGGTAACATGTTAACATTATGAGGGGAAATATATGTATATTTAAATTTATATCTTCTTTTGTTTGCTGTTTTGACCCTAACAGATCTCAGAAATATTGCATGGGGGTTAGAGTACATACAAGTACATCACATCATGTTCTGAAATGTCAGTGAGCACTTTAGTCACCTAAAAATAAACTGAAAAAGCATCAGTCCAGATTGTCTAGCTCTTGTCTCTTACATACTGAGATTTAACATTGTACTGTTTTAGCATAGTTTAAAGGACTGTATTCTATCCATGCTGCTTTCTATAAGTAGAGGCACCTCTGATCTTTGGCAGGAAATTCAAATAAGGATGGGATTGCGGTGGTATACACTGGCTGCAGCAATTGTTTTATTGATAGAGGCCATAAACTGCCAGCCCAGTCAAAAATACTCACATCCCTATGACTAGAACAAGGCAGTTCATTCACCTTGTACTTTTTCCATAGATGTAAGTCTACAGAGTAAACAACTGTATGTGCTGCCAGCTGTACACAGTATGTCTATAGAAAGAAAAATCTCTGTGGAAGGATGATGCTCTTAACACTGTATGCCCTCAGCCAGAGCAAATTTGTCCTTCTGGTGTGGAGAGAGATTTTTGACATGGAGCATTTGAACTGTGCCAGTGCCTTCCATGGCTGCTTAACCTAACCCAACTGGCTCTGTTGGAAGTGATATATTCTCTGTGAAGCTGCAGTAGTACAATTGAATTAGTTGTGTAATCAATAATTCTTTAACTGTGCTGACTAGCACTCACAGACTTTCAGCTGTCTTGTTCCCTTGAACAAACTCTACCTTGTCTGCAGCTCTTTCAAATACTTTCCAGAACTGCAAAGCAGGATTTTATATATTCTTGTTTGGTTGCTGACCAGAAATCATGCTGTGACATGCTGAGGGTTCTGCCTATGTACAATTCACAAATTCTGGTTAATGTTAAGGAATTGCTGTATCATCAAATACTTTGGCATGTTAGAGTCAGGAAAATCTATGAAGGTTACTTCATATAGTTTGGAAAGCAGAAACTGTTAAGGAGGCTCAACAAATTTTAGTGGATCGTGTTCAGTAGCTCTTTGAGACAGTGACATGATCACACCTAAGTAATATCAACCCTTTCCCAATTTTGTCCCGGTTTGGAGAAAGGCAAATTTGCAAGCAGAAAACAGAGAAATGTGATTTTTTCATCTGTCACCTGGAAAATGGAAAACTTGCAGCTGGACTGGTCAGAGACCTCCAGGTTGTAAACATCTGAGACACAGGAGGAGGAATAGGATGTGGCTTCCATGATCTGCTTCCAACAGAGCCAGTTGGGTTAGGTTAAGCAGCCATGGAAGGCAGTCTGACTTCAACCTAGCTGTCTGTGTCTGAGTAGAGAAAAATCCTCCCCCTTGTGAAACCCTCTGCCTGCACTACTAGGTTGAGGTTGGCATGGATGGAAGAGAATGGTAGACTGCTAAGGACAGTAGAGTTTGCAAGTCATATACCTAAATGCAGTTACCTACACATGTTCAGTGAAACTCGGGAGAAAAAGAAGGTAGAGCTTAGAAGGAATCTGAACTGCAAATGGATGAGCCAAGAAGAAGCAACAATTTGTGAGGCCTTTATTTAAAAGATAAATTGAAGAGGAAACAGGTAATTGACTGATGTAGTTGCCAAGCTACTCCCTATGATATCTGAAAAGTCATGGCAATCAGGTGAAGTCCCAGGTGACATCATACCCATTTTTATAAAGGGTGAAAAAGAGGACCCTGGGATCTATCAGTCTTACCCCTGCACCAGGGAAGATCATGGAACATATCCTCCTGGAAGTGATGATAAAGCACATGGAAGACAGGGAGGTGATATGGGAGAACCAACATGGCTTCACCAAGGGCAAATTCTGCTTGACCAACCTAGTGGCCTTCTATGTTGGTGTCACTGCATCAGTGGACAAGGGAAGAGCCACTGATGTCACCTATCTTCACTTCAGTAAGGCCTTTGACATGGTACCCCACAGCATCCTTCTCTTCAAATTGGAAAGATACAGATTTGATGGGTGATCTCTTCAATGGACAAAGAATTGGCTGCACTATTGAGTCCAGAGTGCAGTGGTCAATGGTTGCATGTCTGGATGGAGATCAGTGATAAGTGATATCCCCCAGGGGTCAGTGCTGGGGCTGGTACTCCTTAATATCTCTGCAAGATCTTGTACCTGGGTTGAGACAAGTTAAATGGTTACAATGGCTACAATAGGAGTTAAATGGTGACAATGAGGATGATCTGCTCCTCTGCCCAACAAGGAACACTTTCTCCTTGTTCCCTCTGAATTTTTACCTATTCTAGCTGTTAATAGCTCTGATTTACTTGTAGTTTCTGTAAGAAAACTCTAATTGTTATAATTCACCAAATGATTAAACATGAGTATTTCGTTCTTTCTTAATTCCATGATTTTGAGCACATCTATCTACATAACACAAGATATGATTATTTGAAACTTTTTTTTTTCTTTTTCATTAGGATTTTATTAGCTCTGTTTTTCAAAGTTCAGGGAAGGGGAATCTATACCCAAAGCCAGGCAATATGATTATTGAAATATAGCTCAAAAAGAAAAGAAATCTTTTCCTGAAAACTTTCTCATATAAGGAATGCATATATAATTTTATGTTCATTTCTGTTGAAGTTACTATTGATGTGGAGAGAAGAGGTTACACAACAATTGTGTTGGATTTCAGATCAGTCCATTTTTGTCTTGGATCTCTGGGTGAAAGCCTATAATATCATGACTATTCATTATTATGAGTCTTTGTGATCCAGAGTGCCAATACCAGTTCTGGAGATAAGTTAATATTATCTAAATGTTGTGAAGTTTCCAAAGTGTCAAACTAACTCTAAATTATTGTCTTACTTTTTACTCCTAAAGTGATATACGGAAAGGGCCAAAAGACAGAGAGAGCAGACTTAATTCTTTTGCATCTGCTACTTTGAAAATGTTCCAAAGCAGCCTGCAGGATGTTCCCAAGAAGAACACAGTGCTAGGGGCAGACTGTGTTTTAAGCAACCCTCTTGGAGAATTTGTGGTTGTGGTAGCATATTGTGGGCATAAACATTTGACCTTATTCAATCATCAGAACAGGTATCCATTTATTCGGTGCTATCCTGATGGTCCTTGGCATGCTTCATGACTCATACCCTCGTCCCACAAGGTTGCAGCTGCCAATGTTAACGTGCCTCACTGTATGGGAGTTCTGCCTATTGGGATTTATATGCAGCTTCACAGATGTTCTCTGTTACCGTTTGCATCAACATAGTAAAGGTGAAAGCTACATGTGAACTTGGTGTTCCACCCAAACTGAAAGTTGCCATCATTTACGTGATGGGGGAAGATACAATATGGCTTTTAAGATAGTCAGAAGCTTTTCCATTTTCTGTGGAAAACAAAAGAGTTTTGAGACTGTGACTGTATGTGTGTGCGCTCTTTTGTTTGTTTGTGAAAAGTAAATTAAAGCAAAACCCTTGGTAGATCAATGCTAAGACATGTAGTGTTTTGCTATGAAAGATTATATCTCCAGTGACATTGTTTAGAGGGGAACTTCAACCTCAACTCTCCATTCTCTAACCCGCACAACCACACCACTGGATTTTATGTTAGCTTTAAATGAGCTTCCTCCAATTGCTGTTTTTCTTTTGAGAATTTAACAGTTGGATTTTTTTTTATTATTTTTTATTTATTTTTTTTTGGCTTGATATTGTAACACGACATTGTCTTTGGAGAGATGTATGGTGTCTTTAGGAAAGATGGAAGAAAAGCATCCGGTATGGCTATCTGGGCCTATTATTATGATGCTGTATTTCCTCCTTGCAGCTGGTCAAGTGGTAAATTCCAATCCTGCCAGTTGACACACACAGCTGCTTCATAGGCCTCCACGGAGATATATTTTTGCACTCTGAGGTATTTGCTGCTGTGCGGCAGTTCCTGGTTGCTTTATAATAGCAGGTTTCAATTGTGAGCTCCCAGGATCAAAACTAAAAATAGAATCACTTAATGCTCATCAGTGAGTAAAGAAGATTTTTATAGTCTGAAATATTTATTAATGTATACTGAGGAAATGTTCTCAAAGATGTGTTCTTTTTCAAATATGCTTAAATCCATTTAAAGGATATGAATTGGAAATGATTTCATAATACATAGCATGAATGATTTTTAGTCTTCATATTTTAACTTATCCTTGAAATTGTAGAGCATAAAGCTCCAGTCACTTGGAGCCCAGCCTGTAGGTAGTATGAACCTATGATCAGACTAAAACCTACTTCTTTGTTAAAAGTGTAATGTTATGGTGATTTAACATGAGTATTTTTAAACCAAAGTGGGATAATGTGGTGGTCTACAGTACTCCCGACATTATGTATTGAAATTATGCCCATGTACCGGTATGCTCTATAAAATTTGAAATCCAAGTTACAAATTTCCAGATAATGCAAAGATCTCTGTATTAAAAGCTATATTGTAGTTTCATTACAAGTCTGAGTGAAGAGGGAAAATGTGTACTATTTATTTTATTTATTTATTTATTTTTAGTGTAACAGTTCACCACCATCAACTTCTCTGAAAGTAAAAAATGTTGTCAAAATTGTAGTTGAATGGAAACACAAATTAACCAGCCAACCAACAAAAAAAATTTACACTTGTCTCTGCAGCTTGTAATCACAGAATGGAATAGAAGAAGAATTGGCAAGAATATTATCAAATGACATGCTTAAATTGAGATTAAAACATCATATTGCTGTATGAGCATTCTCAAATTCCTATTTTTCAATTAAAACCTCGTTGTAAGCAACCAAATTTGTCTTGGATGTTCTCAACTATATAAAATTAAAGAAAAATTCTAATGTTCTCATATAAAATTTTTACTTACTGAAAGAAATAATTGAAGTTAGTTAAGTGTCTAAACAGATCCTGTAAAAGATGACCACTGCCTTCAGATCTGCAGAATGCTGTTGGGAACGTTCTCCAGTACGAACTGTATTGTTATTCACTGACACGTTCTCTGTTATTCACTGACACGTTCTCCTCTGATGTAGATTGTTTTAAACTTCACTACAATGGACCTGTACAAGAGCAGTCTCTGTTGGTACGACTACATTGAAGTCAGAGATGGCTACTGGAGAAAATCGCCTCTGCTTGGTATGCAATTTGTGAATGCTGCACTGACTTACCATGGTCATACAATTCAGTGAACTTACTGCTTCCTGTTGTAGCCATAATGCCCTTGTGAGTTATCTTTAGCTGCCTAGAATGCATGTAAACGAAGGTGGGAAAGAAACAAACACTTAAATGGTCTCAGATACCTTGTTTACATGACTTCAAATCTCCAGCATTCCCTACATTTAGCTGTTGTCAGTAAATGTATCATGTTTCATGCTTCATGGGTGGAAAGACAAAAACTAAAAAACATGCTACTTTTTGTTTAGCTTCTGGTGTTTTCGTAGATGTTTTACAGAAATGTGGAAATAGTATAATGACAGAGCTGCAGAGCATTTGATAGGGAATCCATAGAGCATGTGATGAGCACATGCAAAGTGGGTGTGAACACCCACTGTCAAGTTGTACTTACTAGCTCTGTTCCTGTGCTTTTGAAATTATAAATAGGTTACTCTTGCATATTCTTTGCTTCTTCAGAGCAAAAAGCAGTGAAGAACATGCAAATCAATAATGACTTCAGTCTGGAGAGTTTAACTAAGATGTGGGAAGCCGCAGGTACTTCTCTTAATTCAGAGGGTTGGTGGGGAGATTACATACCCCATCATGCTGCCTTTAAATCTAAGCCTACTCTGTCCACATCTTCTTTGCTGGTTACTCTTGAATAATAATAATAATAAAAGGATAGCTATTGATTAATTTCAACTTCAGATAGCATGCAGTTTATGCTGACAGGACACCCAAATCTCAAATTCTCCATGTTGGGAATTAAAGTCTAGGTCAGAATTCTTCCAAAGGATAAAGTACTACTTTTGTACTTCATTTCAGTAATTTTTAATTATTTTTTTTTTTAAATGAATATCAGTATATATGATTCTGTAAGCTTTACTTCATGCTGCCCATGTGATTTCTGTATGCGTTACTGTCTCACCTATGGGTTGTGTACTTGTTCTTTTCTCTGGTCAGACTGTAAGAAACGTGAGTCTCCAGCTTCTTGAGTCAGGTTTGTTGTTGTTTTTAGAATTAAGAATAAAATATTTGTTTCCATCTTCACAACCACAATGTAAAAATAACTATAGTAAGATGAAATGGAAGCAGATGCAGAGGAAATAATTTAATGGTAGTGTCTATTACTTTTTATCTTAAAAAGAAAAGAGGAAACAATACCAAGTAGTAATTACCCTTTCTCTATCACCTAGATAAATGGAGATTTCACCTACCTAGGCTGAAATAAGAGGATAACATAGTCCAGGGTCATTTGGATTTTAGTTTTTAAATCTCTTTGGCTCTTAGACATGATGAGCAGTATTACTGTGACCTGGATGTTACACTCTTTAAGATTAGTACTTACTCTGCCCTTCCAAAATGCCTGGGTATGTGTACATACAAACAATCTATTACAATCATTTTTCAACTTAATTTCCCCAAGTTTTTTTTACTTTGACTTGTTATCCTGACAGCAGTGAAACACTTCATAATAAAATCTTTGTGTATTTAGGTCCTAATCGGCAGAAACACGTGTGCTCAGCCATAAGTGTGTGAATAGTTCCACTGAGCTGGTTATGTTACTCATGTCTGTAATGTTAAACACATGTGTAAATGTTTGCAGCATTTGAGGCAGCAGAAAATACAGTTACTGGTTGCATGTTTTTAGGCAGGTTTTGTGGTGACAAACTGCCAGAAGTCCTTGCGTCCTCTGACAGCAGGATGTGGATTGAGTTCCGTAGCAGCAGCAACTGGGTTGGAAAAGGCTTTGCAGCAGTTTATGAAGGTGGGTGTCTGACAGCACTAAAAAATGACCTGCTTCTGGAGAAAAAATATTGACCGAATGCCTTTGCAAAAAAGTAAATATATGTGTATTTACACATATACATACACATATATAGTCAGAAATAGTAATGTGTAATTGGTATTTTGTTAGTAGAAGGGAGTAGAATATGCCAAATTAGTAGATAAGACATTTTGAAACATTTGGGGATCAGATTTCAGATGACCTATTTTTCAGGGACATCACTGATATTTTTTGTAATATGTTTTGCCTGTTCTTTACTTAACTAAATATTCATGTTCTTGTGCTCAGTGTGAGGAAATAATTATCTGAGTACTTTCTGTTCATTCTTCAGAAAATCTGACTAAAGTTTTCCATATGTTCTGGGATAACTTAATATAGAGGTACTCCCACACACTGAGTGTATTATGAAGTCTACATTCACCTGTTTAGAATAGAGGGTGTTTTCTTAAATATTGAATCCATGGTAGTAAACCCTAGGATTAAATTGCCATTTGCAGCTCTCCATGTGGCTATCAGTATGGATCCTGAGACAGTGCATTTACTTTTCATGCAAATATTTGCTATTAGTATGAACTATTTCTTCAAACTTAGTTTAAACTTGTAGTGATAATCTGTAGGCCAAAATGTCTGGGCCATTATAAAACATAAGGCTTCTTTTTTATTTTTCTTTCTAGAGGTTAGTAAACTGAGAAGGTATATTAAATATATTTTAAATGTGAACAAAAAGTAAACATTATTTTGACCATTTAATTATATTCTGTAAAATATATAGGTTCAGATTACCATCAAAGTCGCCTTCAATATTATAAACACATTTAGCACTACTAGAAATGGTGCTCTACAGCATTTGCTTACTGAATTATGTATTGTAGACTAAATGTTAAAAATTTGTCCTTGCTGTATTTTCTTCTCATTAGTTTTAAAAAGAAGAGGGACATAAAAATGTTGGTTTGGGTGTGGGGGACTGTAAATGTCATTATTGACTTTGACTTTCATGCTTTTTACCAGCAATCTGTGGAGGTGAAATCCACAAAAATGAAGGCCAGATCCAATCTCCCAATTACCCCGATGACTACAGACCAATGAAGGAATGTGTGTGGAAAATAACAGTGTCTGAAAACTACAATGTAGGATTAACCTTTCAAGCATTTGAGGTAAACTGATTTAACCTAACTCAGAAAACCATCTAGTGGATAAATGGCAGTGACGTTAAAGTGAAATCCTTCTAAACCTGTGAGGGAATTTATGAATTCTCTATGATAAATAACATCCAGAATCCAATTCAGCTCTCCGTGAGATCTTCCTTTTTTTTTTTGCAGAAATTTTTGAGAAGATTAAAGGTCTTTATATTACCTATGCTATTGGATTTGGAATGTTTCAAGTATTGGCAATTGTTGCACTTTAACAAATACATAATCCAGTTCAGCAAGTTTGCTTCAAAATCCTGTTAAATGAAAGGGATTTTGTGTCTTTGCTGAATCTTACCTTTAAAAAAGAAATCTCAAAAGAAAACACTGCAATATTTGGCTTTTGTTTAAAAAAAAAAGCAAAATATTACATAAAAATATTTAAGTCTATATTAATAAGTTTACTTAGATGCAGTTTACAAAAGTATACTTAGAAGGGGAAGAAAACAAAACTGTGGTGAGTCATATCCGTGTGCCTTTATAATACATCTTTCCATGTAAACATTGCTAAACAGTAGTAAATAATAAGAACAAAAAAGAAAACAATATTCATGCATTTTATATATATATATATATATATATGTATGTATGCACATATACAGTGCTTTGAAGTTTGTAGTAAATTTAGTAATATGGTTGTGGTCTGGTCTAGTACAGGCCTGGTGAGCTCTTCCTACCCAAAGAACCTTTCAAATGCTGTTCACAGAAGTTCTTCCTCGTGCTTGTATGGAACTTGGCTGTATTCCTGTTTGTATTTGTTACCCCTTGTCCTGTCACTATACACCACTGGAAAGAGACTGGCCTCATTCACTCGACTTTTCATCTAAGCACTAACCTCACGTAGCTTATGGACAGATATGGAGCCTTACTAGTCTGATATTGTTGCTCAGTATTTGTTATTGTAATCACAAGGGAAATGACACTGTGCAGGAGATTTCTGAAGCATGACCTCCATGCAGATGCTTAGAGTTGATCTACGTGCATATTACATTATTGCTTGCACTGACTGTAGTTCAATTTCATCTATACAGGGAAAACGAGAGCACCATTTTAGTAGTGGTTAAGGCTGCAGTAAGGTCTGTTACATTGCAGTTCTCCCGCAGACTTTAGAATTATGGCACTCTCTAGAGGCGAGTCATGGGCTGACTCCTAAGAAAAGAAATTGGGCAGTACAGTTGGGTGGTAGTTTCAGGCAAAAGGGAGTTAGCACCTCTTCTAGATTTGTTTTGAAGTGTGGCCCAAGTAAGGACTTGAAAGGCACACACTTTTCTGATATGTGAATCCAGGGTGGCAAGATGCCCTCGGGTACCAAATGAGGAGTTATTTTACATATATCTTTGCTGTGTTTCTTACTGGCTGTTCCGCAGGGCTGCCTGCAAAGAATTGGAGTTGTTTTGGAAAGTGAAGTGCCCTGCCTAGACATTCGTTGTCAGGGCTGATTTCCACTTCAGGTCCAAGCACGGGAACGTAGGTGTTCTCTGTTTTGGTACTAAGTCCCTCTCTGGACTGAATCCTTGGTGAGCAGCCCAGTAAAACATAAAGCTGTTTGAAAATCACAGTTCTTCGTGCCAGCTTAGATCAAAAAAAGTAAATGTCAGGCCAAAGAGTTATTGCAGTGTGTTTGTGAGAAAATTACTTCTCTGTCCTTTGAAAGGTACACTTAAGTATGAGGAATTCTCATTATCCATATGTAATGCTAGAAAAAATAACTGTATAAATAACCTCCTCTCTGAAATGAAAGCACTGGGGAAACTGAGAATTTTGAACTGCATCAGTGAGTCATCCTGTTTTGCCTGCTGTGGGCCATGAGTTTTCCACCAAGTGTGGGATTGCCTCCTCTTTCTTGGCTGCCTGGGGGGGAGCTACACTTTCCAATACCTGTAATAACACCAGAGATGGGAGGACTGGTAACTCCATTTTTATTTTTATTTTTTTGCTCTACATTGTTACAGCCTCCTTTATTATACTGCTGTCTGAAAACAAGTGGTCCTCATGTTTATCATTTTAAAGGACTTGTGTTGACAAACACTGACAATCTAAGACAATACAGAAGGTTTCTAGGGCTGAGTCATATTAAACTTCTTTGTGTGAGTGGCGCTCTTTAAATCCATGCAAATAATGTTCATTTCAATTATTTTTGTGGGAGTCAAACGCATCTAATCTCCTGAAGGAGTGATGTTGGAAGTTCCACTAGACGTACATCCCACCTTTTCTGACAGAAGTCTATTACCTGAGTCAGATGTGTATACCTGAACAGGAGTTTACTGTATCAACAAAAAAATAATAATGAAAAAAATCTAACAGAATGATTTTGCCTGAAATGTGATTGCTTTCAAATTTGCTATTTGAATCTTTATCTTTTTGTTCTTATTTTTCATCTTTTTTTACAAAGCTGGAATGATGTGAAAGATTTTTTTTTTTTTTCCTCATGAGAATGATGTTGAGAAGTTACCTAGCTTTCCATTTAATTAGGAGATTTCTCATTGTTTTCTTGTGCTTATGGGCCTTACTTAGGAATTTTTCTGTCATTTTTTTCAACTAATGCCATTCAAATTCTGGGTTTCTTCCAAATCCTTCTGATCCAATGGTACCTTTCATTCTCTTAAAAGGACTGTCTTTTTCTAATAAAAACTGGTTTTTTTTTGCTTTTTTCTTGCTGACGTTTTACGTGGTTTTTTTTCACATCCACATGAAGTTTTAAACTTATGAAATGTTATTGCTCCAGTGAATAAGTGTTACCAGATCATTCCAATTACAACTAGGCTTACTGGCTGTACTGTCATTAACTTGGGAAGATTTCTTGCCGTTGCAAAAGGAGGAATGAAAAACTTCTGAAAGTGTAATAGAACTTCATAAGGCTGTGTTTCCAATATTGTTTTAACACAATATTGTAAAACATGAGGTTTGCACAGGTAAATGCTACTCTTGCTTACCAGCCTTAAAACCACTTATCGCTTCTCAGAAACACTATTCTTATCTTTTAATTTATATATAGCTATAACTATTTAATCCCTTAATGTATTAATATTAGTGGCATCACTTGAAGTAGTGGCACTCTAAAAATAAAATATTATGGTAGAATGGCCATCACTTTGAATTATTTTATTAGAAATCAATAGCACTCTGAGTTGGTTGGTTTTTGTAGTCTTTGAAAGCTTAGCAACTTGCTGTTATACAAATTGGATTTTCAGCATTTTTCTTCTGCCAAAAATAAGGATTGACTCTCAGGAAAAAAAAAAAAAAAAAAGGAAAAAATAAAAAAAGAAAACCCCTAACATTTTACCTCAGTATGAGTTTGGTACATGTAAGTCAGAGCGACACTTCGCCTTTAAAAATAATTTCCATAATGCCCCATAGAACATGGGAAATGTGGAAAAAAACAGATGTTAATTAAAAGTTTGACTTGTGTAAAGACCACAGACACGTGGGGGAAAATACACAATTCCTTCTTTGATTTTAATGGGCTTTCTGCCAGGTTACTTCTTTCTACATCAGAGTGCAATATGGATTGCTTTGTTTTTTGGGTTTTGTTTTGTTTTGTTTTTGCTGGTTTTTTGGGGGTTTTTTTTGAGACTATAAGGCAAGTTGTATATGATGTCATGCATTTATTAAGATTAATGAAAGTTTGCAATCTGTATTACAGTGTCAGAGACTTAGCAGTGCTCATGCGCATGTCTGACCACATTAGTTGCGCTCAGCTGCCACTGAAGTCTGTAAGAAGTAGTTCCACCCTAAATCTCTGGGACTTTTCTCATTTCTCTAATTCTGACCCAAAGTAACTCCTGAGCAAATAACTGAAAAATTACAGCAAATGGTAATATGGTTTGTGCCAGAGAAATGAGTGGGAGAAAATTACTTGAAGAATTGGAAAGCTGGAAAGAAGACAGAGAAATTTTGTGTGTAAGAGCCATATTTTGATGCCATTAAAATGAAATAAAATCAAACAACCCCTCCTCCTAGATTTCTCTCTTACATAAAGGAAGCAGAATTCCTAATGTGCTAAATGAAAGCTCCTTAGTCTGTGGTGGTTACTGAGCTTAGAGGTAGTCATAATGCTCAGCCAGAGCAGAGTGGCACCAGCTACTGGTACTGAATGTGCAGCTAAGTAAAGATTTGTCAGACTATTGGATGTGGATTTTTCTGGGCTTGGAATTGATTGTTGTCCTTTTAACAGAGCTGAGATGTGCTGAATTGAACCTGAGGCTTCTCCAACCCTGTCTCCCTAACTGTTCTCTCTATGCCCCAGACACATTCTGTGATTGAGCTACTTGGTTGAACATTTGTTTCCATATAGGATTTGGTTTTGAGTATTTAGATTTAGGTAATGTGTTCATAGCTGAGGTGCTATGTTGAGTAACATGAAGTAAATTACCCAGATTGAGAGGATTTTCAATTGTTTGAAAAGATATTCTGTTGTAAAGACAGGCACAATTATTATTTAGGCTTCAGATAGGATCCCACTCAGTCTGCTTTTGCTTTTTCTGTTGTAACAATTCCTCTGATTGACTCTGAAAACTCTATTACATAAAGAACTTAGGACTCACCCAAGTAGAAATGCAAATGTGGCCACTGGCATGCTGGTCTGTGATTGGCTATCCTCTGGCAGGTTGTTTAAACAAGAGATACATTTTCAGTTGTTCTGGTTTCAGTACTTTGCTCTGACAATATGAAAAAGATTAACTTTTTGACTCTGGAATTAAGACAAAGTCACCTGAAATCAGGAATCATGCAACAGAAACCAAGTTCTTTGACTGCAGAAAAATAACAACGGTATCTTTCAGTTCTATTGGCTGGTTAAGTAGCTGGTAATTTTAGAAGCTCATTTGGGTCTAATTGTACAAATGCTTCAAACTTTTCGTTCACTGTGATTTTTTTCAACTGCCCTGCAACATCTTTGGGTGCTGACAATGCAAAATTTTACTCTGTGTTTACAATAAAGAAAGAAAACAAAATATTGACTTCCATCTGAAGTCAAACATGTTGGCAATGTGTAAAAATCTTTGCATACTAATGAAAATGATCTTTAGAACATTTCAAAACCAACTGATATTTCTGAACTGTTTAGTTATTGAATCATTAATTATGTACTCATGCATGTACAGGAGAGAAGAATTTACAATTTACTTGAACTCAGAGCAACAGGAATTTGGCAGAACATTGGAAAGCTTGGAGATGAGCTTGTCTCCCCCTACTTACTTGTCCCACTTAGATTGATGTATCCTATGTAATAATCTTCAGTTTTAATTCGTGTTAAGAAAAAAAAAAAAGTATTTTAAACAGTGATTCTGCTTTTTTTCATCTCCCTCCTAAGTGTCTGAATCCCAAAATATTTTATAAAATTCTCTATTATATTGTGTGATTTATATTTTATATGTATGGTCAAGTTGAAATAAATCCCTTCACAAAGTATTATTATTATTTTTACAGATTGAAAGACATGACAATTGTGCATACGACTACTTGGAAATTCGAGATGGAATGAATGAGAACAGCCCTTTGATTGGTCACTTCTGTGGCTATGACAAGCCAGAAGACATTAGATCTACCTCTAATACTCTGTGGATGAAGTTTGTTTCTGATGGAACAGTTAACAAAGCAGGATTTGCAGCTAACTTTTTTAAAGGTAAATGTTAAAGCTTATTTTCAGACCTGTGAACTTCTTATCATTTGCCTGTACAAAGAAGGGCATTGAAGCTGGTGAAGTGTCTGGAGCATAATAACTGTATTATGGGGAGCAGCTGAGGTAACTGGGATTGTTCAGTCTGGAGAAGAGGAGGCTCAGGGAAGACCTTATTGCTTTCTATAAGGAGATTGTGGAGAGGTGGATGTCAGCTGTTTCTCACAGACAACAGTGGTAGGACAAGAGATAATGGCCTCACGTTGCTCCACGGGCAGGATTGGGTTGGATATTAGGAAAAATTTCTTCTCAGGAGAGTTGTGAGGCATTGGCACAGGCTGCACAAGCAGATGGTGGACTGTCCCTGGAGGTGTTAAAGAATCATGGAGATGTGGCACTGAGGAACATGACTAGTAGAAATGGTGGGAATAGGTTGGAGTTGGGCTGGATGATCTTAGAGGTCTTTTCAATCATAATGATTCTATGATTCTGTGTTCTATCCTTTAAAAAAAAAAAAAATTATAATGGGATTTAGAAATGTATTTGTGAACCTGTTTTTACAGTTCTGTAACGTTTGTTTGTTTGTTTGTTTTTTGCTTGTTTGTTTGTTTTTAGACCTGGACATGCAGTTTATATCCAACAAAATTGTAAAATATGTCCAAAGAGTAAAGGTAGATATTTAGTCCAACTATCTGCTCTCTTCAGATTAAAAAAATCAACTTTATTTGGAAGCACCTTGAAACATATCTATTCTTGCAAAATACATTCCTTGGGCCAATTGCATTATCGAATATAAAATTAAATAATGTAATCACAATAGAGATGACTAGGTCTTTTCTACTAAAGTTGTTTTCTTTGAATCTACGTGTTTCTTCTGGCTATTCTGCTGAATTATCAGCTTATTGTTGTCCATCAAGAAGGTGAAAAAAAGAGCTGAGAAACCATGGAGTGACCAGTGGCCTCAGTGTCTGCCTCTAGTTTGTGGAGTTCCTGCTCTGTGCTTCCTAAGGCACAGTGAAAGGCAACAGCAGCTACTGGGCCATGCCAGCCCCTAAAATACAAATCATGTCACAAAGAAAGACTTTTTGCTCCCTTGGAAAGCCACCAAGCTGGGGATTTTCTTACTCCATTAGTTTTCACTCTAGACAATTAAAACTTTGAAGAGTGTAGACATAAGGGTGGGAGCTCTGTTTTACTCTTCAGGAATTACTTGTTTGAGATTGTAAGGAAATAATATTTCAACATCTGAGGAGTATTTAAAAAATGAACCTCATGGGTATACTTCACAGCTAGTACAGACAATGTACTGTTCCCTTCCCTCCCCCGCCTTGATGTATCTTGTCCACTTTAATATCAATAGAATGAAAACCTGGGATTTGAGGATTCTGTTAATCTGTTTTGGAGTATGAATTCGGGATAATGCACAAATTGATTCTGTGGGAGATAAAGTGCCCTTCAAGTGACCCTGCTGTGGATTTTCAATCTTTCTTTCAATACTGTATACAACCTTTAGATTAATGCTGCCTAAATTATTGTGTGTTGCCAACAAAGTGCTTATAAATCAGATCTGCAGCTGTCAGCAGATATTGTAAAAAAGCAAAGCAAAACAAATCCACAAAAATACACATTCTTATTTTCTCCATTACAGGCCTCCTTAGTGTTTAAAAGTGCTCTAGTCAGCACTTAGTCAGTGTGTTTTGTAGCACACCTTATAATGGCACATATACTGCTTTGGGGGTTAACAGTCATCTGTCACTTACAGCTGAGAAAGGTAATTATTTAACATGTTTTTCATTCTTCCCTGTCTTGGCAGAGGAAGATGAATGTGCCAAACCTGACAATGGTGGCTGTGAGCAGCGCTGTGTTAACACTCTGGGCAGTTACCAGTGCGCCTGCGATCCTGGCTATGAACTTGGTCCTGACAAAAAAAGCTGTGAAGGTACAGTGTGTTGCTATGCTCTCAGGTCTCAAAGATTCAGGCTTTGATCATTTGCCATTTATATGCTCACTACTAGCAATGTGTAAGGTCTGTGAAGTAAGCCTGCAAAACCAGGGCTGCCTTGATAGCAGTGGTACTTGGACTATGTCTCTCTCCATAGCAGTCATCTTTTGTTGGATGGCTGTCACTAGCTTAACATTTCAGGTTTTCCTGGTAGCCGATTGGAAACACTGCAAATAACTTCATACTTTCCCCAACTTCATGTTATATTACTCATCCTGATTAAATCAAAGTCTCCCTTTTTGTGCAAAGAGAGAATTATCAGCAGAGCAATGTGCTGCTGTCAGGAACTTGAATGATCCCCCTCACTGCCTTTGACTGCTGTAGATCCTTTATTTTAGCAGGATCTTTTATTCCAGCACAAAACTCAGATAAATCCTCACCACTGCCAGTCTGATCATTGACATTTCTGTCTGCCAGGATCCTGAAACTCAAAGAAATCTTCCCTAATCCTAGTCTGATTTTGGGCTTTTATTGCTGGAAAAAAAAAATTCTGCATCTCAAGATGAGTGAAGTTCGCTCACATAATCAACTGGAGAAATAAAACCCTGATAAATTGAAGTTTGTGTAAACATAGGATTGAACTGAGATAAGCTTTTTCTTCATATATGTTTTTTATATGAAGAGAAAGAAGCAAAAGCTGTTGATCATTACGTAGCAATTATTATTTGGATTTTTATTCATAAACATGAATACATTCAGGGATAACATGAATTATACTTACCTAAGTTCATCTATTTGTGTTTTGGGGGTGAATAGATTTTGAAAATTGAAGTGTTCTGTGCTATGGTTTCCTTCAGATATGATTCACTGCTCTCTATTTAGTTTTCAATTCCCTGGCTTTCACTCATGATTTGTCACAATCTGGGGTAGTTTTGCCTGGATTCTTTGCATTTATTGTTCTGCTTTTGATTCTGTGGGTGTTGATTGGTTTTTGTGTGTGAGGTAGACATAGACTGTGACTATAGGCATAGCAGTCTGAATGTGTCATTGAGCTGATTGCTTTTTTTTTAACCCCTCCTTAAATTTAATAGTGAGCATATGGAAAAAATAAGTTATTTTAGAAGGTCTGGTGTACTGAAATATCTATGTATTAGTCAGCATGCAGAAAATGAGGTTAATCTAGTAGAGACATGAAGACAGAGGTAGGCCCTTTGATCATCAGTCCAAATATATATGGAAGGAATTTGGCTTAGTCTGTCTAATGATCTGAGTCCAAACATTAGGGAAGATTACCCATCTTTCAGAAAACTCTTCCTTCTTCCTCCTATTAAGAGAGAAGTGATAATTCCTCAGCACACAAACAAGAAAGCAGCTCAGGAAAAAGGAGGAGTCATGCTAAATAGCGTAGTGCAGCATGGAGCAAAACCCCCAAGCTATCCCTAGAAGTGTAAATGCATTTGTTCCACATGATGTATTACCTACCATCTGTAGATGCTCACTGGGATTACTGACTTAAAGTCACTATGTTGTCACAGCCAGCATTACATCCTAGAGTACAGTTTGGCAATTTGAGGGGTGCCTCAGCTGTTTTAATTCACATATGATGCCAGACTAGAAGCCTCCAACTCAAACTCTGCCCAGTGCTTCACTGCAGTGTTGACATGCCCAGAAAATTGCTTCATGCTGTTTAATCCAAATCTCCCCTGCTGGCAGCATATTGGAGGACTTTAAGAGTTTCTCAGTACTTTTATATTTCCCACCCCTGCCTCAAGGAACAGTGTAGTGATACTGAAAAACAGAAACTGAAAGCCAGTAGTCTGATGTACAGTTTGTGCAGACTGGGTGATTTTGGGAGCAGATAAGTTATCTAACTCCAGTCTTAAAACCTGTGCTAGATCTATTTTGACACACTGAGTTGTGACCTATGGTCTTAGCTCCCCCAGCCTTGTCTAGATTATGTTGAAGGGTACAACATTAAGTCTTCTGCATGGGAAACAAGAGGCCAGCAGGAAGTCTGGGTTGCCTACAATGCAGAAACTGAAGAGTTCTTCTAGGTATGTTAGTTTTTATGGAGTGTGTGTGGCCATCAGCTAGATGCCTATGCATTGGTTTTCAGTATATTCAACATTAGCATGCAGCAGTTGAAAGAAGGAAGAAATTTCACCTTTCTCTGAAAGTTTTGTGGATGGTTTTCAATGCTGTCATGGTGCCATGATGGTACAAATGGAACAGGCTGTGGATGAGAACCGCTGTGAATCCCATTACGTTTTTTTTCAATGTTTTTTTGCTCAGATGGAAAACATTAATATGTTTATCTTTTGCTATTAGAACTGCATTAGCACGTACTGTACAGTACTGTTCTGTTGGATAGGCATGACTATTTTACAATTACATTCCAAATAGATATTTGCTGTGTTATTTGAACATCTGTATTTCAGCAGACATAATTATGTCTGAACAGTACATGATTGCTGTCCTAAAGAAATGACTGTACCTTGTAGGTTATCGGGAGGCACATATATGAGCTAAAATAGGACAGATTCTGGATCAGTGATCAATAAAAGAAGCCAGGGCAATGTGAACTGCATCTTGAGTAGCCTGTCTGTCAGAAAAGGGTGATCAAGGTCCTGAGGAGAGAAGTGAGGTCAGAGTACTTGCATGGGAAAGGCTGTGAGAGAATAACCAGAGTCTCTGGAGGGAAGGGAAAAGAATGAATATGATAAAGCCATGTGTAGTCTTGAAACTTATCTCTGTCCACAAACCTGCAAGCTGTTCAGGATAGGGGCTGTCTCTTTCTCATTGTTTGCACCAAGCATGATAAAACAAGATTCTGATTAGTCTGTCTGGGCATTACAGCAGTGTAAGTAATGAGAGGACTGAATCTGCTCAGTGTGCTTCTGTTTACAGTAAAACACAGTTTCATTCCAGAAATGATGCTCTCCCTTTTCATTTTACAGCTGCTTGTGGAGGACTTCTGACAAAGCTAAATGGGACTATAACAACACCAGGGTGGCCCAAAGAATATCCTCCAAACAAAAACTGTGTGTGGCAGGTGGTTGCCCCAACGCAGTACCGAATTTCAATGAAGTTTGAGTTTTTTGAGTTAGAAGGCAATGAAGTGAGTAACTGTGAACAAAAAGCTGCACAATCTGTTATACACTAAACAGTTTAATGAGCGTTCAGAAATAGATATTGCCTAATAAAACCCTTACTTAACTGTTCATACACTAACAATAACCATAGATATTCTTGTTTTTGTTCTGGGACTGTTTCTGGGTTCTTTCAAAACAAACATGGAGAGGGTATCTTTCTTTTACATATCAACTGAATGTATATGTATTATAAGAAATTTAGAAGAAATGTTCTCTGCTGAGTCTCAGCTGACTTTTCTTTTTTATCAACAAAGTAAAACAGAACAAATGTCTGAGACATGCTGGAAAGAATTCAAGACAAGAAAATCTGAAGAAACCAAATCATCTTTACAGACTATGACTACAAAGAATATGCTTAAGGTTTGGTTAGCGACTGAGCCAGGGAACATTTAAATCACTTACAAGCCTCTCAAGGGTGAATGTTTTACAAGGAACAGTACTCTAAATAAGGCACAATGGAGTAACGGCGCTGTTTGAAGAATGGCATTTTTCTCTGAGTGAATCTGGTTTGGGTCTACTTAGTAAATGGACTTTGAAACAGCACAACTGCAATACTTCTGCCCAAAGCTCTGTTAGGAGCAAGTCACGTGCCAGCTTCCACAACTGGGTTGGACTCTCTCCAAGCATCTTATTGGTGCAGACCAGGAGCATGTAGTGCTTGCTGGAGGTGGCACCCACCAAGCAGGGAAGCTCAGGGAGTCCCTAAATCATTTCTCGTCCCTGGGTAGAGGGACGGAGCAGTGATCATTGTGTGGGAAATGCTGCTCCCTCCAGCTTCAGGCAAAACAGTGGACACGTTGTAGGGCTTGTTGGGTATCTAGAGATATGGGTTTCACATCAGTGTTTAGACTCTGCTTCCTAGGCTTGTCTTTGTTATACCATCAGATTCCCTTGCTACACTCATACATTTTTTTTTTTTTCCTGCAATTTCTTGATACCTACACCAGATTTGCAAGCAAGGTGCATGAAGTTTTATCTGTTTTCTGGGGTTACGCAGGACATGTGAGCTCTACAGATATGAAAAATACATAAATAGATGTTTTTCAATGTTTATAGCTTTGTTTTGAACCTCTCCAGTGGTACTAAATCAACTTCAGCTTTATATCATTAACTAGCAGTACATTCATCTGTGAAAATCAGAAGAAATATAAATAATATACAGGACATTCTGACATTTTCTGAGTGCAGACTTAATGTCTGCCTGTATACACTTAGCAAATGCTTTAATTTTGTTGTTGTTTTAGGAGCTCTATGAAGTACAAAGATAAAATTGTAATCTTTTGCTTTTACATTTTTCAATTTTAATTTTGCAATTATTTTTTAATTTTATTTGTATTTTATAAAGGGCTGTAAAAAGGAAGTAAGACCAATCTCAAATTACATTGCATTTTTTTTATCTAAATCTATAAGAGCATCAAAGTTCATCACTGGTATACTGTTGAAATTATAGATATTGTGATTTATATTTGAAAGCGGTAGGCATTATTATTATTTATCTTACAACTAATATAAATCAACATGTAATAGTAACTCAATTTTTATATATCTTTGTTCCTTCTGATGTATAAATATGATTTCAACATTTCTTTTATGACTATAAATTGTGATTTATCAAATACAACCTATATTTAATGGACAGTCTGAGCTTGGTATGAATCCTCCTGGCCACTGTTTTCTCTTAAGCTATTAATTGCAGGCAGCTGGGACGTTTTTGATTAAATGATTGATAGTTGAGCCTAAGAAGCTTATAAGTTTTTAAGTGGAAGGCTTTATGTCGACCAAGGGATTATGCATTGAATGTATTATCATGAGTAGTAGGCCTTGCATAAGGCTTTTTATTACATTATTGTATCTTATTTTTATTTTTATTTTTTAACTGTTCAAGGAAAACCACACACATTAGCCCTCTGAATTATAGCTGTGCTACACTTAAAGAAAGATTTGTAGAGTTAATAGTGCAGATTTATATATTAATGAGTAAATGAAGATCACAGAATCATAGAATCGTTTGAGTTGGAGGAGACCATTAAAGGTCATCTAGTCCAACTCCTCTGCATTAACAGGTATATCTACAGCTAGGTCAGTCTGCTTATAGTAAAATGCTGTGATAAAAACCTCTCTTGCATGATTCTAAGCAAATAGTTCTCTTTTTAATTTCTGTGGAGCAAACTGTTGATTGTTTGTAGGTTTGGGGTTGTTGGCTTATTGCATAAAGAAAATTGTAAATTTATATGATGAACATTTCTAGATTTTAGTCTAATACTGATATTTTTACTTTTTAGATTTAGTTGCTATTTTAAGCATTTTAAAAATGAAATACCTAATAGATTGTGAAAAATATTAGAATTTTGAGTATAAATGTATGACCACTGTCTTACAGGCTTTTAAGTATGTTCATGTAAAGTCAGTGAACAACTGCAAGCATTTACAAATGTTTTCAGATTCAGGAAAATGTGGAACAATATTCAGTGTATTACTGAGTGGTACATATTATTTGAAGTTCTTGCATTTGTAAATAATTTCATGCTTTTCCTTTGGTTAGCTAAAAAAAAATAAAGATCTCTCTTTTCCCAGGTGTGCAAATATGATTATGTGGAGATTCGCAGTGGCCTTTCTTCTGATTCTAAACTACATGGTAAATTCTGCGGTACGGAAGTGCCTGAAGTTATCACCTCACAGTACAACAACATGCGAATTGAGTTCAGGTCTGACAATACCGTGTCAAAAAAAGGCTTCAAGGCACACTTCTTTTCAGGTACAGAAAATCACTCTTGTGTACCTGCGAGAGCCTCTGAGCACGCGCTGCCTGGGTGGAATGAATATTGTGTTTTGCTATGAAAGTGAGCTGTCCTTTCCTTGTAATTTTCACTGCAGTTTTAATTTTGTTTTATTTGCAAAGATATATTCCACTTTTCTTTCTCAAAATAGTGTTCTGAATTGTGACATCTGTATATGGCAGAAAATACATAGAATGCACGTTCATACATCTAGACTACAAAGGAGTTTTAATAACAGCTTTGTAAGATAAGACGGAGAAAGGAAATCTAATGAGCGTTCCTAAACTTCTGTTAGATTTCTTTTCTCTCGAGTTCTATTGCTAAATTGTATTCCAAATCCCACTTCTAATGTGTGATATGAATTACATGCTGTGTATACTCTTTGCCTTTTTTTCACTCAGGTCTCTTAGTATATTACATTAGTTATAAAATTACTACCTCGTGATAGAACATTTGCTTAGCATTATGGGTTCTTTCTTGCCAAACTTTGCACTTCATAATATACTGCAGAAAAACAAATCTTCGTATTTTTCAAAGATTTGCCTATCTTTATTGGACTGTAATTTCTCTGGAGCAGATCAGAGCTGTCAGTTTATGTTGTAGAAGGGCTGTTGAATTAAGTAATTTAGACATAAGCAGAGCTCCAGATCTGTGGACAGATTTGCACAACAGAGGTCTTTGCAATTACCTGCTGAGACTAGATTATGATAATCTGGCTATGGCAGAGTAACAACTAGTGTTAGTAGTGTCATTTTGCATTGTGCTATTCTTGTTCACACATATGCATAGGTATGTTATGTCATTTAAAATAAAACAACAAAACATTTCCCTCTCTGAAAACTCTGGAAGCAATCCAGAAGCATCTGGGATTTGCGTTTTGCTGCACTTTTTTTTTTTTCCTGTAGCTCTTAAAATTCTGAATCTGAAAAATTCTGATTATTTTTAGCATGTAACAAAATGTGTTGCCAATCACCATTATTAGGGTTTGTTCACTGAAATGCTTTAGCAAAGCTGTCATGTAAGTGGTATCGCACTGGTTAGCTCCAATAATCTGGACTATGACAAAGTAAAGTAATGTGAATCAGCATGCCATATGAGTGATAAAGAAGTATAAGGAATGGAAAGTGGGGAAAGGCACTGTCAAAAAGACAACAAAACTTCCAGTGTTTTTCCATTATGACTTTTATTATTATTATTATTTTTAAGGCAATAATAAAGAATGGAAATAAGAGTTTTTTCTCAGATGAAGAAATTAGCTTTTGAAAATATAATTTTATACTAGTCATCACATTTCTGTAGTCAGAAGTACTGACAGATCTGTCTTTGCATGTAGTATTTCCTTTTAAGTAGTTTTAAAACAATACATTGTGTTAGCAAGAGGCTATCAAGGTTTGCTCAGTATTTGTAGTTGAAATGTATATGCACACAGCAGAGCTTCTTCATAGAAGTATTTACACAACCAATCAATTCATGGAGACCCAGGAGTGCTCACAGGCATTGACTTTTTGCAGTAAATATTTCTGCAGTTAATATTGGTGTTCCAGTTCCATAAATAGCCAGCAAGGTAATTTTGTTACATAGTTCAGAATCTATAAAGCTATGACAGATAAGCTTGGAAATTATGACTCTGAAATTTGTAAGCATTGTAGTTCAGGAATTATGGTTTGTGGCCATGCTGAACATGACACACACAAATTCACTTAAATTTCTGCCTTCACTGTTTTTCGGTGAGTTGTTTTTTATTTGTTTGTTTGTTTTTTGTTGCTTTTAAAGCTTTTGTTATAGTTTATGTAATTAATATTATGAATGTTGTCTAGAAAGAGCTTCCAGATAATCTGCTTCCAGATAAGTGTTGTATGTTGAGGAAGGGCTGGGCTGTAATTCATGCAATTCAAAGCATCGTGCTGCAATCCTTCAGAACTGTTTCCATTGTCTCTTTCAGTTTTGAATGAAATGCTTTTTTTTTGTCCCTGGATGAATTTTACTTACTTATCTAAAAGTGGTACATTCTAAATGTTTCCACTGATCACCAGAATAAATCCATTAGCCAGGGCTGAGTCTGAACTAATGTGGCTTTTTTTTTTTTTTTTCTAAATGAATAGAAATGTGTGCTGGGATAGAGTATATCTAATCCTCCTCAAAGAAACATAGTCTCATGTAAATAGTCTTTGAGTCTGTAAGTATATAAATGTGCTGAATGCTTCATGATGCATTTCTGCTGCAATCTCCGCTTTCGTTTCACAAGTCCAACCACTCTGTATTTTCTTTTTATTCTTCCTCAACTTTTCTGGTTATCACTTCTAAAAGATTATATTCCTATATGTTACCTGGATTTCTTCTTTTGACAGTATTTCTTGATCAAAACAGAAACTTTGTAATGCTTTTGAGACAAGTTGAACTTTGAATTTAAAGCTCAAACAAAAGGCTTTAATCTGAGTAATTCATTGGACACAATTCTTGTGTCTGTCAGAAAATGACATGATTTTCTTATCTCTTGAGTTCCTTAATGTGAATATAATATGCTGTTCATGCATTAATTATGCATGGACTTGAGATTTCATCTTGTGCATTTTGACTTTTGGGAGTTAACAGCTGATTACTGTTCAGCTGACAGTGTGGGTTTTTTTCTGCCTCTTTATAAGCTTGTCTTCAGAAAGAAGTACATTGAGAATTATAATATACAGAGAAATACTTAATGAGAGTGGTGTACAGGATGCTTACTGGAAGACACTTAAGATACTTGTAAACATTTAGTTGTAAAACCATACCTCGTGAAAACATTGGTAATGACTAAAACACTGCATCTTGCAATCTATTCACTCTAGAAAGCTCAGCAGAAGGGAGTTAGATAAATCAAGTCTGTATGAAGATTAAGGACAGTAATGTGTTCCTCAAGCACAACCAAGAAAGTTTTTTGCAACCCTTTCAGTGCTGAATTCTGCAGCCATGACTAGAGTTGAGGAAATATGGCTGAGTTCCAGCATAGATGACAGAAAGCAGTTTTTGGATGATTGAAAACCAATGCGATAAACTGTGAAAGCAAACAGGGACACAGGGCACAAAAATGACCTGCACTAGGAAGCTATTTTTGTTGATATAAGAAGACATATAATTGCTTATTTGGCTGCAAAATGGTGTTAACAGCCAGCCAGGTGCTACAGGAAAGTGAGAATTTTATTTATTTATTTATTTTAACATTCTGTAGAATTTACATTTGATGAGACAGATCTGAAAAAAAGCTTAATTGGTAGCCATTGCAGCATCCATCTAAGTGACAGAGAGAATGTAGTATGATTATAATCCAGTTTCCTGGGCACAGGGGGAAATTAGGAGTTGTGACATTCATTTTTTAATACTTTTGCAAAAACTTTTTGGAATTGGCTTCTAAACTAAAAGCTTCCAGAAACAAGGTGTGTGTGTTGTTTTGGGATGGGTTTTTTTATGTGTGTGAGTTTGTTTTGCTTCCATCTTCCTCTCTTCTGTCCTCTCTTCTGCTTGTTCTCTTCCTCTGCTCTGGAGGACAGTAACGTATTCTAATCTGCTTGGAACAGAGGAGTGAATAAACTCCAGGAAAGATATAAGATAATTTTTAAAAATGTATCCTTTTCTGTGTTTTTTTCCTATGATCTATCCTAATAATTTCTTTATACCAGTCTTTATTTAGTGGTACATTTAAATACATTGTCATAATGTTATTAAACTGCTTCCATTTATCACTAATTTTAGAGTTTTAAAAGCATGTGATTTTTCACATGACCATTTGTGGTGTGGTAATTGATGTAATATAGAAATGATTTTTGGGACATCTTATTCTTGGTTGATGATTCACTGATCAGTTAAAAAGAGAAAGCTAGGATGTTTCTATCCTTGAGCAGATTTGTTTTGGAGCACAAACTCATCTCTGGTGCCATCCTGGTACATTTTTTTCCACAGACAAGAAAACTACCTGCAAAGAGAAAATTTTTGTTTTCGAATCTTGCAAGGACTTGATACAGGTCCCTTCAGGCCGAGTACGTATTATTCACAGACTGGTGGCCTCTGAGGGTCTCAGAGGTACGACCATTTGTCCTCTGAATGATTTCAGTCTAACATTTTGTTGGGAATGGATCTTTCCCTATTCTGAGTACTGAAATGAGAAAAGAAAGAAAGAATCCATTCAGAACTGGGAAACTCATTTCCATCTGTCAGCGTAACAAATGGCTTTGTTTCTACATGGCAAAACATTTGTTCCTGTAACTAATACAGACTAATTGTTTTTTTCATGAATTTTTAAAACTGGGCAATCAATTTGACAGAAAATCTGTTCCAAATTATGAAGTGTGAGGAAAGCTTGTTCAGCAGTTGCATCCTTGATTAACCATCTACAAATAATTATTATACCTCAGATATGTTTGAAAGCTTCTCTTTTCTACCTTCTGTCCATGGTTTATATCAGTTTCGTCTCTGAAGAAGTCCAGCTTGGGACTGTTTTCTAATGCACTTGTCTCCAAGAGATTGTTGTATAGAGTTCTTCAGTGTCAATGTACTTTTCTCTATTTTCACAGTTTGATGGAAGGTGAAAACGGAGAGGGCTTTCACTGAGAATTTGCATACTTACTATATACTTGAAAATCAAACTTGAACATGTTTTGAGCTTGCCTTCCATTTGTTATGTTATTTTGGTAGCAAACTGCAAACTAATACTTAGGTGGGGAAATATTGAGGAGTTTTCTTCATAATACATTTAATTTCCTGTTTGCTTGTTACTATTTTTCACTTGCAACATGGAATTAATTTATGACAGTGCTTGCTTTTGCAAAGATGAAAGATTAAAAGTTTTGTTTGAAATGAAGTAGATTTACTGCCTCCTTTTGAGAATTGCATTGCAAGGTGTGTAAACATTATGTTGTGGAAGCTTTTATGCTTCTTTCATCATCAAAATGACCACTAATACCTGGCTTTGGATGTGTCACTCTGGGAGCAACACACATTTTTTGCTGTTTCTTAATGTTCAAATCTGTTCACATCTACAGAAACCTTTCAGGATCTTTCAGTGTAAACTGATTTGAGATTTACAGTGCAAAAAATGACGTAGATACTTAGGTTAGACTGGCAGAATTTCTCTACATCATCATCATCATCATTAGAAGTATTAAAAGTAGAAACTGATTTTTACTGAAACACCTGCAAGTCACTGAGTCCATTTTCACAGATAAAACTGATATCTATGTAATTGTAATGCAGATTGACTGAGGAAAAAGCCTAAGATGACAAAAGAGACTTAAATTATCGATAATGTTTATAGTCTGTAGGAATTCTTATAGTGCCTAATGAAGTCATGAAGCATCTTGTTCAGAGATAACATTTACTGTTGCTTTCCAAGGCACATGAGGCTGAAGGGAACACATACTATGCGTTCCAGCCTTGTAATCAATGGACATCTGGAATGACCCTTATTCCTTTGCACATTTTCTTTTTCTATTTTGTATGTTGAAATGGCAGAGTTAGTAAGATGCCATTGTATGTAAAAAATTGTGTATATACACACACACATAATAATATTGTATATATTTTTATTTGTCAGGTTTTATACTAGTGTGTATACATAATGTATATAAATGTATATAACCATATCTGTATACCTATGGGTGTGTGTATGTGTGTGTGTATATATATATGTACACACACGTCCAGAGCAGTCTCCCTATCTCAAATGTACTGGCCTCAACTAAAATGACAACAGCTGAATGACATAGAAGGGTGGCAGCTGAGGCCTCTTGCTAGAATGACATGCTGTTAATCTAGTTTGGCTTTTTTCCATGCAAAGAATTTTGAGCTGTTTAATGCAGGTCATATTTCCTCCCCTACTCTCTGCTTTACTTCTAACACACTAAAAGCTCTTTTTAGGGATTATATGTTAATAAACAGAACTGCACGCTATATTGTAGATCTCCTTGAAGTAATTAATGCCAGTTTCTTTTGTATGCTTTTCAATGAAATGTTTTCCTTTTTGAGATATTCTCTAATGTCTAGATTCATTTAAAGTAAAGCACACTGCCACTCTGCTGGAAAGAAAAAGCAACTTATTCAGAAAGTTTATGTTAAGTCATTCTTTTCTTACATCGTTAATGTGCAGAGCCTGAAGCCTTGTTTGGCCTCTGCCTGCCTTTCGACACACCACTGCTAAATTGTGGAATTTGCATAGAGCTGGAATATTTTGTGTTGGTCATAGATTGCACTCCTGTTGTTTACCAGAATAAAGCTCTGGATTAAATATTTATGAAATCTTTACCAGCTAGACCACTTGAAGGAATAAATGCTGGTAACTGTCTCCTTTGATGCAGCTTGTTTGATTTGTGTTCCCTTTCTCAGAGATCTGTCCCTCTCTTCTAAGAAAGATGAGACAGAATATTTGAGCCGTGGTGTAGGGTGAGCAATAAGCAGATAGAAGTAAAGTAGCAGAAAACTGAGAAGAATGACTGTACCTTAGTTTATCCTGATCTCAAGGTCTGTGCTAAACCCTTTTCTTTTTGAGGACGAGCTCTTCTTCTTCCTGCTCACCTCTTCTTGTTGTGTATTTCTTAGACAAGGATGAGTGTTCAAAGGACAATGGCGGTTGCCAGCATGAATGCATCAACACAGTAGGAAGCTATGTTTGTCAGTGCCGGAATGGATTTGTGCTACATGAAAACAAGCATGACTGCAAGGAGGGTAAGTTGTATGGTATTTGGACAGTAGATTATACAATTCTTTCAGCAAGGTCTTTGCAGTTCTTCTTCCAGGGCAGGGGAAAAAAAAGAGGAAAAAAAAAAGAGAGAAAAAAAAGATTAAAATGGTGTCTTGCCACCTGAGATGTTTGGGTGAAACAATCCCTTTTCTCTGTTCCCTCATTCCCTCCATCCCTAGTTCTTGTGTATGTCTGAGTTTGAGGTTCCATAGGTTTAGAAAATTTGGAATTGCTGACCACTCAACTTCAGCAGAGAATGCTTCTTTTAGTAGTGCTGTGAGGTGCAGAGCATTTAGAGCTGTGACAGGATATTAAATTAAAACAGTACAAAACAAGGAGACCGAGTTTTTGAAGAGGAGCCTGGTAAAGTTATCACTTGCTTCCATCAGTGGCTGTGAGCCTCCTTACATTTAGACTGGCATTGTATCTCACTGTATGAGCCGCTGTTCAGGGTTTATTTTGCAGAACATATTCAGACAATCTAAATTCCAGTCAAGTCTCTACACATCTTTTTTCCTATTTTCTGTCTAAAGTTGTGACTACCTCCATCCATAGTAGGCTTGGTGATGTAAGTAGCATTTAGATGATCTGCAAATGATCCTTAAGTGTGTAATATTCTATGAGCCTCTGTAATTTTTCAAGGCTGTTTCCTATCATATCTCCTTTGTGAATCACTTGTATTATCCCTGATTTTGGAATGATACTTGCCTCTTCTAAAAGATTCTTGATAAATAATTCTCTGCTTAGAAAGAAACTTGAGATTGTTAAGGAAAAAAAAAAAAAAAAAAAAAAGTAGGTCTTTTTGCTTGCCTTCTTCATGTGCTATGTATTTTATTTATTGAGAGAGGCACTTCTGGATTCAATTTTGATATGAATGACACAACTGTTCTTGGTGCACAATAAGAATTCAGACTTAGCAGTTGTATACTTTTCCCTAGAAACTGTGTTTTAGGTTGTTCTTTAGCTGATTGCTCTGTAGTTGCAATATGAAAATTTGTGAGAAAAAAACTACGTTGTTCAAGAAATATCATTTCATGTTGCATAGGCAAGATAATCCTATGTGGATTTTCATACTTATTTGCAAGCGGAAGGGGGGAAAGATTAGAATATTTGACTGCATTTTAATGCATAGTTTGTGTGTATTTATAAATTTACATTAAAAAAAGAAATATCCATTGTAAACAACAGTATATGCTTCACAAATCAAAGCATGCTAGGTTAACTCCCATAAAGTGTTTGTCAAGGAGGAGGAATAAGATCCTTCACACTTGGGAGGGTGTTTAGCTGTGTTCCTAATGATCCTTTCAGTTCAGTGGGTCACCTAACAAGCAGTGTACTTTTCTGGCTACCGCTGAATACAGAACTCCCAGACTAATTGATACTCTCACTATTGGCGCAGCTGAGTGTGAACAGAAGATCCACAGTCCCAATGGCATCATTACGAGTCCCAACTGGCCTGACAAGTATCCCAGCAGAAAGGAGTGCACCTGGGAAATCAGTGCCACCCCTGGGCAGAGGGTCAAATTGGTGAGTAGCATCTGAACAAAGGCAATAGCATGGCCCTTATGGGGCTTATCTGCTCTGAGCAATATACAATAATACTCAAGAGAAAGAAAAAACAACCATTAGTTGTGCTGGCATGCACAGGCTTTGTCCTGAAGGTCTCAGCAATGTGAACTTGGTAGATGTGCAAATGGAGGGAGAGAGAAATTGTTGTATCAAAAATTTTGGAGCAGGGAAACCTAAGGTCTCTTTAAGGAAGTAGAAGCAGTAGCCTAAATTGTTATGGGGATGAATGGGATGTTGCCACCTCATAACTCCTGGCCTTAACCACAGCCATAATCCCTGTTACTAGTGCTGATGTGAGGTCATTTGTTGATTCTAGATCTCCAAAATTAAAAAGGTTAATATATTTCTGCAGAGTAGGAGGGGGTGGAACAAGTGGTGCATGATCTGTCCATCCAAAGAGTGAAAAACAGGTTTTTGTTTCAGATGTCCTTCCTTACTGCCAACTCTGAACAGCACTTCATACCGTCTGCAGTAGCAAAAGCCAGTCAAACATTTGCAGGGGCACGTTACTACAAAAGCTTTTTTCAATACTTTTCTAAAAGAAATGTATTTAAAATGATCTTTTGCCAATGAAATTGGAAAAAAAAAGAAAAAGAAAGAAAGAAAAACAATAGAATTTTACTAAATTATTTTAGTAAATTTTGCAAAGTAAAATTTGAAAAAATAGCCCCACAATTTAGAGCCTGAAATCCACTTTTATGTGGCCAGTATCATCAGCCTGCTGATTTCTGTATGTGTATGATCTTTAAAATCTGACTAGTGCAGCAAAATATCGTGTTCATAATATTAAAGCAATACTTCCACTATAGATAAAATTTTTTCTTGGGCTTTAATACCATATTAAAGTTTACTCCTCACAGTTTATTTAGCCAAATTAAACAAGGAGAGAATTGATTTCCTGATGCTGACAAACCATGTGAATTGTGGGGCTGTTTTTCATTTTCTGAGGGGGCTGTCTATGCAGAAACTAATCACTTCTGATTGTTCTCACTCTGATAATGACTGAAGGCTCTTCCTGATAAGGGTAAAGTTAAGCATTTGGTGTAATTAGAAAGCCAATGAAAAAGACAGAAATGCACTTCTGAATTTTTAAATAAAATGTGCAGATAAAGATGGCTTTGAAAATGTATGTATCGGAGAGAAATATTCTAAAGCTAATCATCCGGATGTTTATAAGAGACAGACTTAAGTGTCTCATTCAGGCAGCTATCCGTAAGTGCCACCAACATATCAACTCAGTAAGTGCTGTAGATAGATAGAAAGGCTGGCCATTCAGAAACTGTACGTAACACTTCTGAGTCCCGTTCCCACTAAAAAGACAACCAAAGTGGGACTGTAATGGTGGAGGAGTAGATATTCAAAAGTATTTGTCCCAGGAAAGGCCAGGTGTGACTTAATTATATTTCCAGATTTATTAAGTTATTTGTGAACACTACTGACACTAAATAGTAGGGAGGAAGTTCATGTTAGTTCTTCTCTTACAAGCCTGTTCTTAGTCCATAGCTAGGAACTGACCTCTGAAAAAAGAGAAAAAGTTCTCTCAGAGTGCTTGGAAATTACAGACTTGTGTTTCCTTTTAAATAGTTTCTTTGGTTCTACTTACAATTTCTAGACTCAATAGCTAGACTCAAAAGTTTTACAGATGTTTTCTGTTTTTGAGAAAGATTGGAAAGAAAAAGAAAAAAAGTTCAAAATAATAGATATCTTACGGTTCATGGTGGGAATTTTTTTTCTAGAGAGTGATATGTTTGTGCTGATGAGAAATAAATAAACTAAAAAAAAATTGGAAATTGGATCACATCTATTGCTCCACTGACTGAAAATTGGCTTCCCTCAATTTTGTATTTAAGTAACTCCCCTATAGTTAGTCTCACTTGTTTTGTGTTTTGTGGGTTTTTTAAATTTTATTTGGGTATAAAAGATTGTACGTACTTGGCATCATAGAATTAGGATGTCCGACAACAATTTAAGAGCTGCAGGAAGAACTGCTGTACAGCTGTTTTCACTGCTTCTGCAGTTTTGTTCCCTTAATAGAAAACAGAGTTTCCTGTGAACCTGTGTCTGCCTTTTTGTTCAACTTCCCACTTTTCACAAAAAAAAATATGAAGGCTGCCCTAAAACTAATGCCTCCTGTTTTACAATGATGACCCATGCCATCAGAGGCAGATGTCAGTGGTATGGCAGTAGAGGTTGAACTTTTCTGCCAGTGTTCTATTGCATGTTGTTACTGTGTGGCAGATGGCAGCAGAGGATCAGTCTGACACAATGGTGTCTGAGGTGAGAGGGTGCATGAAGCAAAGGGGTGGAATTGAATTCTTCAATGGGGAAAAAATGTCACCTGTGCTTGCTGAATGTTTGTGGAGACCAAACAGTGAATGTGACCATAGTGAGGCAGTGGGTGCTGTGTTTCTGCAGTGACGACAGCGATGAGAAGACAAGCCATGTTCGGGATGGCCATGCAGGTTTTTACTAGAATGGCATACAGGGTCTTGTTCATTTCTGGGGTAGATCCACAGCTAATGGTGGTGACCATGCTGAAAAATGCTGTTTTGTAGCTGAGAATTGGTTCTGTCAAATGATGTTATTGAGTTCATTGTATCTTTTGCAGTTTCTGTGGAAGTAAATAGGAGGCATTGCTTTCAGAGCAATTTATGTAATATTTTAGTATTTGGGTTCTTTGGGCAAAAATTCTTTATAGGTTATCAGAAGATATTTCTTTTATGTCAGCTGCTAAACGTAAATTATCACATTTCATATTGGCTGGATTTTGTAAGGAACTCTGTAGGTTGGATTTCCTTTGGTGTGCCAGGTACAATGCTTAATTAAGATATTTGTTCAGTAACTAACAGGGTGTTTTTTTGTTTTGTTCAGTATTTTTATATAACTTCTTAATTGTTTAAAGTTTTGTTGTTTTTTTTTCCTGTCTCAAAGTTGTGTATGTATATTACATTCTCAGTGTTCACAAGAGAGGCCAAAGTACCAGCATTTTAATCAGGTTCACACTTGGCCCTGGTCAAAAAGCCATATGTGAAGTCTTTTAGATGTTCTCTTAACATGAATTTATTTCCACTTGTTCATTCTTGGAAGACACTCTCCCTTATTTGAAAAGCAACTATTAGTTTTCTATGCTTTAACAGTTTCTGTAGGGTGCAGCATACGCTTTTGGGAAATGCCTTTGTTTAGACACTCTTAGAAAACTAAATGCCAGAAATTCTTATGAGATTGTTGCTTAGGCTCTGCTTCAAATGGCTCACAATTTGCATTTTTTAATAGAACTGAATTCGTCCTGACAAGCTTCCTTGAGCACTGATAGAGACTGTGAGAATGTGAGAACTGAGGAACTCAGAAATTAAAGCAAATGTTTTAAAGTGTAGGAGAAACATCATAGATTCGAAATGAAGTAGTTTGTTGTTATTGTGTTTAGATCATTGCAGTAATCTAAATCTTCTTGTAAGAGCTGAAGAAACCAAAGTAGTCTGCCAAAGTGTTTAATTTTTTTTTAATATATAGTAAATATAGTCAAAATAATGTTCCTATATTTCATCATTTCACTAGCAAAAATGTGATGTTAGCATGAAGGATGCAGCTTGAAGTATTCTTAGTTTTGTAATAATAGAAATTCCATCATTAGTAATAGATTAGGAATTAAAATTATCACATACAACCAGGCATGTGGAAAGGTCATCCTCAAAGGCTTTAGTTTTGAAGTCAGGTTAAGAAAAAAAGGAAAGTGTTATGGTTCACAGATGCTTCAAGGGCTCGGTTATCTGAGGCACCAAAAGACTTCCTGCTTTTTTGCTCTGTTTCAAATGTTCTGTGAAATTTATAATAATCTTACAAAGAATAATTACTCAAAGGAAAGGCCACAATACTCTAAATTTAAAACTCTGTTACACAGATATTCACATGTGATTCAAACTGATGGAGTTGTAGAAGCAGTTAATGCTATTATCCGTTGTCTCTGCTTTGTGTTCTGAAACATACTACACACATACCTTGTAAATTCAGTACTACACTGATTCATTCCACTTTTCTTTTCCCAGACTTTCAATGAATTTGAGATAGAACAACATCAAGAATGTGCCTATGACCACTTGGAAGTGTTTGATGGTGAAAGTGAAAAATCACCAATTCTGGGACGTTTGTGTGGCAGTAAGATACCAGAGCCTCTCATTGCTACTGGAAACAAAATGTTTCTTCGCTTTATTTCTGATGCATCAGTTCAAAGGAAAGGCTTCCAAGCAACACACTCTACAGGTCAGAATATCAGGATGTGGCTTACGAATAACTTCCCCTTCATTCTTTAGTGGAAGATACTCAAGCATTTCTTTTTATAGGAACAGGATGATTTGAAAGATAACACAGTGTTACAACTCAACCTAATGAAACAGTAGGAAAAATTGGAGATTGCAGAGAACATTCTCTAATATTTTAGACATTTCTTTCTCCCTTTTTGCCTCCCAATTTTTTCTTTTTCTCCTTCTTGCTTTCTCTTTCAGTTTTCTAGGTAAACAAGTAAAAGATTTTTAAGCAATATCTGATATATATAAGTTAGTCTAAGAGATTTTTCATAGGATTCATTAGTTTATAAAAGTTTCAATGGCTTTTCATTGTATTTTAAATGGCAGTACTTCACTGAGGCATGTGATGCACCCCTGTTATTTTTTTGTTCTAACTTAAACAAGAGTCTGGGCTTTGTATAAACAGCTATTACTTTCCTGCAGAGCTATGAAGGGAAAGACACGCAAAAGAAGAGTAAGAAAAACAATACCAAAGGTTGCCTAAAGAGCTTAGGAAAATAATTTCCTTCCCATTTACCATTTAACTTTATTGTTTGTCAGAAATCACTGAAATCTAAAGTGCAATTGCATTAATAGATAAGGACATTTTCAATATGCATGCGTAATTTCGCTGGCATTGTTTGTCTTACAGCGGCCCCTAGTGCTGAATCTCTGAACTTCCATTGCCTGCTGTAAAACAAGATCGATTTTTTTTTTGTGTGTGTTATTTCATTTCTTTTTTTCTTTGTTTCACTTTGTCTACCGCAGTACATTCCTTCACTTTCCTTTTACTTTTTTTATTGACATACAATAGTCGACTGAAAATTCCTCATACAGCAGTGTTAACATTTTTCTCCTTTTTTCCCCTTTATTAAGAATAAACCTGTATTAATTAAATTTTTCAGAGAAAACAACATATGCACTGTTTTTCACTTTTCATGATCTGAGCCTGGAAATGGAAAAGCTTAACTACCTGCCATTCAATTTATGTTTTTCTTGTCTAAAAGCCTGCTTTGCATACGGCTCTGTTAGCTTTCCCTACGTGATTAACCCTTCCCCTTCAACAGAAAATTAGATAGAAATGGTAACAATTACTCATTTGTTAAATTACCGTGAGGTAAGTAATTAAAGGTCAGAAGTCTTGTTAGAAACAGGTGGTGTGAAACTACCAAATAAAAGTGCTGAGTTTTATATGCCTTAACTGTAAAAACTTTCTGAGCAAGCATAATAGTGCTCTTCTGAGAAAGTCTGGAGAATAAAATCTGTCCAGTTTTTAAGAATGCTGTAAAAATTATTAAGTTTGCCTCATGAAGCTAAACTAGGACGTTTATTTCTCCAGTCTGCTGTTGCACAAAATGCTCATTAGGTTGAATAGCACGACACCAGTATGAGCTTTGGAATACCACTTGAATGAGAGACACCTCAGATTTTGCAGTGTTGAGGCCAAAACAGTTGTTCCATAGAAATATTACCTGCATGCTTTTGACACATTCATTAGTGAATCTAACAAGTGTTTAAACTGTGGATTTTATTTTCTTATTATTTTCTAGATATGACTATTTAGCAGCAATAAAGAATCAAAAAACAGATTGAATTAAAAGACTTTTAAAACAATGTTTCTGAAATGTAACATAGAAGGGAAAATAATTAAGAAGGAATTTATAAAGGTCCTCCCAACAGAAGATTAAAGATCATTGCTTAAGGAATGACTTGGCTGCTTAAACACCTGGGTATCCCTTCTGGATAGCCTTGTTCATGTTGCCTAGTCATAAGCTGCTGTTGCAGGAGGTTCCAGGTGTGCTGTAGGTCCTATTCTTATCTGCCAGCCCTGGGACAAATCTGGGTATATCAGATATCTCACTTTGAGCTTTTAATTCACTACTGGAATGGCTCTGAGAATTCAGTATGGCAGTGACGTATCAAAGTTGTATTCTTGTTTTGCTTGTTCAGGTAGAGTGGGATGTAGCAGGTTTAAACCTGAAACTTAAACCTTTTCCCATCTATCCAGCTTGTCAGTCAAGAGTCTACTGCTCCATTTTCTGTTATCATTATAAGAAGTCTGAGAGAACCTAAAAGGCCTCAAAACAAGAGATACCTAAAATGTTTTTGTTTCTTAGATGATCTAGAAAAAATCTCCAATCTAAAGCTATTATAAGAATAATACTTTACAAGTCAGGCATATTTGTGTGCAGTCAGATATGTGCATTGCCTTTACATCACAACAGATATACCTGCAAAACTCTTTGATGACCAGTACAGGCAAATGATACCTAGACTAAACCCAGCTGTCTGGCACTGCCCTCTGATGCAGTCCTATCATAGTGTCTGTGTCATATAGGCTAATGCAGCACTGTAAAAGTAGACTTTTGAAAGTACAACTTTGTCCTTAAAAAATGAAATGAATATATATATATATATTTCTAAAATGGGACTTTTAGGATATTTTGTTCTAAAACAGTAAAAGTCAATATTCCATGGGAGAAGGGTAGAGGAAACCCATGTTCTGCTGTGGGGGGCCCCCAACATAAAAAGGAGATGATAGAGAGAATCCAGAGGGGACAACAAAAATGATCGGAGGAATGAAGAACCTCTCCTGTGAAGAGAGAATGAGAGATTTGGAGTTGTTCACACTGGAGAAGGCACTGGGGAGGTCTGTAGGCCTTTCAGAACCTTAATGGACCTACAGGAAAAGCTAGAGAGGGACTTTTTAATAAGGGAATGCAGTGATAGGAGAAGGTGTGATTGCTTTTAGATATGCAGAAGATTTTACTCAGAACTTGACGAGTCACTGGCACAGCCTGCCCAGAGAAGCTGTGGATGCTTGATCCCTGGAGGTATTTCAAGGCAAGGTTCCATAAGGATTTCTTTGGGCAACTTATCTAGTGAGAAGCGTGTCTGCCTACGGCATGTGATTAGAACTAGATGATATTTAAGGTCCATGCCAACCCAAAGCATTCTATGAAAGGGAATTTGCCATTTTCTGCAGTTGCTGATATGGTAACAGCTTTCCTTTAAAGTCATGTCCACTGTAGCAAAGAGAAGGAAACAATGCAGACAGTTCATTAAACATTTTCTTCTTTAGCAGCTGTTCTGTGTCTGAAGCAGGGAGATGTTCCTGTTGGCAACACTCCAGTCAGAAAAACGAAGTAACAAAAACATAAATGAAATCAAATACTGAAATAAAATAAAATAAAATAAAAAATAACAAGGAAAAAATAATCCATTAATAACAATGAGAAATAAATGCTTGAAGTATCTCATTTTGCATGTTTTCTTTAACATGTGCCTTTTATTTTATGACTTTTAAAGTAGAAGGATTTTTAAAAAGTGAGATTCAATGACAGAACATGCATAAACAGATTAGATTACTTACGTTATTCATATTTCCTGTTTTGACTCATTCATTTGCTTGTTAAAAAATAATGATTTGCTTATTATTGTCATCATTACTTGGCACCTGGACTGATGGCTGCAGATGGGTCTTGCCTGTCTCAAAGGGGGAACCAGATCCTAGCCCAGCAGCTGGCAGGGCTCATTGAGAGGGCCTTAAAGTAGGTATGAAGGTGGATGGTCATGAAGGTGGATGGGAATGAAACCATGTTTAAACTGGACTGCACCATAAAGTGTATAGTCTTATTTAAATTACAAACCCTTTAAGTAGTTGTAAACAGTCTTGAAAACAAAACGTGTTTTATGCTTGTGTGGAAACAGAGTTTTTAAATAAAACTTTGGGTTCAATGTAGGAAAAGGATCTTCAGCTTAGACTTTGCTTGAAGAACAGACTTCTACAGCTACATGACTTTTGCTGGTAGCAGCAGTTATTTCTAAGCCAGGATCTTTTGACAAATACTTGTCCATCGTACTACGTAGTAAACAAGCTAGCAAGACTAGTTGTGGTATTTAGAAAAGAGCTAATTCTCCAATCACAGCATGAAGATTAAATCTGACACTCTTTTGTAACATAGGGCACATGTATGAGTTCATGCTGATCACCAACTGCATCTGCTAAAGCTGATATGTCCCTGCCACTTCTGTCATTAATCCATGTGGAAAGGCTGATGCCGCTGAATGGTGGACACCCCACTTAGAGCTTTTGGCTTGTTCTCAAATGTCTACCTGAAGAAAGTTGTACCATTTTCCTTAAAACTTTTGTTTTCCCTGTCTTTTAGTACTTTACTTGGAAATTATGAAATATATTCAAGTCTCTGTAGTTATATAAAAAGAAAAAGAAAAAGATGTATGTAGTGATAATTTGGAATAGTGAGTCTGTCTTTATACTGGATAGTACTCTGTGCATCCTCTGATTATGGAAAGAAAATTTTAATTTTCACTGAAAAGCTTAGTCTACTTTTTCTTCCTTAATTTTCAGAGTGTGGTGGTCGGTTGAAAGCTGAAACCAAGCCCAAAGACCTGTACTCACATGCTCAGTTTGGTGATAACAACTATCCGGTTCAGGCAGACTGTGACTGGCTCCTGGTGGCAGAGCGTGGCTATCGAGTTGAATTAATGTTCCAGACTTTTGAGGTTGAAGAAGAGGCAGACTGTGGTTATGATTACGTGGAGCTCTTTGATGGTCATGATAAGACAGCTATGAGACTTGGTCGATTTTGTGGTTCTGGGGTAAGTAACCAGGTACTAAAGCTTTTCTTTTTATTTCCACAGCAAGTAATAGAAAGAGGGAAAAGGCATTAGGAGGAAAAAGGATAAGGAGAGATGAGGTTGAGTTACTAGATGTTATAATAAAATAACAAATTATCTAATCCAGTTGTTTTTTTTTGTTTGTTTGTTGTTTTGTTTTTTTTTAAGAAATTTGCAGATATGGCATTTGAAAGCATTTCATTGAAATGTTTTCCACAGTAAATATTTTTGTCTATTTATTAAACAAAGTATTGTAATACTATGTTAAGTTTTAGGTTGCTGAAACTGGAGTGTGTATCGGTTTCTCTAGAAAAGTTAGCAGCATTTTCCCTTACAGAGAAATGCATTGGTATTGAAAACTAATACATTCCATGAATTGGAGTGAAAAAGTTACTCTTTATAGGGAAGAGCTTCCCAGAAAGCATTTATAGTGTACTTATCTGTAGCTTCAAAAAGTATTATACAGCATTTATATAGATACTGTTCAGTCCCAGAGCTCAAGATTGTGGATGGTTGGATACTAATACAATCCCCCCAAAATTTTAATGGATAGAACTTCCACTGGCAGACAAAAATTCAAATATCATGATTTAAACTGGTGTCCAGCTTTAAGGAATTTAGGTCATCATTTCCTCTGTCTGCCTTAAAAAATTCCTCAGCTATAGTCTATATCTGAATGTGTAGAAGTATTCTCTCAGTTGACACCATGTGACACCTAGTGCTGTTACACAACAAGATGTGACAGGAGAAGAACAATCTCAATAAGTAAAAACAAAACACCTGAATGAAGGGGACAAATACAGAGTCAACAGATAATTTACTTACTGGTTTTTTTTTGTTTGTTTTTTGTTTTTTAACTTTATTTTAGCCACCAGAAGAAATCTATTCAGCAGGGGAAACTCTTTTACTTCACTTTCACACTGATGATACAATCAACAAGAAAGGATTCCATATACGATACAGAAGTATAAAATATCCAGACAGTGTGCGCACCAAAAAATAACACAAGAACCTCTATTCAGTAAAAGGAGAGCGAAACAAAAAGGAATGCACAGTGGAAAGGAAGTCATGTCTTTTTTATTTAACTGAAGTTATTAGCACAAATGTTTTATACGAGTCCAATTGAAATGATGACTTTTAAAACCAGAGACAAAAACAAACAAACAAAAATTTAAAAACACTTATCTATCCCAGTGGAATACACATGATGGTGATGTGCAGGCTCCATACTTGACTGTCTCTGATGGTGAAAGGACTTTGTACGCTTCCAGGAGATTATAAAAGCTTTTGTCCATGGTTTGACATTTGTCATAGATGAGTGAACATTCAATCAATTATGTCCAGGTGAGGTGACCTTACAAAACGTTCTTCCTTCTGACAGTTGTATGGTGTCCAGGAGAAAAGTAGAAAAACTCTTTCAGGTCACGCACGCAAAATACTGTCCTTATATCTACTTGCTTTAACTTTGTATCCTGCAGACAATGTGTATAAGGACTTGAAAGAAGATATGAAATTGAAAGGTTTTCTGCATTGTTCTGTATTTTTTACCTGTTTATCTATCATATCAGGTTATCAGCATTTTGAAACTGGAAAATCTTACTTCTGAAACATAGTGAGTATTTTGTTTTACTTATGACTGAGAAGTCTGAACTGTCACATTGGTCATCATTAGCTTGACCAAACTAGTTAACTGAATTTGAACAATGTAAGCATCTGAAAATGTTAGGTTTACTGGTTAAGTAAGCTATGTCTGATGATGTGCTCTTATTTTGCACTGAACATAGAATATAGACAGATGAAAACCTATCATCAATCAAATCTGTATCCATGAGATATAGTTTTGTCTGAAACTTCTACTGAATTTGTTTTCAACAGTACACTTGGAGCCACTGCAAAGCTTTATTTCATTGGACCTCTTTATTACTGAGCTAATTGTCTTGTTTAGCTAATCAGAAATGAAGTTACAGTAGTATCCAAGTGGGAGGTTTCCTTAAGATTATTTTTTTTTCTCTGAAAGGAAGAGTATCTGTGATGATGAAAAAAGCAAATCAAAACAGTGGATCCTGGGTTTGTTTCTTATCAAGTGTGAATCCTTATGGTGCTATTCCGTGAACATTAAAAACAACAACAAAAATAACCAACAAGAAGTTTTAGTCTTTTGAGCCAACAGCTTGCAAGATCATGAATGTCTCACTATGCCTGGCTGAATCCAGAAAAGGAAGTCTTTGCTGCTCTGAGGGAGGGCAGGTTGCAATGGCAGCACTAGTCCTGTGGAACAAATACTACTATTGCCTTAGAATCCTCGCACACTATCAGACAGATCTTCCTGTGGATAAACCTCTAATTTGATAAATAAGTCAATGACTTGGACATTTTAGCATATGCTAACAGAAGGATCTTCAAGCAAAATCCTCATCTGCAGAATGAGATCATCTGCCTGTAAATACACAGCGACTTGCTTTTGATGTAGAGATATGTTACGTTTAGAACTGAGGTATTCTATGTGCTTTAGGCCATACATGGCTTTAGTCTTAATGTATATGCTTTATGTAAGTATTGTATGTATGACTGCTTCAAGGGAGTGAGAGGTATTGTATGGATGAACACTGAATTGTTTCTTTATGTGCCAAGTTCTACCAGGACCCCATTTGACTGTAGCAACTTTTCTTTAAAGGCTTCATAGACAGATAACGGGACTTCTAGCTGGCAAGAACCAAGTTAAAAGTATTATGTTTCACTCTACAAGAAATACTATTTTGATATCCTTTCTTGTAAGTTGCTACTCAGATTAGCTTAGTTTCTGTTACCTTATTATGACCATACATTGGCACTAATAAATCCGATCTTTTTTTATAAAAATAAAAAAAACAAATGACTGTATAGTTGTCTTTGGCTGCTTTAACACCTCCATCTGTTTACATCTTACTGTTTTCTTTTCCAGACAGCTTATGTGTATGAAACTTTAAACAATTTCTGTATTTTTATAATGCTGATCCCTTGTCCTTTTGTTTAGTTCGTGTTACAGGTTATTTGCACATGAAGTACATTTTTTTTCAAGGTCTTTTACTAAAAATCCAGTTAGGAAAATTACTGTGCTTATATATAAGAACCACCTTTTATACATCTAGACTATATGTAACAATAAATATATATTCTTAATGTTGATAGATAATTTCTGTACCATTTTGCTGAACATTTTAAAAAAAAAAAAAAAAAAATTCCTGGTATTCAAAATAATGAAAAAAGACATTTATACTGGAGAAATTGTGAAGAACAATGTGAGTTCCCCAAAAAATCTTTGAAAAATTTTTTCACAACCTAGTATTTAAAGGTCTTACCTGTTGACTACTCCACAAAACAGTATTGCTTCAAGCATAGTTCATTTTAAGCAGCTTAATTAAATAATAATAATAGTACATAGATTAATTGGATGGAAGCTTTCTCTGCCTGGGAGATCAAACCTGTAATTTTGCTACATTACATGAAGAGAAGATACAGTCATTAGCAGAATCAACACTTTCCATTATATATATATTCAATGCATCCTTCGTGCGCATTAAAAATGCTTTATACTGTATTGTTTTCACTTACCTGAAGGAAAAGCTAGATGATTAATTAAATCAGACAACGTATTTTTTTACTATTCTTTATTTTTTACCAGAGAACTGAAGATAACCTAAGATATAACTTCTAAATCTTAATGGTGAGTAACTGCATGAGTTGTGATGAGGATTAGGAGGATTAAAAGTGGGCAATAGTTCTTCCAGTTTTGTTCCCTCCCCCACCCCACCCCCCAAACCTGCCCCGTCACTCTCGGGTTTTGCTGTCCTGAGTTGAAAATTTGGGACAACACTTATTTTATTTTCGTGTTCTGGTTCATCTAATTGAAAAAAAAGTAATAGGCAAGTGTTTAGTTACTACATGGAATAACAGACTGAATGAAGTGTGATTAAAGCAAAAAGAACAAAGGCAAATGTATTTTGCAACATTATCCTTGTTAGACAATGTTCTGATTACTCCTAGTTCCTTGTTTGGGCTCACAAAGGAAGCAAGCCAATTAGATGCAAAAATAGACTGTAGTATTGGGTGAACAGTGAAAGGGAAACATTGGATAGGCATAGGTCTCTCTTAATCCCACCACTACAACTGCTTTTTCTCATGTTTTCTACTTGTCTTGCAGATGGTCTTGTAACTTATCATATCCCATCCTAATCTATGAGACTAAGTACATAAGCTTCTTTTTCCTCTTCAGTGACCCTTGGATAATAATAATTTGTCCTGTAATGCTGGAACTCTCAGGAAGGATTATTGCTTCTGTGCTTTTATATTAGAGAGTACTTGCCATGTGATAGTACCATCTGAAATACTATACCACCAATCATTGTGAATGTATGATTTTCTCTTAGAGCTTGCACCCTGGCTTTTCTCTTCTAGCAGAACAGTGCTAGAATTCATCTTTTCTTGTCACAATAAGTGGCCACATGGTGAAATGAAATGAGGTTACTTTTCCTTCCAAAGAGAGAAGGACATTTTGTCTCTCACACAGCATGTGATTCTCATGGAGAAGAGTAAAATGGTTTAGGATATATAATGAGAATGAATACAGGTGTAAAAGGGCAGATTTGAATAATAAAATATGTAAGCTGATCCACAGGAGACTCTACAGTGTTAGAGATGGAATAGTTCCCCGGGTTTGAAGACCCCCTCTCACAAATATTAAGATCTACTTTCTACTGAGTGTTGACTAATGAAGCAAGAGTAGTATGCAAAGGGGTTTTTCAGTCATGAAAGTCTGCAATAAAATCTGTGCAAAGCATTTGCTGCTTTGGTCAGTGAATTTGGGAGTAGTAATGATACGCTTTTAGTATTTAAAATAACTAAAACTGGTGAAGATATAAGCACTATGGCAGTAGACAAAAAACAGTAATTGTTTACATCTACAATCCGGACACTTCTCAACAAAACTCAAAACCAGAGTTTTAATGTATAGCTGATGATAAAAGTTGCTGACCAGCCTTTGTTGATATTCTGAAGAGCTGATTACAGGGTGAAAAACAAATTTATCTGAAATACTAAGCGATAGTAATATACTTGCCTTTCTTAACGTTACTATTTTTTTGAATTATCATGATACCATTTCTGTTGGTGAAATCCATAACTTCAGCTCTATGTAAGAAGAGTAGAAGGGAGAATATTACTTATTGAAGTAATTCTCATTGTTGCGATGTCATCAAAGGCAACAGTTCTGGGGATATTTCTATGTAATCATTAGTAATATACCAATTTTTTTAATATTTCTCTGTGAATCTTCATTTGAAGTGCTACATCATGGGCACAATATTTAGAAAAATATGCATTTTAGAAAAAGATTAATATATTCTGGAGTTTCTTGGTCAGTTTGACTAATAACAGAAATAGTTTAGTGTTAATCTGAGTTTGCAAGTTTTTTAAAGAATAAGCTGAACAGCTAATTGTATTGTTGAAAGAATCATTTTCTGTGTGATAAAGCAGAATCTTAACATTAGAGAAATTTCCCAACTACTAAAGGAACTTACAAATGTGGTTAGTTACTGTAGACCCTACTTATGATGAACATTGAAAGGAAAAAGGAAGGGGTAACTTACAGTGCTGTGGTCTGTATTGTGTTCCTATGGTGACTGTGAGATGTAGGAATGGGGGAAAAAGGGAAAGATGGGCAAGATGTGTGTAGAGAATTCTTTTGAGCTCACAGAGGACAGATTTAGATTAGATGTCAGGAAAGGTCTTCACAGAGAGTGGTGAGGTGCTGGCACAGGCTGCCCAGAGAGTCTGTGGATGCCCCATCCCTGAAGGAGTTTAAGACCAGATTAGATGAAGCCCTGGGCAGTCTGGTCTAGTACCAGATCTGGAGGTTGATGGCCCTGCCTGTGGCAGGGGGGGTTGGAACTTGATAATCCTTGGGGTCCCTTCCAACCCAAGCCATTCTGTGATTATATGGCAGGCGCCTGCAATGGCCTCCAGGAGTCTGAACATCCTGTGGTGAGACTACCATAAAGTGAGAGTCTTGGATGAACATGCATCTAGCCATCCAAGCAGAAGTTCTTTGCTGCCTTGAATTTAATGCTCCTTGATATCTCTGTACATGCTGATTTTTACCCAAGGGACTCAGACTGCTTGGTGTATTTGATGGTATCCATGAAAACAATAAGGAAAATATCTAAAAATGCGAAGAGGATTAGGTTTATGCTTGCTTTGTCATTAGCACTACTGAACTGAAGTTGACTGGATGCAAGATGACAAGAATCCTTTGCTTTTTAGCTTTACTTTTTATTATGAACTTAATGGTTATAGGACTGTGGAAAATATCCCAAATGTGTCTTTTAAAATCCCTTGTTTTGTGTGAAGCTGTCGAATGAATAACATCTGTTTGCATCCTAAGTGGAATGGATCATTTCAAGTGAAAAAATGATCTCTGGAAATAGCGTTTGAATGAAAAATGTACAATAATACCAAGACCTTCAGTGCTTGATGTCTCTCCAAAAAAGAGAGCTATGGAGCTCTTTTTCTGGTATGTGTTATCTGAGAAACACTTCTGAATTTGTTGTTTCACTTCCTACTTCATTTATTCTAATGCAGTAAAAAGCAGACATGAGTTTGAAGCAAAATTTATTGTAAAATTAGATCAGGCTTTCATAAAGAAACAGATTCTTGGCATGAATAGTTGAATTCTGGAAGAGGTCTACTGTTGCCCCAGTCTGCCTTCACATCTTGCTTGCTTTGTATTTTGTCATGTTTCTTAAGTGAATTTAATCCCCACCCAGACAACAAGTTTTTTAAAGTTTGTTTTTGTCTTTTCCACTGGAAATTTGTTTTGTGTGAAATGATCTCTTCTGGTCCATTGTAATTAAGTGCTCTTAATCAGACATGTGGAGAGACTTTGTTTATACTGTTTTATGCTCAATTTTAGTGAGAAATGGTTCATGGCTTTTGGCATTGTTTCTTTTGATTATTCCCTCATGGACACTGAAATAAATTGTGAGTCCTTTGAAGAGGGTATTTTGAAACAGAAACACTGAAGAGTGAGTTATATATTGGTTAGTTGACTTCGCTTATTTCATTTACATGTAGAAGTTTCCATTCTATTCCTACAAGTCTCTAATATGTTTCAGCACAAAGGTACCTCACCTACTAGAATTTCATTACTGGCATGCGAATTCAGCAGCACATGTTGCAAACGAGTGAGCCTTTTAGCTGAACTGTACAGTAAAAGTTCATAATTTGTATATGCTATTGTATGGTCTGCTTCAATGTTTAAATGTTTTGTTGCTCACTTTCATCATGCCCTGCATGGAGGGTTGAGATTAACTTGAGATTATTGTTTTATATGATTCTTAAAGGGGGGGGGAGAGGGGATGATTTTTATTAGACCTTTCAGTTCAAGAAATCAGATTTTCTAATCTTTGAATCTCAGCAAAAAATCTGTCTACTTACTTTTTCCTAATAGTTGCTACTAAAGCAGAGTAGAAATTTTCTTTGAGGGAAATATATTTCATTTCAAATCCTAAAATTAATTACGTGTTATTAACAGCTACTTTATAGGCCATGGATATGCAAAATATATGCATATATATTCTAGAATCATACAGCAAGTATAATATGTTGAAAACATCCCTGTCTGTAAATTAAGCTGGATGAACTGATGTTAATATAACTAGTTGCACACTTGCAATGTCCACTTGTGCCTAGCTCAAGATGTTGTTCACATTGGTTTAATTTTGAGAACTCTTTCATGTTTTTGCCAAAGTACAGACTGTGTTTTGGTCGTGAAGTTTGTTTGCTGTCTCTGATGAATTCTACTTTAATGCGTTCTGGACAGGGGGAGTTCCTGCCTCTGGCCTGGCAATAAAGAATGAGTATATATGGAACAGTTACCATTCAATATTAACTATAGAAATGTGAGAAATCTAGTTGTTCTAGAAGGAAATAGAAGATAAAGAACCCATCCTTTCTTCAGCTGTGATTCAGCTGTGCTAAGGTGCTAAGGAAATTACAAGAGGTGGAATGATTGAAGCTGAGAAAAGCATAATCTTCTGTTACTTTGCCTAGATCTGTGTGCAGCTGATGAAACAGAACAGTAAAATAATGTCTACAAATGTGGCAGTGTACCTCTAAGCTATGTATGTCTATGGCTCTGTAGGGGAGTATGATCTGGTTACTGCAGTCTATAAGGAATTGCCTCTGTGGTGGAAGACTGACAAAACCAGGCCATGAAGAGTAACGGAAGTTCAGCACTAAGGGTGTGTTTCAGGGGAAAAGGAGATGGAAACAGTTGGTGTGGCTAGGCTCTCCACAAATACTGCCACAACATTTCTGGAGGGAAAAGGGTTTCTACAAATGGCAGGAATGCTCTTCCTTATTTTTCTGATGAGTTGGTCACAGCAATTCACCTTTCTCTAACAGCTTTTGGCTTTAGGCTTAGTTCTTTCTACCTAATTTTATGAAACCAAAAGGGTACTGCACTTTTCTCATAGTCTTTGCCAGGACCATGTGTCATTCATTTGGGAGCACGTGGTTGATGTGGGTAAGATGTAACCTCATTTAAAGAGATGATGATTGTTATTAATGAGCAGGGCATTTCTACAGTAACTTTATTGTTATATACTGTTGATGCTGTGTCTACACATATATATATACGTGTGTGTGTATATATATAAAAGTCTGCTATATCTGCAGACAATCCACATTTTTTCCAGAATCTTCATCCTGCAACTCTATTAACTATTTACTGCTTCATTACATGGTGTTGATTGAGGAAGTTGAGTCTTGCATAAATTAGTTTGAGTTGCGGGATTTTTGTATTTAATTTATGTTAATTTGTATTTTTGCAATTTTGTAGTGTTTAAGGTGAGGATGAAGCAGATTTACAGTTAGTTCTTTAGACAGTTTAGTACTGCAGGTTGTTCTCACAGACCATCCATGAAGCTAGAGGAAAACCCTTCTGTGAGTGATTCATTCTAGAATACAAATCAACGTATTCTGTTAACATGGACATCTTAGATGGGATTTAAAGCTTTCTGTGCTAGCAATACTGATCCTCTTCTTGTTCTCACTGGAGGCAATGTGTACTTTGTCATTGAATCGGTGAAGGAGATTTGACTCAAGGTGCTGAATAAGCATCATTGACAACACGTTTGTAGGCAGTCCTCATGTGACCTCATGTGACCCAATCAGTCTCCTAATATTCATCTCAAGTATCACATAAACAGAGTTGTAGGTTGAAGGGCAAACTTATAAATTCTGAGCTTTTTAATTGGTTGAGGAAATGCAGTATATGCCCAAGATAAGTCATTTTCTTTCAGCAAATGTCTCTTCAGTTAGTAGAAAAAGAATAACTAAGGTGTTGTGTGTTAGCAGAAGGATGTGGAAATAGCTGTCCCTCAGTTAGTTAGTCACTTAACTCATAATCATGTGTGTGATGCTATTAAAAATACCTGAAGTACTGCTTCAGTCTTAAGCTTCATGGGCTTCTGAAATAACTAAGGAATGTATTTCTTCCCCAGCAGTGGCTATGACGTTCAGAGTTACAGCTTCCTCTGTCTCTTCATTATGTACGCTGACAGCTATGAGGTAATGTCTTGCAATAATCTCTAAAGTAGCTGGTATTTGAATGAATATACTAACTTCCCACTTCTACATGTGAGGCTGTACGGAGAACATCCCAGATGACCCTAATACCTTACTGTTCACATCCAGCTGTTTTTTGCAGGGAAAACAGCTTACTGGGGGCATTTTGGGGAAGGGGAAAGAGTAGCAATGCCAATGGTCCGATGAGTTTTACATTAGAGAGTGTGTGTAGATGAGCTGACAGTTTTGACAGGATTAAAGATGACAAAATCATCTGCTGAAGGCACAGGAAGATTAGGAGGGATACTGAGAAAAAGATGAAATATCTGATTTTTAGAAGACTGAAGTTTACCATAGATTTCACTTGGTGGTGATGAGTTTTGTTTTCAGTTTGATTTTGTTTTGTTTTAAGTTTTATAATCTGACATGTATGTATTAGACATAAAGCAGTGAGCATCTCTACTGAAATGCATTGATATACATCAGTTGTGACTTCAATCTTGCTTTGCCTTTGTATCTCTGTTATTATAAAGGATGGCATTTATTTAAAGTTTATTTTTGGCATATTACTTGAAATCACTTATGCAAAGAATACAAAATTGAGTTGAAAGTGGTCACAAGTTAGGTACACGTCATTGGAACTGGCTTCATGTAGAGATGGTGGAGTCTTCTTCTCAGGAGATATTCAAGATTTTTTCCTACTCAATCTGTCGTACACAACCTTATTTAGCAGGGGGTTGGACTAAATGATCTCCAGAGGTCTCTTCCAACCCCTGTGATTCTATAATATCTACATTTAACATGCCTCATATTTAAGATTAAAAAAAAAAAAAAAAGAAAAGAAAAAAAAAAAAAAGTATAAAATGAAGAAGTTTGTAGTGCTATCGCTATCTACAGTTAATAAGTTGGGGTGATTATTTTTGATTAGCTCATATCTGACAAAGAGAAATGGGAAAGCTCATCAGCAATCTCATTATTTAATTCTACAGATTCTATGAAGAAGACTAGGTTTAATCTTTATTCATTTCCCAGCTGGCTTTCAACTTTGAGTGAACAAATTACTGAACTGAAATAAACAGGCAGCAGAGGAAATTACTGGGGACAAAACCTGTTTTACCACTTCAGTGGATTCTGCTTTATGGTGATTAGTCAGTGACTTTCTTCAGCTGAATGACTCTGTTTCCCTCAAAGTAGTAATAACGTGGTGTCATGCACAGATGTTATGAATACGTGAGAGTAAACCTGGAATTTTACAAATCTGCGCTATCTTCCAGTTTTACTGATCTCTTTTATAAAAAATACAGAAAATTCTGTGTCTTAGAAAATAAACACACAAAAGTCTACCTTTGGTTTCTTTTGTATCATAGCTTGTTTACTTTTAGGCATTGTCCATTTCTGGCAATACTTTCTGTCAGTCTGACAGGACCTCAGTGCCAACAATTCTTCTGTTACAAGGAACTGTCATGAATTTGACTGAGACAAGTCAAGTTTTATTGTGTGATTGCCATTCCAAGCTGTTAGCATCTATATATCTGGCACAAAAGCAAAGCTCCCTTAGTCAATACTGAGTTGCATGATTTCTTAGTTTGGTAATCAGAAGGATGTAAGCTGAAGAAAACCTGTGCAGGAGGCTTCAATAGCACCACAGCCCTCTCTGGGTGTCACTTGTGATCTGTACCCTGATGTACATGTTCACATTCTACCCTAATCCCTTACCGTGAGCCATCTTGTGCTCAACAAGTTTATCCACATTACATACTTTTGACAGGACTGTGTATCTTGTTACCCTCTCCTAACCTTGTTGGCACTTTAATCCTGTGTAAACCATTCTTCTATTGGCCACAGCTCTACTAAGTCCCTTTTGGACAACATTTATTTGGGCAGCGTATGGTCTGATATGTGCACCAGTGAAACTTCAACCAGTGATACAGAAGTGTACTTTAAAATTAATATTGCAGTGGCTAAGGATGGAAAAAAAATAAGATTAAGCTGGATTCTTAGTACTCCAAAGGTAACACAATCCAAAGAATAACTTGTTCTTTTTTTGTTTTTACATAACAATTCTGATTTCTTCAAGGTTCTTTCTTGGATTTAAACAGAACAACTGTGTTTTCTGTGCATATTGCCATGACAAATAATATATGACAGAATTAAAAAGGGGGATCATCAGTTCATTTTTCAAAAATATTTAATATCCATTTCATCACTTTTGTGTAGAGCAAACTTTATTTCTCATTTCTGAGAAAATATGAGGAACACTATTTTCCAGTAGGTTTTATCATCCTCAAACAATCACTAAGTGGATGTGATCAGAAACTTCATCAATCTCTGCTCCAAATGCAAGACACATCTTGTTGATGTTGTTGTCCATAGCACATACTTATAAAACTGAAACAATCATGCAATCAAAACAACAAAATCCTGATCACTAAAACAATACTGCACGCTTGCCCCTTAGGACGAAAGAAAAGAAACAACAGATGACCACATAAACCAATGCACAAATAAGAGATACTCTGAAACCATGAGGACAAGAGAAATTTGAAAATCTCATCTTCCTACTGGTTTAATTCTTCTTTCAGAAATATCATTTATGTTAATGGATAAATTATGAGTCTTCTACAGTAGAAATATAAAATGTGACATGGGCACTGGCTCTAGAGCTTCCCACAGTTACTGCAGAACACATATGAATAATTTAATATGAAAATTTAGTATTTTAATAAATAATTTTAATAAAGGAATAAAACATGTAATCTGCTGAACCTCGAGAAGTCAATCAAATTGGCCCTTTCTTAGATGCATTAATCTCAACAAAATTTCCAGCAAGAAAAATTTCCTTGTTGTCAGGAGTCACGATAAATTCCCGATCAAAGGCAACAGGAAAGTGACAGATTATGCAGGCTTCTCCTTCCTGAATGGAAAGGCTGACAAGTACAGATGCTCTAAGACTGACAGAGAAGATTATCTATCTATCACATTTTCCACTCCATGTATCAGCCTTTGCAGTAAGCTTACAAGCAGGCAATATGTTTTCACCTATAATAACCTACAATAGTATTCAAATTTCTCAATTAATGGTAATTAAAACAAATAATAACCAACCAAACAAAAAAAAATAAAATAAAAAACAACCAACCCAACCAACAACATAGGTATTGCAAATAAATAATTAGTACGACAGTGAAAAAAGGAGAGCCTAGGACTGATGAGATCAGGACTAATCATCTACTGGGCTCTACTCTGCCTATCAAGATAACTCAGATAGTAGGAGATGGGGAGCATGGTCCTTCTGAAACTAAAAACACTAATAAAACTAAATCCAGACTCAGACAGAAAACAAGGATTATATGTACAATGGAAATTAGTGCATAGAAAAATATACCAGAAGGTAGAACACTTCTTTTGAGAAGCAGGTCTTTTCCAAGCAAAGATGTGGAATGGAGGAACTTGTATGCTATGAGCTGTGCTTCCCCTGATCTGATTGCCTTCTTGTCTAACACTGTCTGTATTTCAGCAGAGAGCTTCCAGCTACTGACAACCTCAAATGCCCTTCATGAACATTTTTTCTTTCCCTCCAGGAATTCTCACTCGTGCCTTCTCATGGAGAGAGTTGACTGAAAGGCTTAAGCCCAGAAATGGTACTGTAAAAAGCTTTTTATTTTTGTTCCTGTCCTCCACTGCCCTGCTTCTCCCCACATCTTCCCACCCCTTGCCAAAGTCAATCAGTGCTGAGCAAGTATACATTTAATAGTTTATTCGTGAATGGCTGAATGCTATAGTTCCAAACTAATCTGTTCTTCAGCAAGTCCAAATAGGATCCTGTACTATTCTGCAGATTCTGACTTCTGGGACCGAACTCAAGAGACTAACAACAGAGTAAGAAAACCGGTTTCTTAAGGTAGGCTTTATAAAAATCTTTCCTCTAAGATATGGTTCTATTCACATAACAATCTTAGGGTGTCACAGAATATCACTTAGTTTTTTTTGTTTATTTGTTTGTTTCTTTTTAAGTTCTGCTTAACTCAGGTTCTGTTACCTTCACAAGCAAAGTCCTATTCTCAATATTTGATCTTGATGCCCTGTGAAAAAAATGTAGGTTTTCTCAAATAAAAAAGAAACAAACAAAACAAAACAAAGAAACCCCAAAAACTAACAAGTACAAGTTTAGTATATACTAAACACATTTTTCTTTCAAAACTTTTCCTGTTGTATATATTAAGTCATAAAACATAGCCTTACCTTCTGCTCCATTCCAAGATGTTTCCTTCTATTTTAGAGCAAATATAGATAAAGAACTTAGAAAAAAAAAAAAATGCAGAACAACATTTACTGAGACAATTTTCTGCCGAAGTGATTTACATCCACATTAACCGTTAAGTACCTTACAGTACTCTCCTGAAGAGCGATGCTGCTATCTACTGGCAATATAATTATACCTTCGATGCTACTTGAGTGCTTAGGAAAGCTGATTTTCTATTAAAGACAACTTTTCCTGCCTCTGTAGATCACTCAGGAAAACAACTTACTTCCTTTACCTTTGCTGATAAGTACCTAACAGCTATGTAATTGGGATGGAATCATTTGTACAATTTACCAGCACTGAAAGCTTCACAACATTTAATGCTAGTATGAAAATCACAGCTTTGGTACATTTACATACATACAGCCAAGCCATAATTTTCTTATACATTTGATCATATCAAAATACATCTAGCACTGAATACGCATTTTAAAAAAAAAAAAAAAAAAAAAAAAAAAGCCAATGTGGAATCAATGAATACTCACAACAAGCAGCTAAACAAATATATTCACACGAGAACATGCATTTAATGAAAGGGAGGCAACATCATAAGTTGTCCCAATGAGTCATTAATGCTTAACAAGAAAATTACATGTCTAGGGGGCTCCAGACTAATACAACCCTTTTACAATAACTACAGAATGTTTGAATGAACACCAGTCATTACTTCTGAATTCTCTGAAATTCAGTGAATTTCTGACAGTACCTATGATATACTTCCTCCACAGGGGGGACACATATAAGGTGGTGTTGGGTCATCTGACACTCCCCTGCTTTCCTTCAGCTTTTCACTGCTATTCTCCTTTACTGCTGCCCGTCCTGACTGTGCAATTACTGTAAGGCCTACAGCTTTCAGATACTCTCTCGTTATACCTGATTTATTGGCTTTAATTCTAATAATCTTGCATTCCAATCATTCCAATACCACATTTAGTAAATTAGTTTGTTTCTCCTCAGATCGTTGCTGCTGGTTTTTTTTTTTGTTTTGTTTTGTTTTTTGTAGTTTTTTTTGTTTGTTTTTGTTTTTGTTTTTGTTTTCTCCCATGAAAAATAAGGAATACAAATTTGGAACACTTTAAGGTTATGTTTTTGTTACAAAATAGTTGGAATTCACATAACGTATTTATTTATTTAATTTTGTTTCCCATATTTTTTTTCAATGCTATTATATTTGCCATTTAGTTTGATGCACTTTTTTCACTGTCACAGTATCCTCTCTCATTTTTCTTACCCTCGTGAGGTGGCTTGCATTTGTTTCTCCTTTTGATTTACAGGTTTCTTATTTTCTCTTTCTATTTGCTGAGAAATTACCAGGTAAGTTTTAAATTTCAAAGCATGGTATTTTATTTCCCTCCTTCACCTATTCAGATTTCCATTTAAATTCTTCTACTTCCTTTGCATAAGAAATCTAAGAGGTATCAGTCACCCAAGTGGTAATATGAAAATGCCTTCTAGGGCAGGATGATCGTATTCTCTTTCTTTAAGAGTAGTTCACAACCAGGCTTGTTCTTGAATCTCCAAAGCTAATGATGTCATATTTCTTTTTACTTTTCTTTACCATGTCTGTTTTTTAAATTCTAAAAGAACTTCTGTATTTGAAATACTCTAAGATTTTTCTTTTGAATCCTGTTTTTGGATGAAGTATTAACTTGTAAAATTTCTTCTTAAACACAGAGATAACTTGACGTGAGCCCAAGAATCAGTGAATCGGTTTTATTCATTCATAAGACTGAAAAAGTTCATTCGGCATTTTAGTTATATTGACAGTTATCTTCAGCCTAGCCTTCTTTCCCTTCTCCTTTTTAGTAAGAATCCCCTTTTTGTCTTTCTATGCAATTACAAGGAGCTGCCATCAGCCTGACTTCATGTACACTCACCCTCCCCATAGAATAGTCTTCCTTGCCAGGTGTTACACAGTACAGTCATTTTCTCAGGTAAGCTGTAATATACCATCTTCCTACTATTTTTAGGCTTATGAATGAACCCCCACCCTTCTTCCCAAACCAGATTAAATAATACCACCTACTTGACCAAAATAAGGACTATGGGACAGTTATGCTGCCTATTAGCCTGCACATGGAACAGATAGATACATCAGATTTCCTTCTGTGATCATTGAGTGTGGGCAGACAGTGATGTGGAGGTGTGGTCTGGATTTTTGCTTTAGACTATACAGGGTATGTATATCAGCATGCAAATTTTTTATGCATTGTTTTTTCTTTTTTTTTTCCCATTATGTATTACTGAAGCTTGTCACTATTTTTCCCAATGACATTCATGCTAGGACATGTGAAATTTGCTTTTGCCTTTGTTCTACTCATGCTGATGTCTTGGTACTCTGAAGCATCTTTTATCTTAAAATTTCGGTCAGAAAGTTAAATTTTCCATAGGAGAATCTTGCAATGATTGGCAGCTTGTCTGTGAAACCAAAGAATTCAGCAACAGACCATTGTACTTTCCAGACTCTGTGTATAAAGGTTCAGTAAGACATATGAGTATCTTTAATGTCAGCCTGATAAAATATAACCTCTAAGATAATTCTGTAATCTTAGTTTGCAGAAAATTGACAGGCAATGACCTTTGCATCAGTTTTGGAGAAAAAAGTGAAGGTATTTCTGAGCCCCGCCATGCCGTTTTCTTGCACTAGATGTCACTGTTACACTTCTTGTAACTTAGCCATATTTTACCGCTAAGCATCCTCAGGCTCACTTTATAAGAGGCTGTTGCGCTGGCGGTGCAAACAGGAGCGCAGTTTGCAGCCTGAAAGTATTTCTTCTGATTGGTGTGTGACTAAGCCATGGCACCCGTGCAGAGCATGGTAGATACATCCCTTCTTGACAATCAATGACAGCCTAAACACTGCGAGTGTGAACATTCTTCAAACATTTTCAATGCAAGATATATAGCCATGAAGGATAATGTGAAACTGTACAGCAATCCAAACTGGCTAAAGAAAAGTTTCTACCTTTTACTTTTTAAACTACTTTTAGTTTCTACTTTTTACTTTTTAAAAAGTGTTTTCAACACTTTTTACTAAGCTTTGTCTCTGTATTTTAGAAGAACAGAGGTAAACCAAATCAAACTCAAAACCTTATATTGTAAACGAATACAAAAGAAGATGAACACTCATGCTTGGCTGCTTCTTCTGTTAAACTTATGTGAAGGCAGAAAAAGTTGATAGATGTCAATCCTGGATGAACTCTGCTTCTGTTATCTGAGAGATAATATTACATTCATAAGATATGCAGCAAGACTGAGGTGTCTTAAATTTTAAGATTTGTTGTGAGGAAGTTTCAGGAACGTAAAGTGACCTGCCTTTGGCTGATGAGCACACCCTCTGGTTTCTCCTCGGCTGGAGATGTGTACCAGAGTTACAACTGTCACACATTTACTGAGGTTTACCTGTTTCTCCAGTCTAGCTTTCCACCCACATCTGACACTGTCAGAAGCTGTTAATTCCTCTCAACTTCAACTAGAATTATTTGCATCTATTTTGATCAAGTCTCTTTTGTTTTGTTTTTTCTTTCTCTGGTCAGTAGTGTATGTCTTTGTTTTTTACCTCTTGTTCTTTCCAGACATTTTCTATTTCTCTCCTCATGTGGCCTCCAACATCTACCTCTTGTGGGTATTTAAAACCAGTACAAAGAGTCTCGTGTCTTGTGTTCTTTCCAGCTTCTTCAGTAAATCATTCATGTAATGTAACAGTTCTGTGGGGTGTGTGCTGAATCATCTCTCCTCAACATCTCTCAACTCCTCAATGAATTCCACATTGCCAAGAGACATAAGCTAGAAACAGACAGATCCTGCCATGGAAGGGAGTTGCAGGCTGTATTTTGGAGATGTAAGTGGAACTGTATCAGACAAAATTTGCTATCTCAAAGTTTCTGGCACAAGCAGCCTATGTAGCAAAGCTTTAGCCTCTCTGCCACCTCTCCAGATATACTTACAGAAAGCAGCATGCCCTGCTTTTACCTAGGGAGGGCCACGTGTCTTTGTGTGAGAGAGAAAGAGAGAGGATTTAATGAAAGTAAGATGTCAGACCTTTCAGAGATGTGAAATGGGTGGTCATCCTCCCTCATCTGTTTATACTCTACACTGATGGAGAATCAGGGAGAACAAGCAGTTCATATTCCACTTTAGTTTCATGTTATTTTTTAGATTTCTGATATGCTTGAGCTCCCAGATCATTGTCTTTTGTGTGTATGCCTTACATAAGGATTTCTTATCATCTCTCTGCCTGCCTTCATATTTACCTGAAGCCTTTGCATCTGCTGCCTCATTAGCATTCATTCATGAAGTGTGTTATTAACCATGACTAGTTGTTTTGTTTTTTTTTCTTTGAAATTCCTTTTTCCTTCACAATTAGTAGTTACCATACAGAGAAGTTCTGATCTTCCATATCAACATTAAGTAGATGCCACACTTAACACTTCTAAAAGGATGTAATTCTACTAAATAATTCCGTGATCACTTAGTAGTTGTCTTTGGAAGAAAAGAAAGCAGTCTGTACACAGACAAAACTGATAATGCAATTGATGACTATTGTTTGTCTAAATGTCCAGACAGACTTGATCTGCTAAACACCTTGCTTTGTTTTCCTTATGGCTGAAGAAATCTGGGAAAATATAAAGTCACTATCTGTTTTGCATGTTGGATGATCAAATTTGTACTAATTTGTACATTGCCACCAGACAAAATAGGGTCTTTTTCAGTTAAAAATAAGAATTTATTTTTATGAAAACGTGTGCCAATCAAAATTACTGAAGAAATTACTCTTAATTATGCTAGATTTTATTCAAATTGGAATTACTTTTACAGTTAAGGTTTAATGGTGTGATTTTTAAAAGCATTTCTCATCTTTTTCTGCAATGTACAGCAGAGTAACTACATTTCTGGAGAGAAACAGATGCTTATCCCACAGGTATTATTCCATCATAGTAATTATCCAGAACAGTAATGATTTGCAAAGAATGAAATTCAGCTTCCTTCTTATACAGATCCTAAGCAGTGTATGTGAACTTTTTGGAAAAAGGCTAATCATTCCCTGCAGCAGGTCTTGGGCTCCACCAGCTGAGTGAACAGGCCAAAGCCAGAGGGCAAACATTCGTTTGACTAGGTCACTTATCTCTTCTTCACCATATGCAGTGGTTACAGAACAAGGAGGATTTTAAAACTGACTAGTAAATTTCCCAGCTCAGTCGGCATGCGTGAGATTCTGATCCCAGCTACTCTAGCACTACTGAAACCCATAATGAACTGCAGGAATTTCGTAACTTCAGCGTTCTTCTGGGAGAGAAGCAACCTTTGTAATTTTTGGCTTTATTTTGTATTCAAACATTTCATTTTCTCATCAATTTTGTTTCTATAGACAAACAACTTGTGACAGGTGTAAAGTTACAGAGATCTTAAAATGTGTTTTCACCCCAAGTGTCATTCAGACTCACTGTCCTTCTTAAATAAGTCCTGTGTTGTCCCAGCTATGCTGAGGAAATGAAGTTAGCTGCTGCTAGAAGTTGAGAATGGCACTACAGGCTGAATTCTGTCCTTATGCCCAGATACCAGATGGCTTCCTCAACAAGCAGTTGAAGGAGTTCAATAATCTTGGTCATAATTAAAGCAGATCAAAAATGACTAGGAAAATAAGCAGAACATGCCGTTGAATATCATCAATGAAGAGAAGTGTGTTGCATGTTGAAGTGAAATTATTTCCAGATTTGTGGTACAACGCTGTCTGCTTCATGAAATATAAAGTGTAAAACATTACGTTACTAAAAAGTCTAAATACATTCCTCTATAGAAAGAGGTAGTACTTTCTTCCTGTCTATGTACAGTATACTCTTGAAGTGGTACAGTATTGGTTTTACATGCTTAAAGTAATTCTTTAGAAAGTGTTAGGAAATATCATATCAGCTATAAACAGATGCCCCTGGCTTCAATATATGCATATGAGCATAGGTATATAAATATGCATGACTGTGTGTGTATTTACTTTCATGTAGATTTGAACTTCCATGAGAAGTATGAGGATTTATTGGCTCTTGAGCTAGATGCCATCTCAGTGGAATCTTAGTTTGGATGTTTCCAGATGTGAGGCTATAGCTGTCACTAAGGTTTATTAAAGACTATGTCTGTATTGTGTCACAAGTTCCTAAATACCATAGAAAACATGTTATTCATTCATAATATTTATTCATAAAATAGTGTCTCTCCACATGGGGATAGAAAATAGAAACACAGGGAGTTTTGTGGAGCTATGATTAATTGCAGTCATTGCAATGTTGCTCAAAAGGTTATTGCTCGAAATAACATTCTCATTTCTGTTTATTTCTGTTCTAAATATTTCTTCTTAAATAGAAATGACAACTAAGGGCTTCAGTTAAACTCAGGCTTTGTTAGACTTACACATGCAGGTAAGTACCACCCCAGATGGTCACTGTTTTTAACAGGCCATGGCTTATCTACATCAGCAGATCTTGAGAAACTTCAGATATTCATAACAAAACAAGAGGCTCAGAAAAATTTTTACAGCATCATGAAGGAGAACAGAATTTCACAGCTGGGGAAGTGGATAGAGGCAGCCCAAAACCACTTCTCAGTGGTTTGATGGGCTGTTCTGCCCAGTTCCGTGACCAGCTTGGTGGAGGGACCCATGGATCCCTGCCCTGGAAAGGGATAAGATAAAAAGATAGAGATGGGCCTAAAAAAAACAACAACAAAACAAACAAACAAACAAAACAAACAGTGGCAGTGATCTGAAGAGAAACAAACTAATTTACTAAATAAGATATTGGAATGCAAGATAACACACTATAATACAATATAATACAATATAATTAGACCTGGAGCTAATGAATCAAATATGATGAGAGTGTCTGAAAAGTGAAGGTCTTACTCTAATGCTGAGGCAAGATATGCAGTTGGGTCAAGCAGCAGGGAGGAGAACCTGGTCTCATGACCTTGTCAGGGGCTTTATCTCGTCTCTGAATGTGAAGTCCTCTGGAGTATGTAGTACTCTTCTGGGACAGATGCCTGGAACTGGAGCATTTACCTCTTTAACTCACAGTGCACTGCATGATGTTATGATGTGGAATACCGATAACCAAAAATCAACACCATGACACCACTTCACATGTGATTTCAAGGGAGCACTGAGGACATTTGGGGTGTACAATCTGCAACTAGAAATTCCTGAGGTCTGAGCTGGTGATAAGATAAACATCTCAGGGTCCAGGCATGCATATAAGGGTGATTTAAAGCCTGCGTTGTCCAAGGAAAAGTGACATGCTTATGAACATAGAGAGTGGCGATGGTTCTAGCTGTTTCCCCTCAGAGTTCTGAAACTGTTCAGGTAAAAAGAGGGAACAAGCCTTGGCTATTTTGGTTTGCTTATGGGAGCGCAACTGCTGTTTATGCAGATGCTGGGAAAGCTATTCTGTTAGTCTTGGAGAGTCAGCGTTAGTATCGTGTGTGTATGTGTTGGTGTCTTGCTGTTGGCCAGACCTGCAGATGGGTATGGCAGCAGCTGCACCCATTGGGCTGATTTGAAAGAAATCTCCAGGGCTTGTGAGTTCATGCAGTTCAGCTGTGAGCTGAGAAGGGAAGATAGTTCATGTCCTGAAATGCGCTTAATTCTGCTACTCCATAGCTCTTACTTCAGTGCCACATTAACTACATCTTTACCAGGAAAGACCTGGTTCACCTTGTTGAAGATTATAGGAATATAACTTGAAAGACAGAGATCTCTTTCTGAATGCAGAGTGGTTTGGGGTAGTTTTATGAGACTTTGCCTTTTCTGAGCATGGCTTTTTCTGAGCCTGGACACTTCTGATTTATTCTTGAAGATCTTTTTGCCTGAGCTATCAGCCAACCTGAAAGTTTGGAAACAAAAGAAGCATAGCAATATAGTTGCTGGTGCTTATTGTTTGAGTGGTTTCCTTAGCACTTAATGGTGTATGCTTTGTTGGTTAGTTCTTTGTTAGCTTTGTAACAGATATTTATTGCCTCTAGAAGGATCAATCTGCATAAAGATACAATAACAATAAATGGCAGGAAAATCTACAGCTTTTAGTAAGATTTTCTTTGTGATCCAAAACTGTGTTCCATAAAAAGAAAGAAGACAAATGGGGACCAGCTTTCTGGTTGTTTTGTTTGTTTTTTTTTTTATCCCTTTTTACATCTTTCCATTATGTTCCAAACTTTTTGTACAGGAATTTGCTACAAAATAATGCCCATGGCAGAAGGCTGAGGGAAAGGAATCAGAGATGAGTTACAGAATGCATGTACAGATTAGGAAAAATTTAAGTGACAAGGTTACTCAGTAGCACTTTTATGTCTTGTAGCTGCAGTAGGTACCTGTGGAGATAGCAGAGAGAGCAATGTAAATAAGAAATCAATTCTTTCTTTCTCTCCATCTTTCCATTAGTCTTTCTTCTAAATTGAATAACATTTTATTTCTGTTTCACATATGCCATGTGCTGCCTCAGGTTTCACATTACAAGAAAAAGATGTGAGATTTCTTCATTTAACCAGTAGTGGTTACCTGAATGAAAGTTGTAGTATGTGGAAAAGGTGAGACCATGTAAGATGAGAAGTGTGAATTTGCTATTAATCACCTGTATTGCTGTGATGTCAAGATGTACAGCAGTTGGTGGGATAATGCATCATTAAGGAATAACTAAAGTCTGTCATTTCTCACAGTTTCATACAGATTCTGTAAAGACAGCCAAGTGAGGATGGAAGAAACATTCATGTTTCAAAGCAGATGTAACTTAGGGTGACCAACTCCAGACTGTATTGCTTCAGTCTTAACTGGGAGTATACTCTGAGCCTAATATTATCTATTTTGAAAATAAATAAATAAATGACTGCCACACACAAAAATGCTATGTCACTACCTTTGTTCTGCTCTTTCTTTCTTTCTCCAGATGCTTAACAGCAATTGTGGTAAAGAAACAAATATCTTTGTAGGTTCTTGTAGCTGAAAATTCAGACCCATTCCACACTAATGGTGTCAGTGACTGATTACAAGCTTACAGATGTTAAGAAATGCATTTGTTAAAATTGTAAAATCCTAGCAAACCTAGATACTTTGAGTTATGGGAAAGGTAGGACTGTAAAAAATAGTAGTAGTTCTTCTTTTTTTTTTTTTTTTTTTTTTTTTTTTTTTTTTTTTTTTTTTCCCCCAGAGTACCAAGTGATTTCCATTTATTTTCCTTAATTTCTCCTTGATGTATTAGTTTCCTCAAGTACCTTTAGGAAAGAGTGCCTTTCATAACATACAACAGTCCCTTCCCAAATATCCCCCTTGCCTTCACAAACTACCATTACAGTGACACTTTGCTGGGCTTTTAATGACATTTTTTCACCAGTTCTGAGGTCTATTTGCCTGGGTTACTTCTCCTCCATTCAGCAGTTTTACCTTTTACAGATGCAGTTACTATGATATGGCTGCCAGCAGTATTGGAACATAGATGGAAAGAAAAGGAGTGAATTCATATGCTAGGTAAGTTCTAGATTAGCAAAATGTGTGTGTATACCATATACCTGCCAACACAGGAATTTGTGATTTACCTGGATCCTCCAAAAGGCTGGTGAAGGTAAGGGGGTTGGAGCTTGATGATCCTTGTGGCCCCTTCCAACCCAAGCCATTCTATAATTCTATGGAAGTGTATATATGAGACATAGTGAGGCAGATGTATAAATAGGGATTGGCCTAGGTCATCTCAAGAGATCTCTTCCAGCCTCCTGTGTTTATGTGATATGACTCTAGTTTGATAAAGGGTAACAATATCTTAATGCTGTCTCACAGGGCATATGGCTTGTATGTGTAAAGCCCAGTTGCGTTTAACCTAAATTCTTTCTTCTTTTCTTGTTACTTGCCATGGTTCCAGCCCAATTTGGTCTAGTTCCATGACTTACGGGGTAGAAGGAGGGACTCATGGTACCATGCCCCAGGAAAAGGGGAAAATGTAGGGACATGGGCCTAGTCAGGAAAAACAAAAAAAGAGCAGCAATGAGATATGGGAGATAACTAATTTACTATGTTTGATAGTGGAATTGATAATGACAGAACATAATACAATGTAATAAATCAAAGAAATGAGTATCTGAAAACTGAAGGCCTTACTCTAATGCTGTATGTGAGATGGCCAGTGAGCACACACAGCAGAGACAAGGAGAAAAAGAGCCAGGCTTGTGACTCCTAGGCAGTTTTATCTTTCTCTATGCAAGAAAAATGGGAACAGAACAGTGAAGTCTTCTAGGAGCTGTAGTTCATTCTTCTCTTCTTAGAGCAGGTACCCAAAACTATTGAAGATACATGAAACTGCAGCATTAATTCTTTAACTATATGTGATCTATATGGTGTTATGATGTGGAATATTGATAACAAAAATCATAAAACCGTAACATTACTACAGCTAAACTATATCTTCGTTTCTGTCAGCCTCCCACCAGAATTCCTTGAGTGCATTATTAGTGCTGGAGCTGTGGGAAATAGGAAGATATAACTGAAAGTTCTGTATCACCTGCTGCAACTGGCCCAGGTTCAATGTTTGGCTAGTTGTGAAAGTGCTAACTGATAACAGCAATATTGTCTTAGTAAAATCTGTTCCATACACTTGTGGTGTAGGAGACTCAAAAACAGCACTGTGTACATTTTGCCTTTTAAACTGCAATACCAGGACAATTATGCTGGTTTTCTGCTTGCACAGAGGGCAGAGGAAGAAGGAGTCCCTTAGAATAGAGAACATTTCCCATAATAAGTGGCAGAAATGGGGAACAAAAACTGTGAAAATAGTAAAACCATGGGATCTACTTAAAAGTGAAAAATGATACTACTTTCTAAAAATGGCTCGCATAGATGATTGACGTATTTTTTGATGATTGTTAGCATACACTATGTGCTGCTGCAAACACGTAATTTTGTAGCAGGAACATTTAACTGGGTTATGAAATGTTCTTGTTTATTTGTGGAAATAGGAATGACACACAGCAGGGAGATAGACTTTCTCAAGCAGAAACTTTCTGTTTTGTGGCAGAAAATAGAGTCCCAAAGAAAATCATACTTTCCTTGTAGCTGAAGCAATAAGAGGCTTCTCTTTCAAGTGTTAACCATATTGTGGCAAGAACCTTCACTGCCCACTTGTTAAGTTTCCTGGTTTCCTTATGCCTTGACCCATGATGCCCCTTCAACACTGAAGAATTGTCATAAATATAGCCACAAAGCAGCTTCATTATCTTCCTTAGAATTTCTCTCCACTATGTTACTCATGGAAAACGTTGAAAAAAGATGCTAGACCGTGCTTGTTAATCCTGATCCATGGAATTCCATTTCTATTTTATCCGGAAATCGCTTATATCTAGTTCAATTAAATATATATATATTTATTATTATTATTTTTATTAAATATTTCCATTCTTTTTTCACTTCCAGCATCCACCCATTCTCTCATCTATTTATGTCTTGGAGACTTTGTGCCAGAAGTTGTGTTTGTACAGCATCGAAAACTTCAGTGAGCTGGTTCTTGACAAAGGATTCTATTCATAAAGACAAAGAAAAGGTAAATGAGAAAATAATGTTCCTTTTTCTGGCAGTTCTTGTTTTCTCTTTATTAACTCTGAGACTCTTGCATAGTCTTAAAGCACTTTCTATAGTGCCTTTCATCAAAATCCCAAAGGCTCTATAAACCTGGAATACGTTTTGCCCTTATGTTACTATTAAAGAACCTGATGCAAAGGGAGAAAATATAATCTGTGCATTCAGTAAAAAATAATAACCAGTGTAGGACTTAAGCTCCGTTTGTCTAACTCTTTGCATTAACCTTTCTGCTACATTGCTGCTCTAATACACAGTGCAAGCTCACACAGGCTCCATTTCATTGTTCACACAGCTAAATCTTAGTGATGTTAATGTCTACAGAATTATCCAGGATCCTTCAGTGAATGTTACTCTTGTAAAAAAAGATGCCTATTCTTGAAGAGAAAAAACAGGCTATTAAGCTTTTATCTAAACACAGAACAAAGAGCATGGATATGGGAAGAGCTAAAGATGGAGAACAGCAAACAAATAGTTCGTGTCACAAATGTAGTTGTGGAAGAATCCTGTAAGCATGTGAAGACTTCGCATTCTTTGATTAAGTAATCCCCTATTTGAGATGAGTGTGATGAGAATATGGAGTCTGGTACATGATCTTATTGCAAACTTAAAATTTTAGGGAGATATTTAAACAGAAAAATGTCTGTTGCAAAATGTAATTCTTTTCATGGAAAAACTGATGAGGATTTTAAGAGAGTGTTTGGACTTGTCCAGAAGACTAGAGAAATTCACATCATAAATTAAAATCTTTTTGTAAAACCCACTTGTGTCCTGAATCAACTCAGTTATGAGGAAGATTATACTTTTTCAAGAATACATCTGCATTTCCAGGAATGCAGGAATGTCACTTGAATACTGAGCTGTTACTGAGTGAAGTGTAAAAAAGACAGAGAGAGAATGTAGCCCGTTGGTGTGGGCCTACCATTTCCATTGCACTGTTCTGACAGCAGTGACCAGTCCAGAATGGAATTCGGAGAGGAACACTAAAAACAGTTGTAAAATGGGAGAAGAGTTACCAGAGCTGGACTATCAAGAGGAAAATTATTACAGACTTTCAGTGTTAGAGCTGTTTGGGGTGAGCTCTGAGAGCAACGTCTTCATTCAGTTTTGTCAAGAGAAGCACATGTGGTAACATAAAAGATCTGAAGTGTCAGTCTTTAAAGTTCAGGAGACAGACTCAACTTTCAAGCTGAAGAACAGGACGTAGACTTGGTAGTAGAACATCGAAAAGTTGCAGTATAAGGGTGGTGATGGCATATTAAACTGCATGAATCTTGCTGAACACTGAAAGATCAGTTAAACTCTTTGGCTTAAAATCTTAGAATGCAGAGTTAATGCAGCAGTGACAGCTCATATTTACCAGAAAGAAGTCTGTCATGAAAATTATCAACAATTAAAGCAGGAATCCTAGAATGTATAATTATTATAAAACTGCCTGGAAATTTGGGATGTTTTGTTTAATATAAATGTTGTCATAAGAATTTTGTTTTATATTTCTGATGATTTTTTTTTCAGATATGTATAAATGTGAAATCATTCCGTGGTAATTCCAGGCTACTGAAAGTTTAATTCTGTAGTACACACCTCAGTTAAATTATTTCAGCTATTATTTTATCAAGGTCACTCTGGAATTTTGGATTGTTATGTTATCTTTCATTTAAATGCAGTTTCCTACCAAGCACTAGGATTGGCTTGAAGGATTCAGTCTCATTTCTGTGTATTATTATTTTATGAGCAGTTGAATGCCAAACATCTCCCGATGTCACTAACAGGAGCTGCTCCTTCAATGCAGTGAGAAAAGACTAATGACCCTGTAAACCAATTTATGGCTGAGTAAGTACTTCTGTGTATTTGTGCTGTTACCTGATTGATTCTGATAGTGAAATTCACTGTAGAAAATACTTAGCTGTCATTATATATTGACAGAAATTACTGCAACAAACACAAATAAACTTGGAGCGCACAGACGCTTCTTATAAAACTTCCCCCATCCTTTTAAATGTAAAGTTCTGTTGTTGTTGTTTTTTTTTTGTTTATTTTGTTGTTGTTTTTGTTTGTTTGTTTGTTTGTTTTTTAACACTAGAACAAACAAAGCAAATGTCTTTTAAAAGGTAGCATAGTCTCCAAACTAACGTGACAGAAAGCACAGAGGTAGGCTAAAATGAAGATATTCAGTGTTGAAGGTATTACATCAACATTTCCGGGGAACTGCATTCATGGGATTTGGACTTTTATGTTTTTCTTTTATGAATTCAACATTCTTGACATTAAGAACAACAGATGGCACTCAGCATTAAGCAGTGGGTCAGGAAGTCTGCACAGTGTTTTCCTGATGCAATAAAACATATCTCATGGAGAGAGATGATAGGATTCAGAACCATGTGATAAAGTCCCATTGATGACTGGAAGCCTTGGCATCAATTACCTTGACTCAGATCATCAAAGGAGAAAATGAAGAGGAAAAAGCCTGTGATACCTTAGAATATTATCTATCTCACAAAAAGGAGATAGGTACCAAAAAAACTGTGGAAATAACGAACCTTAATCTAGGAAAGAGGAATGAAACACATCACATAATGATTGTACTCTTCAGTGATGGGAAGAAAATCATCAGCTGGGTGAACTCTTCTTCTGGGTGAAGCATCGAGTCAGAGATTCCAAGGGACTTGCTCAGCAAAGGGTCCATGAGGTATGAAATGCTTGAAAGGATAGGATAGCAAGCTGCCCTGCATTTACTGATGTTGTAGTCTTGCAGCAGATACAGATATATTTCTATGTGACTGTAGGAAGGTCCAGAGGAGCTGGCAGAATTCTGGATTACTGATCTCCCTGTGTTCTCTGCTCCTGCTAGCTGACTCCTCTTGTCACCTCAGTTCCTGGACTTTCCACTCTCCTGGTGCTGGAGGAAGACCCTCACTAACACAGGCTTCCACAAGCTGTAGATTCTGCTGAGAGACACTACAGTTGAAAAGTCTGGTTTAGGGCTGCACAGAAGGGTTTTGGGCTGTTGCCAGGTGTTCCTGGAGTGTGAGTAATAGGAGTATTAAAAGAGTTTCTGTGAGATACCCTGCAGTTTCATCATTAGCTTGAATTAAACTAGTTAGAATTAAAACCCTATGGGAGATGGTGGGAATGTCTGCTGCTTTTTATTTCCCAGTTGCAGAGATGGAGAAACAAAAGGAATAAGAAATGCTTCTTTCTGGAAGTAAAATTGTAGAACTGTTTCTTTGTTCTGTTTTTGTTTTGTTTTTGCCTGTGAGATAATTACAATGCCGAGTATTTTAAAATAACTGTTCATAATTTATTATTAATAATAGCTAATAATAAGTAACTATTTTTGTCTTTTTTTTTTTTTTTCTTTTTCTTTTTTTTTTTCCCCTTCCCCAGGACAAAAGACAATGAACAAGCAAAGAAACTAATACTGTTCATCTGCCTGTTACTATTTGATTTCCCACTAACTGGTATGAGAGGATCATGCTTCTCACCAGTCTTTGTTACTGTGGACCTGCATTTGTTTTCTGAGATTCTTCCTCTACCAGCTAATACAACAAGCATGCAAACACCAGTTTACTGTCCTCAGAAACAGCATCTACTATATGTATTTTGTCCCTTCCAGCTTTTGCTACATGAAAACTGAAGAGCAGGCTACTTCCTCTGCTCAACCAAATCATACTTGCTGAAACAAGGTGAACTTTTCTTTTCCTTGAAGCAATATCTTATTACCTGATTTTTCAAAAATGGGTAAAAGCAAGAATTGTTAAGATTCCTCTCATCAAGTGTTATATGTTAGTTGTTGCTCTATTAACTACTTATTTTTCCTAGGGAAAAAAATCAGTATAGAAGAGTCCCAGAAACACCATGCAAATTGAGAGCTCTGTTTGTCCTGTGTCACAAATGTTTGTATTTAGCAGAATTATACTTCTTAATGGTATCATTTCTAAGACCAATAGCTGCCCTGGTAGGACAGTAGAGAAAGGAGCTAACAAGATATGATTAAACAACGTATCTCAGAAAATAACTGTGGTATAAGGTATTGAAATCTTATGAGTAAAACATAGAGTAAGAAACATATGATTATTATGTTTTGTGTCCCAAAGAATTGTTTTGAATATAGAAATTCCAATTGGAATGGAAGAATGCTTTGAAAAACATAGTCTCAGTAAGATTTCAGGTGGCACAGAAATGGAAAAGGGTGTTGGATAGTCTAACCATTTAGTTTCCTTAATAAGGGACCTCATTTGATGATCAGTTGCAAATCGACGTAGGTATGAATTAAGATTGTACCATTGCAAAGTACTCTTCAACATGAATTAGAGAATCTTCTGGTTTTAAAGGTTATGTGAAATGAATTTCTAGTGCACTGATTGACTAAAATACCTACAAAACAGACCCAAAAAGAAAGCCTGAGGACTTAATGTAAGGAGATAGCATTATCTCTAATTATAGCCCTACAAATCCTACTTGTATTCAGAATGAAATTTGAAATTTTTCTTTATTACAATGAAGTACTTTTCAAAGCATCCCCGAATACTTTGAAATTTGAAAGATGCTTGCTTTTAGAAGCTAAAAATTCTGTGGAGAATTTCTGTTAATAGAAAATGGCCTAGTTGAAAGCCAAAGACAGAGAATTTAAGGTTTCAAAATATCATACAAGTAATAAGTGGTGATGCTAATAAATCTATTCTTTTACTTCATTTTATTAGTACTCTTAGATCACTAAGAGTAGAACAATACAATATAGGATTGCTATAGCTTAAAACAATATTGAAGAATGCAGAGCTTATCAGGCTATTTTGTACAGTTCATAAAATGCAGGAGGTTTGATGAGATGGTTTTCATATTCCTCCCTGGTGTTAAAATTTTTGATTATGTGAAAGATGGCCAGATTGCCAGCCCTGAAGCATGAAACATTTCCTTTATCTACACAGTAGGTGCTACATGATAAGCACCAGTTCAGATATCATAGTATCATAGTATCATAGTATTGTGCGAGTTGGAAGGGACCTTAGAGATCATCGAGTCCAACTCCCGGGATTCGAGCCCTCTGTGTAGCAGAGCGGCACTTCTACCCCCTGCTCCACAGGAGGGGATTCGAACCCGGGCCCCCTGGTGTTGCAAACGGGAATTCTACCGCTGCACCACCGGATTAACATGAATCCTCTCTGATTAACATGAATTCTTCATTTAGGGCCCAACTTTGTTGAGAAGAGGATGATTTCTCATGAAGTAGCCATTCTGCAGGACAATGAAAAGATGGATGGACACCTAACAGAATCTGAGATACTATCTTTACCTGTAAAAGGGAATTATTTTACTAGGATTTAAATAGAGGACTTATTCAAATAGCCACTAATAGTTAACAGATGGTAATTACTACTGGATACTGAGAGCTAGGTCAGATTTGAACCCAGTGACCCAGAACTAAAGTGCTCCATATGCTATCACTGTACCGTCTGGTATGATCACTAGACACGACCCTCCTGCTGAAATAAGGCCTTCCCCTGCAAGCAGAAAGCTTTAATGTTCTCAGTTAGAAGGAATAACTACCTTGACATTTCTGTTCTGCAGTTGTTTTTAGCTCTTGCTACATGCTGTTTATCACATTTTAATTTTAACCTTGGGGTGACAATGGAAAACAAGACACTTTGTGAAAAGAGAAGGCATGGAAATAGTAAAGAGTCTATTAGAAGAGAAGTTCTCTGTAAGTCCCAGTCGGACTGTGAACTAGAAGCTAGGTTAAGGCTTTTTACTTCTCACTACCTTTTCCAAGCCTGCAGGTTTTAACTGATTGCTAGGTGATATCAGTCTACTTTGGTAGTACATGTAATTACAAATCTTCCAGTTAGTTTAGGTTGGAGCTGTTTGGATTTCATTAGTTAACTCAAACTTGATAAAAGTCTGGTTGAATTGTGTTCATTAGCCACACAGCAACCGTAACGTATATGAAGCTGCTTCTTGAACAATTCTGAGGATTGCTTGTAATTAGGACATGAGGCAGAAGAAGTAAATGTGTGCACTAGTCATTTCTGTGCTCTTCATCACTATGTCATCCTGCATTTTTTACACTTGTGTACAAATCTACAGCGTTCTTAGGTATTAATTTGCCGCATATTAAGGATTAGGATGGAGAAGCCACTAAGAAGTAAGGAATCAAGCACTGCTTGTACAGGTCACAATTAAGAGGAAGAGCAGCTGTCTGTGTGTAGGATGAGAGCTGTGCCTCACTTGCTTTTCAGGTCTCTGACCAAAAGAAGACAGTCTATGCTGGCTAATGTTACACCATGCAATTGTCAGACGTCCTGGTCTACAACAAACAGACATACTTGATTATGTTACACTACTAAAGTCAAAAATTTATTAATGCCTATTCTGTGTCAGTCTTCTCTGAAAACTGTTCTGAACTGTTATTGTATTTATGATATGAGATATGCACAATTAAGAATTTATTTGATCAAAAAACACTCATCTTTCACTATACCTGAAGATACAGAGTTTACTTGGAATCAGATTTGCTGAATGCTGATTTTCTGGCAAATATGTGTTGAATCTTTTAAATAATTGTGTTTTCTCTACCTATTATCATTAGGGAAATACCTGAAAATATATTAGGCATCTGCAGGACATTGCTTATTTCTACCGCTGCTGCTGGGTAAGCACTGTCATTTTCATTATGTCCTCTTTCCTTACATTGTAGTATAAAACTCAAAAACTTGAAGAAAACACGGTTGCAAGTATTTTATAGTTGTCATATTCTGTGGTTCAGCTATATGTAGAGTGCTGTAGACATGTGTTCATGCTTTCCCATATACATATTGGCAGGTGGATAGATAGTACTAAGTTTTTATTTTTGAAAATCAGAAAATAACAACTAAAAGGCAAATCTCTGCATAACACCGCCTCAGTAAGTCTTGTTTTAATAGTTAGATAAAAGAAAACAGTCTCAAACAAAACACTTCTAATACACAATTAGTTTTAGATGTTGCTAACAGGAGAGAAGGACCAAGGAAACTTCAAAATCTGCAATTCATTAGGAAGTCAGCAATAGTATAAGAAGCCAAACCTGCAGAATTATCAAAGGAAAAGGAAGAAGAAGAAAAAAAAAAAAAAAAAGAGAGAGAGAGAAAACCAGGGTAAAAAAGAATATTCCCACATGTAGTGATGTCTGCAAGTCTGCACAGCAGAAAGATGCATGAAGACTTAATTCCAGCAATAGATCATAATGATATGTTGGCTGACATACAATGTAATCTCAAGAATATCTGTGTTCCACTGTTGTCAGACTAAAAGGCCCATGCTACTTGAATTTCTCCTTAGTTACTTTTTCCACACAGAACTACTACATACATTACTGGTTATCAACCAAATTTGACAGGCTTGTAAAGGATATAATTCAGAATCTATCAACTGAACTGCTTATGTGTTTCAAGCAGTTGGTACCACCTTTAGTTAATGCTTATTAATATGGTTATGGTCCCTGCTGTGAGGCTGTGCATTACTTCCACTTGCTTGTTGGTAAAGTATCTCGGGTAAAATCCTCAGCCCACTGATATCAATTAAATATTCTTTTCTCCTCCCTTCATCTGACAGTTTCCTTCTTTTTATGATGTTCAGTATTTAGGAATCTTTACAGTAGTCTACACTTAACGTGAAAGGGCCTTGCACTTTCTTTTGTTGAAGAGAAGTAACTCCTGAATAAGACTGATCTGTATTTCTGATTATAATTCTTCACTAGGGTTAATCGCAAGTAGTCTGAATGAACCATCCTAATAAGACATCTCAGACAGTATAATGATTATGCATGATACAGGGTTGAAGGCTATTGAAATGAAGCACGCATTCTTAGCAGAGCTATTTGCACCTTCCTTCTGTTATAACAGTTAAATGTGGTTCCCATCAATTGTTAATCAGTTTCAGTTTTCAGAGCAGTAAGTGCTTCTCCTATTATCCGTGGTGTCATCTAATATCTTCTTATAACATGTCTTCTGGCTAAATGTCTCAGGTAAATGTTAACAGCCGTTACAAGCCAAAAAGACATGAGTGGTAAAGTAACAGGTTTAATTATTTGAAGGAAGTTTAGAAATGCAGACACTCAAGGAAGAATAGAATAATTAGAAAAAGTATTAAAAAAACCCACAACACCTTATATTTTGCACTTTGAATGACACACAAAAATTACGCTACACAGGAGATTTCCCTGCTTCTTCCTTTTTTATTCCTTTCTTTCATTTATTTATTTTTTAAAATAACATTTGATCAATTAATAAGAATGTCAGAATAATTGTTCTCTATCTGTGAGTACTCTAACACCAATTCATGCACAAAAGATCTGGCTGTCTATCAGCACAAGTAACACAATAATGAATATCATGTCTAATCTTCATGCACTACAGCTGGGTCAAGTACTTGGGCACAAATTGATGGTTAGGCTAGTGCTGGATTTCCAGTCCGCAACTGATGTCTTAATTCCTCATGCAGACTGTGTCTGAAAGATAATTACTCTTTCACATGTCAGCTCATTCCAAAGCTGGCCTGAATTCTGGGACCAGAGAAAACAGAGAGAAAAGGGAGGGGGGTTTGTGGAATGCCATGGCTGCTCCAAAAATGCAAAGGTGCTGAGCTGAAATTGGACATCCACAATAGAGAAAAGATGAACAGAGAATAATTAAAGATGGCATTTTGGGGTTACAACCATGCAGTGTCCTTTCTAACCAAAATAAAATCAAATTAAAGCTGAAAGAAACAGCTGCACATTAAGCCCTATTTAATATTGATGCTTACTGAAGTATGGATTTGAGCGAGCTTCTTCATCAAGGTTTTTGCCTTGTATCACTGTCTTGCTGTATAGTAAAAGGGATTTCTAGTTAGAAAAATACAGTTATCACTCATATGTAATTTTGAGAAGATTTTTTTTCCCCTTAATATAAACTGCTTTCAGCGATGCCAAAAAAGTCAAAGGGATTCTTCCAAAATGAAAGAATAGACTTTGTGAAGTAAAAATACCCAATGTGTAAATGGAAGAATGAATTTCTATAGTTTACTTTTGATACTTTTTGATACTTCAGAAGTATTCTTTTAAAAAGTTTTACCCAACACTGTTTTCTTGAGCATAATTATTTACAATCACAATGCAGTGTTGCAGTTACATTATATTTCCTTGTTTATTGGGACACTGTTCTATTTCATTTATTCAGCTAGTAGTACACCTAGATTTGGAGGAAAGCTGCCCTGGCAACCTGCCACGTTGGAAGTCTGATATCCAGCTTGTTTACAAGAAATACTTTCTCTAGTAATTAGTTGGGTACCACCAAGTGGTGCATATTTAAAGTAGATATTATTGCTTATCAGCACATCTTCCCTAAAAGAAGTAAAGCAGAAAAGGCATACTGCTGAACACAACATAGGCTTCTTATTACTGCAGGAACAGGAGAGGAAATATTAATTCCACTTCACTTCAGGCTTCCTGGAACATTACCTTGTCTGCTACTCCTGTTTGATCACTGCCTAATCATCCTTAGCTATTTCTTTTCCTATAACAGACATTCTGAGAGCTGTCTGCAGATAAAGTCAGTCACAGTTGATCGCTAAGACAAAAATACCAACTTCTTTGATTTTATTTAACTACAGCTAAATTCTTACTAGTCTGTCTGCATGAAAAAGGAGTTTAAGATTTGGTTCACTGAATTTTGTTTCAAGAATATAGGAGGGCTCTTCAAATAGCCTAGAATATTAAGCAATAAATGGGTAGTCTATATTTTAGGAATGTGCTGATTGTAATGCAAAAGGAGGCTATAGAAGCTTACACAGCTGTGTCCTAGAAAATCCAGGAATAGGATTAAGATATACAGATTCACCAGTCCTCTTTTTGACATCTAAAATCTGTTCCTTTCTTTTAATCATTTCTGTATCTAGTAAAAATATTTTACAGCAGTTCTTCCAACTGAAATATATGCATTTCTTTCCTGTTGAAGCTGTTGCTGTCTGCATAACAGTTTAATTTTTCACTGAAAACAAGTATAGTCCGGTGAGAGCTACAACAAACAAAATGATATTTTCTGTGGAAGATTTTGCTTAGATTTATTGATATTGTTCTTTTAGTTCACGCTATTTATGGCTTTCCCATTCTGCCTGTATTGTTCATCTGGTATGACATGTTCAGGTTTGATGTAGATCTCTTTGACTTGATTTTAGGCCTTTATAATGATAGTGAAGAAACATTTTTTTTTCTACCATACCAGCTGTGTTTACTTGAGAGTTACAGTTTTAAACTTGTTTCCTGATCTGCCCCGCTACCCATGCTTTGCTGTCACAGCTGGAAGAGGTGCTGGCCTGCACAAATTAGATGCCTTTCTAAGGAAAATACACCAGAAGAGCTTGAAGGGCAGACTCAGCACACTATGAAAACTAATGAAAATTCAGTGCATGACATCAGCCAGATCCTACATGTGCAAAGCTGAAGGGATCATTAGTAATTTCTTTTGCATTTCGGATCTAGTCTAGGTGAGCTACAGCTCCTATTGATGTGACGTGGTTATCACTGGCATGTCAGCAGCACATGTAGTCTAGATAGTGTTGCAACATAGAATAAAATGAAAGATGCTCTAGACATCAGACATTAGAAGATGGAAGAAGAAAACATGGTGCATGCATCTGTTCTCACATCAGTAAAAAGTAAAAATACCAAACTATTAATTAAAACTTAACCTAAACAACATTGGGTTAAAATTTTGGAAATCATAATGATGGTGCTCTGGGTTTGCATCCTAGCTTGGAATGATGCGGTTAGCAGGAATAGGGAAGTAATCCTGCCCTGTACTTGGCATTGCTGAGGCCTTACTTTGAGTACTGTGTTCAGTTTTGGGCACCTCAATACAGAAAGGTCATGGAGGTGCTGGGCAGGTCCAAAGAAGGGCAACAAGGTTTGTGAAGGGCTTGGAGAATATGTCCTATGTGGAGTGACTAAAGGAACTGGGGCTATTTTGTCTGGGGAAGAGGAGGCTGAGGGGAGACCTTATTGCTCTCTTCCAATATCTGAAAGGTGCTTACAGCAGGAGCGGGATTGGTCTCTTCTCACCAGTGACAGGAATAGCTTCATGTTCTGCCAGGGTAAGTTTAGTTTGGATATCACGAAATACTTCTTCAAAGAAAGGGCTATTAAGCACTGGAATAGGCTCCCCAGCGAGGTAGTTGATTCGCCATACCTGAATGTGTTTAAAAACTGTTTGGATGTGGTGCCCAGGGGCATTATCTAGTGGAAGACTGTTAGAGTTAGGGTAGTATGGTTAGGTTGTTGTTGGCCTTGATGATCTTTAAGCTTTTTTCTATGATTCTCATGGCAGGATGGGCTGGTGATTTCTGAGACAAAGTCAGGTCAGTTTTGGACTAAAAAAGCTAAGAAATATTGTCCTTGAAAGCACTTCTGGACAAGTGTCTCATCTTTGCCTCCTTAATTTGACTGCAAAATCACTGTGATGGTTATTAAAGATGACATTAGCTGATTTACTGTGAGAATGAGACTGTATCTGGATGGGAACAGACTTTGAATGAGGGTTAACTGCCTGAAGGTTTACCTAGAGTACATTTCAATGAAGTTGGAACACAGCCAAAACAAACAAACAACAGAAAAGCCAAAACCCCAGAAAACCCACAGCAGAAGCATTTTTTTTATACGCTCCTGTGACTGAGAAAATGAACATGCTGTTGTAGTACAGATTTGGACCATACATGTAACTACGTGGCTGACCACAGCTTTTCTAGGATGTGAGTAAACCTTACCATTCACAGCTGGTACACACTGCAAGTTCCTACAAAAATTAGCGTTGCAAGCAAATATTAGTGTTCTAGTAGCTTTAAGAAAAGAATATACCCATTTACAGACAAAACTTTATACACTGATAGTTTTCTACAGTTCCAAGAGAGATTTTACTGTTTCTTAGATGTTTCTTTGTGAGCAGAATCTTTTTCTCCCTGTGTAATGCTGGCATATTGGCAAATGATGATACTTTTGTTTAATTGAGTTAATGTTATTAATGAATTCTGAAGCATTCAGTGGTACTCTGCCATCAGATATGTTGCTTTAATAATTTGCTTAAGAATGTTATTTTGGCTTTGAGGGAAACTGCATTCTGATGTGTTTGTTTTTTCCAAGATACCTTGATTTTTGTCATATTTAAAGATCTACTGCAGCTAAGAAATAGACAATGTAATGCAAGGTATAATTCTCACTGGTTTTGCTAGTTACTTTCTTTGAACTCTATGATTCCATTTTTTAAACACTGGTTTCAGATCCTTAATATTTTACAATAGATTAATAAACCAAATGAGTAGGTGTGAAACAACTATTCTCACAAAGAGGGCACTCTTGTTATAGTAGAATTTGGGACCTATATGACAACAATATTTGCTATGACAAATATATTTATTGTAGGTGGTGGATGGGATCCTGCCCAATTGATTCTCTCCATATGTTGATTGGTAGAGGAGTCTTTCTGAGCATAATCTTAACAACTTCATGGAAGGGAATCTGAGTTGCATGAAATACGTATTTATTTAAATCATAAATACCTAACTAGCTGATTTTGGTTGAGGAAATCCAGAAGTACTCAAGTGTAGGAATGTGAACTTCAGCAAAATGTTGGTAGACTACAGAGAAACAACAATAGTTAATACACAATACTTCGCTCTCCTGTAAAAACTACAAGTTTCAATCTTAGAACTAAATACTTAGCTTGGGATTTGTCTGCTTGTCCTGATTTTGTTGGTATTCCATACTGCACTTCCTGGATGAGCTCCTGGCAGTGTCAGCTATTCTTACATGAGTTCATACTCTCCAAGAGAAAGACTCATTAGATTTCTGATGAAACTGAGTTGATTTTTCTTTCATGGTGTCTGGTATGATGCTACATTTTGGCTTTAGGAGAAAAAACAGTGTTGAAGACACAGTGATATTTTAAATGTTTCTCAGCAATGATGCACAGAGCAAAGGACTTTTCAGTTTTTCTGATTCTAGTACTGTCCTTCCAGTAATAGGATTGAGGGGTTATAAGGAGTTGGGAGGGGACAGAACTAGGACAGCTGACCTAAAATGACCATACCATATGTCATACCATATGACATTAGAATGGTGTTGAGTTCAGTGGGCAGTTGGCTGCCGCTTCGCGTCTGGCTGGGCATTGGTTGGTGGATGGCAATTAATTGTATGTGCATCATGTTTTGTGTATGCATATATATATGCATATGATATATACACACATATATATAATTTACATATATATAAGTTATTATAATTACTACTGTTCTTGTCTTCCTCTTCCTTTTCTGTTTTACTAAACAGTTTTTATCTCAACCTGTGAGTTCTACTTGAATTTATTTCTAATTCTCTCCTACCCCACAGGGAGGGCAAGGGGGGCGTGAACAATTGTGTGGTATTCAACTACCTATTAGGTTAAAAGAAGTCTTAATAATTTCCATTTTGTTATTTTTGGAGCCAGTTGCAATTCTTCAGAGATCTTATGTGTATGCAAAATTCTCCATTCACATGTATCTTAGCAGGGATGTTTTGGTTTAGGTACCACTTTTGCTCATGGAACACACAAAGAAAAGATGCTTATTGAATAGAGTTGTGCATTAATGAGAAAAAAATATTTTTCTGTGTACAGCATGTAGAATTCCTGTTTTCCTCAGATGACCTTTTTGCAGGTAAATGCACTCAAGAGGAACAATGAGGTCAAATAAGTGCTAGAAGCAAAAGTGTCTCAGTTGTGATTCTGCCACTGCTTGAATTTTCCCTGTGAAACTCAGTGAGTTATTCATCTGTGCTTGAAATTATTCATCCTTAACATAAGACAAGAAAATATATGGCATCTAAATAAAGGAAATATTTTGAAAAAATATGAAAGCATCTTTCTCAGGAAATACCTGCAGATAATTTTGTATATATGTCAGACCAGACTTACATTAATGTACTCTCTGGTCACTTGTCATTTTCATCTGCCTGAACCTAGAACCACCTCCTTGTTTCTTGATGCTGACATGTATTTCTCATGGTTTCTTGTTCAGAAACAACCAGAATCCCTAAATATCATCAAATGAACAGAGATTTTGTATTTTTGATTTCAAGACAAAAATCATGGCTAGCAAACAGACTCTAGTGGAGGCTTTAAAAGTCAGTTGAATATAGAGAGTGGAACAAGAAAAACTGTGCAGCACAAAGTCTTTGTGGCTTTGATTACTCCAAAGATGAATAGCTAAGAAAATATTGCAGTATTCTTCCTGGCTACCATCAATACATGGAGAAGTTAGTGCTCACTCTCTCCTACCTACTTAAATACACAACTACAATTCACTTGAAATTAACTAGTTTCAATGTTTTCGCATGGGAGAGTGTACTGTCCACATACTGTCTTGTGGAAAGGACAGTTCTTTGGGTGTGTGAATACGAACCAGTAGCAGTGACAGTTTTGTTCATTATCGGTTGCTTCTGGGTAGTGACCAAAAGTGAATAGGATGTCACATGGGTGTAATCCAAACTAATCTTTTGATATTTTTTTTCTGCAGTTTGGTCGTTTTAGAGCACTCCTTCACATCATGAAAACTGGACTTTATGCTTGCACTAAAGTGAGCTCAGTAGTATGGCTGTTAAGGGAGAAAATATTCAAACTTCACATGTACTCTGAAGGTAAGGAATTAAATCTGTATGTTTGATGTTTGTTCAGCAAAATATTTTTTTTCTAAAGCATCTAAAAGCATCTGAAGTATATTTTTGAGCCCTGAAAATCCTTTAGAGCACAGATTGACAATATATATTAATTTCTAGATTTTTAATTATGGACATTTCCAGTTTTACTCTATGATGCTTTCCATTATTCACATTAAATGCATTGCATCGTCATTAAACCAAGTTTAATTATACACTCAATGAGAACTTTGGAAACTACAATCAAGATGTTCTTTATCTATACATGGCAAATTAATTTCTATATTTATGTGTTTTTCAGACAACCAATCTATTTTGAGAGATAATTGTCTAAACAGAGAATATTAACCAATGAAACCATTAGACTTCAAAAGAAAATCTAATTAAGGCTTAGTACTCTGCCCCTTATCTGTGGTACTGTGACACTGTGACACTAAGATGTAACAGTGTTGAGGATTCTAAAAAGGATATGTGACAGAGGCCAAATCCTAATTGTAGGGATGTGGACGCATTATGTGATATTCTCATGGCCAGAGAAATAAGCACACCACAATTCTCCAGAATGTTCTTATAAAAGGGACCAGACATGGAAATGAACCGTATATACTGGCTATCATATTTCAGTTGATACACATTTCCTAAAAGATTCTTTCTTCTACTTTAGGTAATTGTCTTCAGTGCACGCTGTTTGATTCTATCATCTGGCTTTAGATAGCTAAAATAAAAATAACTTGGTAGATCTGTGCCCATTATCACTTGATCCTAGACTGATATTTAATGAGCACCAGTGCTCATTTTTTGCTCATTTTTGACAAGCTCTGATGCTTATCATTTAACACTATTTCATTTCAGTGAAGCCATGTACCAATCATCAGGCAAGGCAGGCTTTTAATGTGCATCTTTCTGGACTTAGGTAACTGCCTCAAAATGTGGTTAATGTGCTGTAAAAACTGCAGAGAGGTTATTTGTTAAGCTATTTCTGATCAGTCTTGAAAGAGCAGCCATAAAAGGGAATGTATGTGATGAGGTCACTGTCATTGTATATACTTCATATGACAGTAAAAAATGAAAACAAATGGTTGTCCATGTGCATGCATTTCATTACAAAGATGAAAGCAGGTACTTCTGAAATTAGTGATCCTTTGAACTAATTTTTTACTAATATTTTCAGTGAAAATGGCCTACTAGAGAAGGACAAATAGCCAGACCATGATCTCTGCAAAATACTGCCTAAGCAGCTTAAACAGAAGAGTGTGTTCACCACACCAGAATAAGAATAGGCACTATCAGATATAGTTTCTGAATTAATTATTTGTAACCATATACCATCATTCTTTTCATGTAATGTACAGAAATACAATTTTCAGTAAACTTTATCTTGTATGTAAGAGAAACCATAAATTGATGGTAAAAGGAATGCAACTGTGGTAGCATTATTTGTGTCAAAGACATCACATCTTTGTTAGAAGCCTAGCAGAAATGTTCAGGAGAGTAAATAACATTGTTCACCACTGGTAACTATTTCTAAATTTTCCTTTTGCATGACAATTTACATCCACTTTCAACTTAGTGAACAATAGGCTTCCTTTTCCTTTTGAATCGGTAGCACTAAGGAGCAGTAGATAACATCCAAATCTGTTGCATTCCACTGTCTGATCATCTTGATCAGTACGGTTTGCTTCAGCAAAGGGAAGCTGACATCAAAAAATATTTAAGAGGGAATGTATTCTGTATAGCTCCTCTTTAACATCTGCATTTGCCAGCTCCCCTTCTTACCCTCATTTAACATTTATGAATTTTAAGCAAAGTAGGCATGGACAAATCTGTTCCAAATATAAGATTCTGTAAGTCTTTACTAAACTGAATTAGGCCAATTTCTTTTTCCCTTTCCCAGCTCATTATCTTTGTCTGTGAATTTTAAAAATTATAATTTTTCTCATTTTTCATTTTTCACTACAATGTCTTTATTACTTTCAATGATCTTACCCTTATCATGGACTTCTAAAATCTCTGGGTAAAATGTCGGAGTTCTTAAAGTGTGGTCTCCTTCTACACAATTTTATATTGGTTCAGAAACAATTTTTGACATCTTTTCCCTCTAGAGTATGTTTGTTCCAAAGGCAGTGGAACAGGTGAGAATGCTTCATTATCTGGAACCAAGAGTGTAATGAGGATTTTGCAGAAATATACCACAACAGCAGAGAGTTGATTTCATCTAGCTATCTTTTGGCTTCCTCTTTTCCAGTTTTCATTTGTTGCTTCCTATCTGAAGTGCATTAGTTACTATGGAAACAGCAATGCCATTCGCATGGGTCTATACATAGTGATGCCCACTACTAGAGTATTAAGACAATTTTTTTAATGTTTTAGAATATACAATATGGTGTTAGAAACAAAATTTTTGGTGATACAAAACAATAAAAAGGTTGTAACGATAATAATTTTTATTTTGAAGAGAAAAAAGTCATGCAGGTTCCATATTGCAAAAGTTACACCTTAAATTGAGCATCAGTTAGAAATAAACACTTGCATAGTTTCCAATTACTGCAGAAATAGTTGCAGTACTAATTTAGCCTGGGTTATGAATTTCGTATTTTCCATCATTTTAACTTTAAACAATAACTTACAATATGGAGTTTTGCTCTGGAAAGAGAGCGTTTTATATTCACAGTTCCCTATCATGATGTTTGCCCTTGCATGTTTTAACCAAGAGCTTGCTTCAGAGTTTTAAGAATACTTCAACAGCCATATCTATAGGAATTTATTGCTTTGAGTTGGAGGGGGTCTATTCTTAACGTTGCACAGAAAGACAACTGGGGAGGGAAAAAAAAGTGCTTTTCTGGATCACTAGTACAAGGATTTTGCCAGCTATCCTTAATGGGCAATTTGTAGTGAGATAGCAAATTATCCTTTCTTTCATAGATGATAGAATTATGTCTACTGATAACCACATACAAATGCTACTGAGAAATAACACTGAACTTTAGTCTTTGCTTCATCTGTGTAAATGCATTTGAAATAACAATTAACTTGTATTTCCTTTGAAAGGTTACTCTTCAATGTCCAGATAAGTGAAAAAAAAAAAAGCACTTTTCCAAAGTATTGATCTCTCTCAGGAGCATTAGCTTCAGATGATCATCTGTCCTAAATTGTCTTCAAACTATTTACATTTTTATGTGAGAAGGGTATGGATAAATGCAATAAAAACTCCCTAACACTTTCTATTTCAGTTTTAGTTATGTTTTTTATAACACGATAAGTGAATAATACAGAATGCTACAGGTAAAATTGCTTACAAAGAGTTATTAAGCCTGAAAGCACAATGGAACATTAAGAGAACTATAAAAATCATAGACTGCATTTTATACAATGTATCTAGTGATCTAATTTATCCCTTTGTTTGGAGTGCTGTATGTTCATTCTCTGTACACACAACTATTTAAAAGCTATTTTCCTTGTCAATAGCTACAACTCTGTCAGACTTTAGCATCTTCATCCTAGCTCCTACCGTTTCCTCCTTCACCTACCAAACTACTCTTCTCTTCCATTTGCCTTAAATGGTATTTCCAATACCATGTTTCTATCTCACCTTACTCTACTCTGTACTGTTATAAATGAGTGGAGCTCAGGGCTTTTTTAAACCTTTCTCTGAAAGAATAGATTTGTACAGAAAAGCTGGAGTCAATTCACAAGTTCTGATTAGGTTGCTTATAATTAATTACATTTTCTGTAGAAAACCTAAGGCTCATTGAACAGTTGCTGGTCTCTGGCAGGGTATTCTGTTATTTACAGCATAATTCTTTATTGGGATTTCATTAGGAAGTTTAGATTGGAAAATCTTTACATCAGGGCTATTTTCTTCTTATATCTTCAGTGCCACTGAACAGGTGATCATTTCAATAAACAGTCAGGATGCATAAGAGAATAGCAAACTTTTGCTGTATCCCAAGCTCAGTACAGTATCATACAAAGAGCACCTGCTGCAACAGCTGTTAAGGAAAGGTCATGACAAGTCCTTCAGCTGTCAGGATCAACTAGAAAAATCACTTGAGATCTTACAACAGGACATTCAGGTTGGCAAATCTGAAGAATCAGAAAATGAACCTTCCCAGTTTCCTTTATGAGGAGCCTTTTTCAAGAAGGGTAAGACATTTTTTTTTCCATCCTAATCCAGACAAGAACACTGTCTGACAGACTGTTAGGTTCAGACTGAGAAGAAGGAAGGAAAAGCTCAGTTTCTGTTTTGTGTTGAACCAGTCTCTTGAGACTATTCATTTTATATGAATAGTTTTTTGGAATATTCACACTTATTTCTTTTCTACCCAGTTTTCACAATTAGTTCTGAGCCTTTTTTTTAATGGATGCTCTAATGTTATTGGAAACAGCTAGTCTCTTTTTTCACAGCTAGTAGTTTTATTGTTGCAAAATCATGCTTAAAAATGTTTGCATCAGGAAAACCTACCCATCTGTAGCAGGTATTAAAATCTTGTTATATTTTATTGGAGATTTGGGTGTTTCTTTTTTTAATGGTTGGTATAAACCTTGATATCATCCAGAAACTTGATGAAGGCGCACTTGATGCAGTTGTCTGTGTCACTGATGAAGATATTGAAGAGCTCGGTTCCCAGGACTGACCCCTGAGGGACACCGCTCATGACCGGCCTCCACCCTGACACAGAACCATTAATCACAACCCTTTGGCTGCGTCCAACCAGCCAATTTCTAATCGATTGTACAGTCCATCCTTCAAATCCACACCTCTCCAATTTAGAGAGAAGGATGTGGTGAGGGACTATGTCAAAGGCTTCAATGCTTTGAAATTCTTAAGTAGAGAAAAAAGTGGTGAAAAAGTGTTCTAAATATTTCCCAAAAGTAACCAGGATTCCTAATTGTAAGATTAGATGTAACTATTTTATGTTTTTTCTGTTTGCCAAGCACAGAAACTTATGGAGAGCAAGAAGAGTAATGCAAATGTTTTTCTTATGTGGCAACTTCTGTTCCAGATAACGTTGTAAGGCAAGAAAAAAGAGGATAAAAGAGGGATCAGCAACCATAAAACCAGGTTTTCTGACATCTGAAGAAGAAAGGTTTTTGACAACAGATTCCTCGCCTCCTGAGACCTGCATGCTGAAGAAGGTATCTGCCATTAGATCCCTCCCTACGAAAGTCCTGCTTGCTGATGGACTCTCCTGGACCTCCTATGTGAATCCTACTGCCTGCTTCTGAACTTACCCTGCAGCTTCTTCCGGCTACTCACTTGCTGCCCAAGAACTGCCATGGTGCTGCTGCTCTCCCCTCCTGCACTTTTGCCTCGGACTATCAGAACATCTTGCAACGGGACTGCTGCTGGATCCTGGTGGTGACTATCCCTGCTTTATGTGATTCTAGCCTTTTTCTATCTTTTCTATCACCTGCCTTCCCTTCCCCATCACCCTAAACTGTCCATCCTTCCCTTCCCCATCTCCCTGATTAAGATTTGTAATAAACTGGTCAGACCAACATTAATCTCACACTGGGTATAAATATACCAAAGAACCTCTTCTCCCTCCTATAAATTGGAGTGAGACAAACATGATTTGCAATTCACATTTGCTGTATGTCTCAGTAGAGGATTACTACAGTTTTGTATGTTCTTTGGAGTTTGAATAGCATTTTGAGGTTTAAGCACTGAGTAAGTAAATGTATGGGGCCAAATAACCCATCTCTTTTACGGTTTGTAAATATATCAGATTCTGTATGCAAGCATTGTGAGGGACTGTTAACTTTGGCATATGAATCCATAGTAGTCCAGGTTTTTCTGTGTAAATTTTTTTAGTCTTGCTGCCACACTACAAAATATTTTACAATGAGTTGGTTGTTAGAGAAGGCAAATTATTCCCAGCTCTATGAATTGTATTGTGCCAGTGACTCCATGTAGGATGATTTTATATGTGTAATGCATTGACTAAAAACAGTCCACTGCAAGACATAGCCATGCTTATTAGTGGCAATGTTTATAAAAAAGTGTTCCAAATAATACTCAATGCATCTAAGAGAATGATGTGGTCTAATTGCACCTTCACAAAATTTAGCTTACATGTCCTTTCTTTCCTAATCATTATTTTCTTCAGAGATTAAAGAATCAGTCTTATGGTAAATTCTTTATTCTGATATATCCAAGCAATAGACTTCAAAAGCTTTTGCAGAAATGAATGTTGAAATACAAGGGCTGCTCCAAAAGCAGTGCCTCCTGTTTTATGATGTTGGTCCACGATGGCAGAGGCAGTTGTTTGTGGTATGGCAGTAGAGGGTGAACTTCCCACCAGTACTCCATTACATTTTGTTGCCGTGCCACAAATTGCAGCAGAAGGGCAGTCTGACAAAATGGCATCTGGCATGGAAGTGTATATGAAGAAAAGGTGTGGAATTAAATTTCTCTATGTGGAAAAAATTGCATCCACTGACATTCACTGATGCTTGCTGAATGCTTATGGAGATCAAACAGTGGATGCGAGTACAGTGATATGGTGGGTGTTGTATTTCTGCAGTGGCAACAGCAAGTGGTTCATTTCTACTGATGCAGATAGTTACAAGTGCACATGGGGGCTTTTGTTCATCTTTGGAAAAATGCATAACTGATGGTGTTGACTGTGTTGAAAAACAGTGTTCTGTATTTTAAAATTTGCTCTGTTTACCTTGAGGGGCAGATTCTCTGGATTTTAGGATATTACCATAACATTTCCAAATTCATCTTAAGGAAGAATCTTTCTGCTTCAATGACTTTAGCACACTAATCTTAAATGGTTGAGATGTATTCGTATTTTATAGGACTTGGTCAAAGTATTTCTAAAGAGCCAGGACCAAAACAGGAACTGGATGTGCTTATAGAAGGATGGATGAACACTACCTTTCACTTCTAAGTTTTCCTGCAGCTGTCCTGCATTTATTTCCAGACATTCATGTCCATATTCTGTTGGCTGAGAAAAACACAAGATCAATTTACAATATTCACAGTTGTGCTTTACTCTAGTTGGCTACCAAGTAAATCCAAATGTAAAAAAGAAAAAAAAAAAAAGAAAAAGAAAAAAAAAAAAAAGTGTGAATAAAATGTGAATAAAAGCACAACATTTGCTTAGTCTGAAAGCATTTCTTTTGCTTGGACTCAAAACTTTCCTCCAAAGATTGGTAATGTTAGGTACTACCTTTCCAGAAGTTAAAAAAAGAGACCATCTTATATAATTAAAATTTTAAGGATGGTAAAAAGTTGCGATTAAGCCTCCTAGTAATAAACCATAAACATAAACTGTATTGCCGTGATGACCAAGATTGGAAAGGTCACTAATAGATTGCTAAAATAAATATTCATTTAAAAACTGAAGGTTTATTTTGGCAATATGTTAACAATCTTTTCAATGAAGACTCTTTTTCTTCTGTGTTGACAGGCTTTAAATTTGAATGTAAAAGAGATTGCTACAAAAACAATTTAAAGACTCAGACTTGTATGAAATTCTAAACTTTTAAAGATATATACACCTAAAAGATATTTCTTCCCATTCCATCTCTTGCTACTCCTATCAAAAGTAATAAAAATTGAAATAAGTGTAGAGTGCTATCAAATTTTTTTGTTAGGAGCTTTGTAAATCAAGCTAATTAACACTAGATTGAATAAGTAGTTGAAGTCTTTGAATCTTTCTATCTCCACCACAATGGGAAAAGAAAAATATCAAGGTAACTAGTTTATTTTTATAGCGTTCATCACTTTTTCCTCTGTAATATTGAATGAGAACATAAAACAAAATGCATTTCTTTACTCCGCATTTACTTTCTATATATAGACCCAACAATAATGTGTTTTTCCTCTTTCAATCTACTTGAATTGATTGAAAAGTTTTACATATTTACCAAGCTCACATTTTGCATGACTTCATGAATTATGAAATTAACCATGAATGCAATTTCCTGCATTTTACAGTAACAGCTTTAACTGTATAATCCAACACTATATAGAAAGTTCATTTGTAAACTGCTGAAAATGTTAGAGCAGTTTGTTACAGGGGTGAGTATTCTTTGGCAAACAACTCAGGTGAATGGTAATTTGTCTAATAATCTGTTCCAGGACAGTTTTTACACAGCAATAGCATTCCTCAGGTGCGATATTTTCAGAAGTCTATTTTTGAGAAAGAGACCATGGATATTTTTGTATTTATACTGAAAATGTACTAGTGTCTTAATTTTTTTATCATAGATTTATATGTATAAGTGGACATGCAGACCATGTAGTAGAATACAATAGGACTTTAGTTTTTCTAATTCTGCTGTGGACCATTCAGTGTAGTTATTCTCAGCAGTGTCCAAATTATTTTACCTATTATTTTACCTATTATTTTAATTGTATTATTTAGTTGCATGAGTTTTATGCAACAGACTTAATGAGAAGGAAATCAAGAAATAATTTATCAGCTACTGAACAATCCTAAAACACAACTAGATATAATTATTTTGTTTCATATTGCATTTAGATAGAAACAGATCTGTTATTCTCAAGGACTTAATGTCACTGAGCACAATGTTTACACCAAATCAGCATCAAGACTCAGACAGAAGAGGTTGCAGAGCTGAGGCATTATGTAATACTTTAAAATCCCGTCTTTCATCTTTTTTTCACCTTTACAGTGAAAGATTCCTGTTTTACTTATGGCCAGCTACATTTATTTAGCTGTTGTTGGCTTCTGTTTCTCACTCAGTGTCTTATTGGTATCAACAAAGGCTGAGGAACTTAGGATCAGAAACGCTGGGCTAGGTTCAATGGCCTGAACAGGAACATTTGGTGCCATGGATGTTTCAGCCAGCAAAGAATTCTGCAGGGGCAGACAAACACAGGAGCAGTGGAATTCTGCACCTTTCCAGGTGCCTAGTAGAGCACAGCACAGCATCTTATAAAGACCTCAGTTATTTATCTTTTGGTAATTCAATTCTGCCCATTGTGCCTTTGTAAAATGCACAGTGAGAGAATTCGTGGCAAAGCAAGTAACAGAGATGCTGAAGGTACAAATGGGAAAAAGACTCTGTAAGACTGTACTTAACTCAAACCTAGCAATCTGGGCCTCCATTTGCAGTCTGTATACTGTATAGTTCATTCAGACTGAAATCCGCAATTTATTTAGAAAACTGTTTTCAAAGCTGACATTTTCTTTCCACAGATGGATTTTCCTCAAGCTCCAAACCTTACGTTAGTATCACCCATTATGTTTTAGGTTATTTTGCCTTCATTGCACATGAGTTGAGTTGCAATCACAAAATTAACACTGGAAACAAATCAGCCTTTGTTTATTTTTTTTATGTGAAGTCATTTCTGAAAATAATAATTTAAAATATATTTTTAACGATATCCTTCTTTAATAATGAAGCAACATTTACTGAGGTATTTTCTGGTAATTATTGGTTTATTATTTAATGGCCTGAGGCAAGTCTGAAAGTAGAGAACATTCTTCTGAAGGAGGAAGGAACTGCAGTAACAGTAAATCTCTCTGGGATTATTGCAGTTATGAACCATTTTCAAAAGTTTATGATGCAGACATACAGGCTTGAAAGCACTCAGATTCACATTAAAGTATTTGAATATTTTAGAATTATCAGCCTTCTTAAATCCCTGATTCTTTTCAACCTGCATTTCAAAACAAATGCTGAACTATTTTATATTCTGTCTGAACTGAGACAGAGAATATTCAGTAAACCTGTTCTCTTTTCACCTATTATAAGAAAATGAGGGCATCATAGTAACTAAATAGAAGCTTCTTCATGGATTTCCCTTATATCTGTCTTGCCTTGGAAACTCTTGCCAGTTTTTAGGAGATGATTGACGTCAAGTAAAAATCTGGTGAGTTAAAATTGCTGTATCTCTTGGTGGATGCAATCATCACTGATCACCCATGCTGAATTCATGCTCATGCGTCTTCTAGGGTGTACTAAGTTGTTAGCCTCAGGAAATCTGGCCATGAAGAAAATGCTAAAGCATACGTTCTCACCACTATTTACAGTATAAGTATAAATATAAGTATATAAGTATAAGGCTTGCACTATCTGGATTTTTGACTCATGTTGTCCATGCAGAAGATATTTCACACCTGGGCTTGGGAGGGTTATTCTGGGAAACTGCTGCTCTTCCTCGTGTATAAGATGCCTTTTTCAGGCAGGCAAAAAGGCTTTAATAGATGCCATTTTATTTCTTTATCCTTCTGCCTGAGGATGATGAGTACATATTAAAATTTTTTTTCTGCTGCTGTTCCCATAAGAGATAATACTTTCTACTTTCCCTGAAATCTGCACACAATTTCTACTAATTGTTTAAATTACAGAAGCTGAATTAAATTTAGATGTATCAAAGATTGTTGTGAATATAGAATGAAAGACTATTTCAACAAGAGAAAAAAAAAAAGTCTATCTATTGTGTAACTCTTTAAACTTTCTTTAATCTCCAAATATAAACTTATGTAGATTCATTTAAATTTATATAGTCTAAATCTTTCTAGGGAGAAATTTTCTGTTTATGTCCCTCATATTTCTGAGAACTGCATATCCACTCTCTTATTTCCCTGTCTTATTTCAAAATCTTTTCAGGTTGGTCCTCCTAGGTCATTCTGAACCCAGCTTGCTTTGGAATTCTTTGCTATATTTGATTCATACAAAGTATGGGCAATTTTGGATTAAAGTATCATCTTGTCCCTGGGATTTCCAGGAAATATTTTAGCAGCAGGAATGCACTTACTGTAAGATTAGGTAAGAAGACTGTAACTTGACTGCTGAGTTGTGTCTTCATCCAATTGTTTGCATCCCTGGGTCTAGTTTTTATACCCAGCAGGTTCATTTTGTCTGTGAACTGCCTGACCAAGTACGCATTGATTTCTGAAATGTTCAGACTTCCAGAATATTGTAAAATCTAAATACATCATCCTGCAGTGTGAAGGTAGTTAATAAGTATGCCCTTTTTTCTTACTTGTCTTGGCAGATTCCCTCGTTCTGTTTATCTAACATGTTTTTTTAGAAATACATCACAATTTGTAAGAGAAAAAAAGCAATGCAGTTAAAACTGAAATTAATTGCTGAAGACTATAAAGCTTTCAACACTGGTAATACCAATGTAAACATACATATTCTTCACTGCATTGTGATATGACACAAATTCCTAATACTAGCAGGACTGAACTTCAGTAATATTCTCAGGCTGTGGCTAAGACTTATTTAGACTAAGATGAAAGATTACAAAGGAATATGTGTTGCTGAAGGAAGTAATTTCAACACGAGGAGGAACTTAACCTAGAGTTTTTGGCTGGTTATCCATGCTTAAGGGTTATAATCAGACTTGATAGTCCAGAGTTTCCTGGTAACTATTAGACTTCCAACAAAATCTCAACAAAATACTGCAGGGAATAATCCAAATTTTTTATGATCTGCCTAAATACAACTAAGATACTATTCCCAGCACAGGGGCTGTTTTAGGACTCATTAAAATAATTTTGTGCACAGTTGATTAACAGGATGTTGGTGTTTAATGTTCTCAGGGAGGGAAAGAATGCACTGAATTAAGTTTATCTGAGTTGCAGTTCTTGTGGCAGCTGTATTTACTACAGGCTATAATATACTAAAGGTTATGTTTTTCAGGTCCGTTATAAAATGTATGTATTCAAGTGCCCCCACATTTGCTGCAGTGCAATGTTAATTCTACTTATCAGCAACAGAGTGAAAAAGCATTTGCTAAAGGGCAGATATGCTCCACAGCGGGAGTCAAAAAAACAAACTTTTAACATGGGGACACAAATTCATCAACTTCTAACAAAGTTATCAAATGGGGAAATACTGATGTATTTAATCAGATCCCACTCTAAACAATGTTGTGATTTGTGACACATCTCTATATACAGGCCTCAGTGAGACAGGGTGACAGCATGGAACAATGGTTATGAATAGATCACCGACATGAATGAATGTGCCTGAGAATTAGATGTTCAAAAAAGGTGAGAGTTTTAATACCTTGATACATCAAAAACATTGTCTGTTAGGAAGAAACATTGGCAATTTGAATCATAGCATCATAATATCATAAAGTATCCTGACTTGGGAGGTACCCACAAGGGTCATCAAGTCCAAATTCTGGCTCTACACGGGACCACTCAAAAATCAAATTATATGACTGAAAGCATTGTCCAGATGCTTCTTGATCTCCAGCAAGCTCAGTTTTTTAAATCCATTATGGAAAGCAGTACCAGAAATGGGATAGAAATTTCATCTTTAGATTAGAGTGTCCTAAAGAGGGCTACTCAATCCTGCATTCTAGATTGCTTTAATGGAAAAATTAAATTTTGGCTTTTATTTTACTAAACTTAACATACCATATGTTCATTTGATCCAGATGAAATTGTACCAAATTTCACAATTTCACAAATTGTCAGGAAATAGGATCATCATTTTTGATTATTTTTCTTACTGCAGTCACTCAATTGAGGAGCCAAACCACTGTAACTTCTAGTCTGGGATGAGAATCTGTCGTTGTCAGCCTCAGTACATCTCATTTGTCTTTACAACATCATGGATACAGGCTGTGACTGCTGAAGGAGACCAGATTCCTTATAAAGATATAACCACTGTACTCTGGGAATAGTCTGCTCTCAGAAAGAAAAATATGAATTATGATGGACTGAAAAGAGGTGTTGAAGCTGCTGGAATGTGGGCTGCAGAAGGAAGATTGAATTACACAGCTAGTTTTATACCTTGAATGGTAAAAAACCTTAAATACTAGAAAAAACTGTATCATAGATTCTCCATAAATGTTTTATCAAGTAGTCCAATACAGTAATTAACAGTGAGGAAAACACTTCAAAATGAAAAGCCAAACTAATGCACTACTAGGAACAGTACAGCAGAAGGTCAAAGGTACCGTAATCACTATATGGGCCTTTTATTAAGAGGCTTGCTGAGGTGTCAGCTGAATAGCAGTAATGCTGCAAAAAAACAGTAACGCTTTTGCCATGATTTTTCCATTAGGCTAATTCCTAGAAATAAGCCATGCATCAACTAAAACCATTTCCTTAAGCTTACAATTTCAATATTTATGAATTGATTTGAATCTCAAATCAAAAAAGAAGTTCATTTGCACAGCTTAGCAGTTTATCAGATGCATAACTAATTACTTGGAAAGGTTTAGCTGCTTTCCCAGCCTCTCCTTCCCCCCACTTCATTCTATATTCATACTACTAGATAGAAAATTTTCTAAAAGAAATTAGCAAGTCTCTTAAAAACTACTAAATACATACAGTCCATTTTAAGAAACTTTGTGATATGGGACAAATTTTGTTTGGTTTGATTTTTATTTATTTATTTATTTATTTTTCCTGCTCTGTAACTCTGTAACTTTATCCGGTCCTTCTACCTTTAAATATTTCATTCTTCATAGGTATGTCACTTCTTAAAACATGCTTACATCTATGTGCAAAACAGATTCTGCTGTTGCCTGGTAAATTGAAATGGTTCTGTTGGAGACAATGAAAAACATGGCAGCTCTAAATCTTTTCAAAGTTCTGGATCAGGATTTGTAGGAGAATAACATAACACTGATGATACTGGTGAAAGTACTGACGAGCAAAAGATAGACACAGAAATGGCAATGTTGATTTTGTATTTTATGGCTTAACACAAATGGTCTTGAATCAGATTTTATTGTTGGATATATGGTTTTCACTTCTAAGGTGCTCTAATTCCAGCACACTATAAATTTGTAACTAGGTAATAAGCCGATTGATAGATTAATTATTTGACTGTCTGGTAAAAAGGCTTTAGCGTCTAAAGCCTTTCTGCTCAGATATGTTTTCTTTTACAAAACCAAGCTTTTCAGATGTGTGGCTTTCAACATGTTAAAGGAACTACCCTTCCAGTGTCCAACTGGCCTGTCATACCACATTGCAAATTCTATCATTTGTTTTCTATAGATGTTTGAGTTTTATAGTCTGATAAAACCTATTCCAAATTGCCCACTGGCAGTGCAAGAAAGATTCAGCTCCTTGATTTCTGGCTTAACTATTTAATCAGAATACATGCTGTTAAAAATCACATAGGTCCTTTTAAGTCTTTCATCTAAGGTGAAATTTTTCTATTTATTTATTTATTTAAGTCCATGGCAACACACACACACACATATATATAATATATATATATGATAGAACATTTAAACTCTTAAAGGCAGTTTAAATCTGGGGGGAATCTTAAATTCTGACAGCATTATTATGTACATGACATGAAACCCCAGTGCTGAAATACTTGATCATTTACCGATTGAAGTTGAGTTGGATAGCCTGGGGGTAGTTTTTTGTTTGACCATTAGTAAGAAATTGTTCTCATAGCAGAAGAAACTCATATCACACATATTGTGGGGATAAAAAAAACAAAAAACAAAAAACTTTTTGAATTACAACCTTGTATGTATTTAATATCTAATTCAAAACCAGTCACCTAGCAAAGTTTAGATTTGATAGCCTTCTTTAAGAATCGTTCACAGGAATATTCTCAGAATAAAAAAATCTGCTGTATTGTCATGGAATCCAGGTTTTCTGAAATGATATCTTACTCCTCTAACATATGATCAAGCACTTCATTTCTGTGTGGTTTGTTTTTTTTTCAGATTGTCTTAAGAAAGAATATTTTTAGGGGAACTTGCATCTTAAAATTATATTCCAGTTTTGTGGGAAAAAGTCTTTTTTTACAGAAGGATTCTTTTCACATAAGTTGATTTAAGAAAGGAGAAAATCTTTTGTAACTATTCACCATTTCAATCACCACTGGTGTCTTTAATGTAAAATTTGGATAATCTTACTCTTAAAAATACAGAGACCTTTTTCCTTTGGAAATAAAATATGAAAAAAACCAGAGTTTTATTTTTAATAGTACCACTTTGAATCTTGGTTATATTTAGTTTTCTTATTTTCATATATCATTCTGGTTTGACAGGAAAGTACTGGCACTTACATATTCCAGGCTTTTCTATTGTTGTAAGTTTTTTCTACATGGTGAAATGGAATTCTTTGCTATGCAGTGTTGCAGAACTGATACTTTTTTAACTCAGTGAATTTGTAAACTAAAGCTAAACCTTTAACACTGAAGGCTCTGTAAAGAATTACACATGTTTTTACAGTTAATATTTATATGCAAACTTTACATTTAAATTAGGCAAAGGACCTGTTGGTTAGCCCGTGATAGTCTTGCTACTGTAGTGCCTGCAGAAAGTCCCCCAACTTCTCTTTTCCAGTAACATCTTCCTAGCGTTTCCTTAGTCCTCATGCTTTCCCCAGATCTCTTGCATTCACTTGTAAAAACCCTTTCAACTTCTTTGCATTTCTGCAACTCAGGAGGCTCATTATTCTGCCTTTTGAAATTGATTACTGTGTTTAAGAGGCGTTGGAAACTGTATTTCACTGGCCTTCTTCTTTTAGAAACAGGTGAATGTAAGTGTTTAGAATGTGGTTGTAGGAACAAATGTTTATTTTTTAAACGATTCCATTCTGCTCTGAATATAAAACAGCACTCTAGTGTTAGCACTTTTGCATTTCTCTTGAGTAAACATGATTTAATTTATGCTAAACATGATAGAACATCTGTGTGTACCGAATTAAAGCTAGAGTACATAATATTTGATAGAGAAATATCACATCTTAAGTATGGAAAACGAACAGCAGAGATCTGGAGTTTCTTTTAACCTATTCATTGTCAATTTGGAATTGAGAAATAACTGAAAACAAAAATCTATACGACAGCTTTAGATGGTAATAATCACAAGAAACAGAAGCAAGAGGAGAGTTCTCCTCTTACCAAAGCATAAGATAAATTTTTAACCAGATTCTTACTTGTACCGAAGCCTAATCTATGCAGTGTGATTTACAGGATAGGCCAGAAGACTAAGAATTAAAGGAGCTTGTTTCTGATTACTTTGCCAGTGTGATTTGAAGTAATTTGGAAATGTGGGAAGCAGTAGCATAGCCCACGTACAAAGAAAGATTATACAGTAAAAAATCTATCTATTATCTTTCTCAGATTTTCTTAACTGAGAAAATAGTATGAGGCTTTCTAATGGGTAAAATATTTGATATAGCTCTACCTGGAAAACTCTTTATTTGGCTGGATGAGGCGGGATGGCTGTCCCAGGTTTCACTTTTTTCTATGTTTATTTTTAAAAACTTCTTTTTTTTTTTTTTTTTTTTTTGAGATGTGTAATGTATGAAATATTATTGTATTATTTACAGAGTATAAGCTAAGAGAAATATGTGAAAATGAATGCTGATGGGATAAAATTTCAGAGCTTAAATGCAATACGAAGTATGATAATAAGCAAGCCTGATTTTCCTTGTGTAACTCGGTCGGCAATTTGACTTAGCTTGAAAAAAAAACAAACATATCCACAAAAAAACCCCACAACCAACAAAAACAACCCTGAAGATTGATCATGATCAGGATTCTTATCCATATGGAAATTTTGAGACTACCACTTCTATTAGATATGGAATTAATAATTTCCCTGTACTTCTCATATCATAACAGGAAAGGAAAAAAATCGAACCTGGATTGTAGATGAAATAGAAAACTATAGAGATACAAGAGTGAAGTCTAGAGGGAGGTATCATTGCCTCCTCTAGCTACTGTAAATGAATCAGCAATATGGAAATGGATGGAAAAGTTTTACACAAGGTAAGGAACAAAGACTGCATCAGAACAAACATATGTTTGAACAAACATAAGCTAAAATTACAAATAAGAAAACTGAAGGCCAAGAATGCTGTTTGTTTTTATGAAGGTGTTAAACAAGTTTACCAAATACAACTTCCTTGACAGAAGCTGTCTGGGCACAGATCAGGGGAACTGCTAACTGGTCCTGCTGCAATAGGTTCAGGCTACTGTGCACGTCTCAAAATAAGGACATTATAATAATACTAATACAAGAGATACTGCTTTTATAGAGTCTTAACAACAGGAGGAGTACAGATAAAAGACATTTTAAAGCGAAAATATTTTTTGAGGATTGTTCTCAGCAGATGGAATATACATTAGTATGGAGAAATAGATGAAGCTTTTCTATGCATAAAGGTTGTAAATTAAATTGTTTAATGTCTCCCATTTTTCCTGTAGTAATAGGAAATAGTGCTGCTTTTAGGAGTTCTGCTCTTAGTGGAACTGGCTGATGGTGTGATTCATATCTGCTATTATGGTAAGCGTGGAGACTATTATGGGGGTGGGATGGGAATTGAGTTTAAACATTTGCAGGAAAAGCTCTAATTACGTCTTTACATAGTTTCTCATCTAGAGCAAGGTTTTATTGTCAGCAACAATGAGAAGCAGGTGGGTACTAAGCTCATTAGAAGTAGCTTTACATACAGCTGCACTGGAAAGGAAATAGAGAAAACAGAGTTATAAACAACAACCTGAAATATTGCTTGAGTGGGATCAATAGATGAGACTGCTGCATCTAGCACTGTTAGGGAGAAACACTGAGATTTAACTTTGTAAATTTTAGTAGTTTGTTATTCATTTTTACTTCCAAGTGGTAGTTACAGGAAGACCAATTGCACTTGGAAAAATGGACAGAAATGAGCTGGTTTGGCCCAACTATAACTATAGGTGATTGCAGCTCTGAGAATGGGAATCTACTCAAAGGTCTGGTCTTTCTCACCATCTGGCCCTTTGGCTCTCTAATGTGCTGACACGGCAGCATCTTTGTGAACCAGCTGGCAGACATTACATTGGCTTCCACCTTCCTCCCATGAGTAGAGTCTGTCAGTTTGCAATAGTGACAGGAAAATACAGAGCAATTGTCTAAAACCATTAAGATGTGCTAGGACAGTTCAGTTCCTAACATGTTTCCAGAAGCTCTGGAAATGGGTCGTATTTATTTACATGTTGCATTATGTATTTTCAGCAAGTATTTTGAAACAGATACAAAGATGAGGTGCAAGGAAAAGCAAAATGTTCAAAATAAAATACAGAGCTGAGTGGTTTGGGGGTTGATATGTTTGTTGTTTGTTTTCATTTCTACCAATCACTCATTATATGACAGGAAGGCCATAATTCTCATCTGTTTTATGTCCCAAAAGAAACTATCTTATTTTCAGGACTGTGACCTTCTGTAACTCCAGTTAATGTTAAGATGAAAATGTGAGAATGCCCCCTTCTCTGGAAGCATTCAAGGCCAGGCTGGATGGGTCTGTAAGCAACTTGGTCTAGAGGGAGGTGTCTCTGCTTATAGCAGGGGGCTGGAACTAGGTGATCTTAAAGGTCCCTTCCAACACAAACCATTCTATGATTCCATAACTTTCTGGAGCTTGTTTATATATTTTGTTCTATAATCCTGAGTGTTTTTGCTAAAGTATGGTACAGTTTTGATGTTCTAAAAACCATAATTTTTACAGACATAGAATTTTATTCAAGCGTGCTCATCAAGAGCATTATCTGAAGCTCATTTATTTCTACTAAGACAAAAGAAAAAAAAAAAAACAACATAAATAAAATGTACATGGCAATGTATCATATGAGAACCATGTCTGCAATGCAGATTCTCCAATTGCTGATGACCCCATGAGGAGCATGCGTGGCTTGTGGGTGTCAGGCCAATAAATTATAGATGGGTTAAGAACAGCATAGAAGCAGCAGATATTACTGTTGTGATTCAAAGTGCTGAGTGACTGGCAGTGCAGTGTTGTCTTGTGTTTGGTTGGAAGGGACACTTGTGATAAATTTCCTGTAGTGCCCAACACCTCTCACCTTTTTGTAAGATGTAATAACCAGGAAAAAGTATGAAAAGGTGAGAAGCATTACATATTACGTGACATTTATAGAAAATGTATGTCTGTGTAGAGAGTGGAAGGTTGTTTTAGGGGAAATAAGTGCTTTGGGTCCTTCAAAGGACACACTGAGAAATCTAACAGAAGGAAGTAGAGCAAAGGATATTTGAATACATGCTCCTCACCTTAAGAAATGAGCCTCTGTGGGGTTCCTATGTGGGGGAGAGAAAACAAAGCAATTGTTCCATAAAGCACAGTTTGGACAGCTTGGAGTTAGATGATCACCTTGCTTACTTGCACCATAGTTAGATATTTGAACCCTCCAGTAAAGCAACACAGATCATTATTTGGTCACCGTGAACAGGGTCGAACAGTGTTCTTGATTTTGTATAAAAGTTTACTTCAAAATCATTTACAGATTTACGAGCCTAAGTGAGACTGCCACCATCTCTTAGGTGCCCAGCAGCATTGTTTGGTAGCAGCAGGTGAACAGTTCTACACTTTGACATAGACAGAAAAAAGGCAACTGACACTGATACAAGAACAACTGAGAAGGGTTAGTGGTGAAACTATCTGGTAGATTTCTGGAAAGGGACAGTTAACTCATCTGACCTGACTTACTGGTACTATTTACTCATAACAGTGACATATTTTATGTAGTTTTTCCTCCTTTTGCACTGTAATTTCATGTGGCTCGTGCAGTGCCTTATCCGGAGAATAGGGAAGAAGTCCTTATAGAGTGTTTGTCCTCCTCCTAGGTCACTCCTTAGAGGTCTTCTGAATGGCCCAGTCTGGCAAAGCTTTTAGGCTAAAGGGAAGCAGGTAATGTCTGAATATGGATCCCTGAACTATTCCCTATGCAGTAAATTGCAGCTATTGATGGCTATCAAGTTGCAGACATCCTACACAAGCTGTGAAGAGCTTAGTGGATTATTAGAACAGTTAGTTAAATGTAGTGTCCAAACAGCTTTTGGTATATCTTTCTTTCTAAGCATATAGGAAAATGTGTTTATGGTCTCTTAAGCATCTGGGAGAGACATCTATACAACTATTTACTGTACCTGGAAAATGCATACTGGCATTTCTGTTAAAAGAACAGGAAGAAGAGATAATGCATACATGTCTTTGTACTGTTATTACCATAGCTTATTTCTCTGCTTCCATTGCAGGATCTCACTTAGCTCTGTAGCATTCTCTTCTGTTCAAAATTAATACCTTCCATTCATGAAGTGTTTTTCAGACCACAGTCTTAAGTACTGCCTAGAAACGCCAATAAAAGTAACAGACATATCTAGGCAATTACAGAGCATGTTGTAAATTAGGTGATTTTGTTTTTTAATTGCTGTTTACCAAGTAACATTGAGACAAATCGTTAGAAGAGTAAATTTGAAACATATGCTAACCCATATCATATTTAACACACTCACCTGTCATCACATTCTGTTATTATTTCATCTGTTATATCATGTTTATAAAGTCAGTACAGATTTCCTATCAATATATATACGTACTTCCCAATTAGTTATATTTTTCAGCCTCTTAACCATTCAGAATACATTTCCCATGTATTGTTCTGTTGTTTCCTAAGCATTAAGTATTCTATTAACAAGAAAGAAGTCAACATTTAGTTATTGGAATCTCATGGCATATTTCATTCTTTTTCCACCAGGACAGCCATAATTCTATGGGTAGAAATACTTGTTATAGTTGTACATTGTGACAAACAATACCAGTAAGACTGAGTTTATTAAAAGTTTATTAGAGTAAACTATGATTGTTATGTCAGTCTTATAAAATACTCCTGTGAAGTTGTTGTGAGCTTTTAATACATAGCCCTTTTCCAAGAGTAGAAAAAAACAAACATTACTGACATGAACATTAAGGTAAAACTCTTTAATCTTTATGGACAGATTGACTAATAAAATTCAACTTACTTAAAATTGTTTTCTATTCTGATGTGCTTAAACAATGATTTCAAATAAGAATTTAGGTTTATAATCTTTTTTTTTTTTTTCCCAAAAAAGTATCTTTTTCCATTCACATTTTTTAAAAGAACTATAGACTCTCTCCAAAATTCACCCAACTCGTTATTAAAACTTCAGTCTAAAAGAAGTGAGTAATCATCATGGAAACAAAATTATTTCTGTTGATAAACAGTTTACCAATGTGAAGGACGAATATAGTGTTTGCATCCAATATCTCTCATTTTTAAATTTTAACTCATTTTTATTTTAATTGAAGAAATAATACTATTTCAGTTTGGCAATTGAAAAATTCAATCATTTTGAGAACTGAAGATACATTTAGGCCCTATTCCCAATAAGGCTTGCAGCTGTAGTTTGTTTCGGAAAAGTTCTGACATTCAGAGACAAATCAAAACTTAAATTTAACAGGGATGACCAAGTAGCCTGTAAGCTTCAGGCCAAGTAGCTTCAGTAGCCTGTAAAATATTATTGGTAAATATTATTGGCAAATTTTGATTACATTTCTATTTTAAAGGTTTTTTTCATTGATGTCCCAGATTTTCCCAACAGTTTAAGAATTAATTATTGTTTACAGGATCTGAGGAGCTGTCTGATTTATAAGTAGCTATGGATGTCACATTTGTATCATGAATGAGAGAGGTTTGACAAGATTGTTATTATACACTGATTTAAGTAGTTAAGATGTAGTTACAGAGATGAGTGCCTCCTAGCAATAACATATTTTTGCTTCAACACAGTAATTTCTTTTTGACATTGGATTCTAGATGAATAGAATTGAAAAAAATATAAAATAATCTTAAAATAATATTATTTTTTAAATAAATATTTTTGATATTTATTATTGTTCTTTTTTTTATATTAAAAATATCTTCTACTTTTGAGCTTATAATGTTGGGCTGATTTTCTAAAGTAATCTCTAGCCTTATTATATACTTAGTGCAATTTCTTATACTTCCATTTTTTGGAGCTAAAATATATATTTAATAATAGCCTGTATCATTATGGTCAACACAACAGAATTTCTTCTTTTACAAAAGAAATATAGACAAGTAATGCAATACTTTTTATATCTTTATCGCACTACATAGTTTCAAAACTGACTGAACCATAGGTTTTTCAAGTGAGATTGCTAAAAATGTACACTCTGGCTGTGGAGGAAATTGCTCTGTGATTACAAAAATCTTACAAGCACAGCTGAGATCCAGCTCACTTCACTGAAGTTATCACTTGTAAAGTGCATTGGCCAGGGGAAATATATAAGATGTGTGTTTCCCAAGGACATTTGAAGACCCAAGAGATTTATAATATGTCTCATTGGTGTCTCTACTTAAGTTCATTCTGTGCTTTTTAAATATTCATCTATATGGTATGCAGTACCAACAGCTTCAAATAAGAAGTAAAAAAATAAAAGTAATATATATGCATATGTGATCTGGGAGATAATATATTGCTGCATACATTTAAAGAGTTAAACAAAGACCACAATACCTTCCACTAATGTGGTATCAATAATAGCATTTTTTTTGTTTTTTGTATTCATGTCTTGTTGCTGATGAGATCCCTGAGAACTGACTCACACTCTGAAGAAATGATTTTAGGTTTCTCATTAATTTGCTCTAAGATTCTCATATTGCTGTTAGACAGACATCAAGCCATAGAGATGGAACTGGGATTGGCAAAGAGATTAGTTACATTTTCCATTCCTCCCCAGTATGGACTTACTTATATAAATGTTGTTGTTTACAAGAAAACAAACAGATACATCATAACTCTACCAGTTTCTTTGACTTTTCCCCTTGAAAAAAACAGCTAGGCAGAACAGTCTAATTGATGCAGTATTGAAAAACAGCAACAGAATTGAAATCATTTCTGTATTTTCACGCTGAGAAATAGATGGAAGTCATTTTAGTCTTATCCAAAACCATTGTCAAAAATCCTATTATATGTGTGTGTCAACTTCAGGGCAGTAGTTCAGGCCTAATGCTCTGTAGCAGTGTTTAGCAGATGTTATGACTTACATGTGAATGCTTGCCAATGTGTAAATTTCTATTATCATTGAAATGAAAAAAAAGATAGAGTGCTCTCTGTATCTTGTCACACAAGGATGTCCATGCTTTCATAGACCACAGGAGTTGGGTTGTAGTTTTTAGGATGATGCTTATCCAGTGACACTAGACATGAGTTAAATTCAACACAATCTATGGGCAAACAAAATTGTAATCACTACAGTAAATCTCTTGTTCTGTAATCACTGCATGAATTCCTGATATAATGAATGTCCAGAGCTTTTTTGTTTTGTTTGCTTGTTTGTTTTCTTGTAAGCAATATGAAAATATAATAAGAATGCAATGTATTCCATTAGATATTTCTGTTATATGAATTTATTTATTCCATGAATTTAACAGTGGAATTCTCCCCTAAAACCTTCCCATTCATTATGTCTTATTCTAAGCAGCTGCCCAGCTAGTTGCATATAAGTTATTTTCATACATATTGATATCCATATATAATATGGATATACATAACCTATATAATTATTTATGTAACTCACTAAAAAAAGGTGACTCATTTCTGGTTTTCCACATTATCATCTCTTTTCTGTTTTGCCAGTCAGCAAGTTGAACTGTTTCATTACTGCTTTTAGAGACGTATCTACAACCATTTGATATGCAAAGAAAGTTATAGATCTCTTCCCTTAGTTCAGTCCCTTGGGCTCTTTCCACCAGACAATTGGACAGAAGCACAGCTACATCTGAGGCATGAAGTAGGGAAGAAAACGCTTGTTTGCAGTCATGGAGAGTCACACAAGGGAGTTTGACCTGTATCATTTTATCTGTTTCAGCATAAATGATGCATTCTTTATTGAGCAGTATTTAAATAATGTAGAATACTTTTCTTCTACTTGCCAGGAAAGCCTTCATTTAATAACTCTTGTTTAAAATAATCTGCCCATATACCAGGATGCTGAATGAACGTCTTTTTATGGGTTTTCTCCAAATTTTATGGAAAACAGTGAGAAAGCATGGTCAGTCCAGTCCACATCAGCCTAGTCAGTTTTACTGAAAGGTGAATGCATCTTAGAAGAATGTATTTTTTTTCTTTCCCTAGTGTGTTAAAGTGAATTGATGTTCAATATTAATATGATGAAGTGCATGTAAGAGGTCTGAATTCTGCAAATACTGTGATCTATATTATTTTCAGCTCAAGATCCTGCTACAGTTCCCATGGTAATTGGGATCTCCATGCCAGTAATGTATTTATAGATAGAAATTAAGAAGCACATAACAGAAAAAGACTGTGAAAATAAATACAGTGCAGAAAAATGAAAACTCCTACGTATATATCCTCTCCCAGACGCTACTGGCTTTGAAGTTGTCAAATGAATTTATTTCTTCTTCCTGTTGTCTTGTCGTTCCTTTCCTTTGAATTACATTTGCTACTCCAAATGCTGTTTTTTCTCCTTGGCTTATAATCTTAGACTTCCTAATATTCATTAAGTTATTAGCTAACAAATATCATTCTCATTTTACTTGCCCACTACATAATTTTATTCCATTTTCTGTCTCTTGCATGCTGGGAAGCCACGTCAATAACAAAATACAAGAATACTTACTTCCCTTCTGCAGAACTACTGTAAAGTTTCTCTGAATGATACTATGTCCAGTAAACAACTGAGAAGAATAACTATCAACAGCATTTTCTTTTATGTGTTCAGTAAACCAAGAAGTAAATGTATCCAAGATATAAGAGAAACACTTTAAAAGTTCCATACAATGCCAGGTGAAAGTCTTCATACATTTCATTATTCTCTATTTTCTCTGTGTTTTCAGAAGGTGTCTGTACTCTTTCTTGTAGCTGATGTAGCTTCCACTTTGTTCACTGGTTTCTTCAAAGAGAAATAAATGAGCAGCAAAATTCTTAACTTGAAATGCTCATGTTTGGCAAAAGTATCATTCCTTTACGTGCTTTGCAGAAATCTCAGTCCATGAGACCCTGCTGATCACATTAGGTGATGACTTGTCTTGGCACAAAGCAGACTCTGGAGAGGCTGCTGGGAATCACTGTTTGCTCAAGGCTTTGCTAATAATGCATCTTGACTGTTTGCAGTATGAAACAGGTTTCTTTCTGACTTCAGAAGGAAAACAACGCATCTTTGCCAAATTTGCCCATTTTCTCTTTCTTTCCAGCACAGGTAGACTATGAGCTTTCCACTTCACGTCTAGAAAAAAAGCACACAAGTGAGGATGCAATATTCAATGTGAATATCACTGGAAATACATCAGTTCTTTTATTTTTATGCGTTTAAACAAGACTGTACTTGATAGACTGTGGTGAGTCCTGTCTGAGCTCCAGAAGGCTATTATATTTTCTTCTCAAAAATTATAGCTATATACTTAAGTACTATAAACACTTCAGGCAAAGGTGTATATCAAACCTATAATCTCCAAACCTTTATTTTAATATCTCTAAGCCCTCATTTATTATCTTTGATCTTTTACTGCCCTTAGAGCATATGAATGATATATATCTTGGTATTAGTAAAGTTATTAAAAAAAAAAAAAATTACAAAGATATTTATCCAAACATGATAACAAATGTTTCTGCTAATGATAAATACAAAGAACAAGAAATATTTTTGAAGTTACTGATGAAAACCTTTTTCCCTGTAAAATCTTAATATTTTCATTTTAAAAATGTAATATTTACGCTCTTCTGAAGATTTTGTAGTAAAGAAGGAAAGAACAGCATAAAGTTACAAAGGACCAATTGAAGTGGATATTAATTGGCTAGAAGAAGAATTTCATAGTGTCTCTTACTTTGATTTTGTTGCCTATGATCTCAGGGTAGTAGTTAAAGATATAATTTACTTTCCACAAATACCAACATAGTTTTTATTATTGATTTTAAGTGGAAACACACCTGCAGTATCCTATTGTAAAAATAATGTTTCAATGGCTTTTCTGTTTCTTCTCTCTTAGATTAAACATGAAGAAAATTATGCAAAGCAATGGAGCTAAAAACAACGCAGGTGCAGGTTTCCTGAAGTTTTTGAATTAGTGCACTATGTGCAAAGCTAGTGAACCACTGTGTTAGCTGGCTGGGAAAACAGGTAGGAAATGAGTGGGACTGCAGCATACCCTGGGAAAGTAATTTACTTTCTGACAAATGAGGAGGGATAAGGTGCTTCTCACAAAAGTAGCCTGTGGGTTAATTTGCTTCAGTTCAGTCTGTCAAGGGTTATCCCTAGATGTAAGTCTGGGAAAGGGTGCTTCCTCCTCATGCCAAGTCCTCCGGGGATGCCAGTCCTCCCCTCTGGGAACCCCAAATGCCCAAAATGGTGGTAACACAGAACCAGAACATTAACTCTTTAACTGCCACTGTTCTGATGTTCTGATGTGGAATACTGACAACAGAAATCAGAAAACCATGAGTCTCACCAAGAAAACATTTTCTGGAGTTACGTGTTTTGCTGTTGTACCATTTCACTAGTTGGCTTTTTCGTTTGTTGCATTTTGCTATGATGGTTTTTCCTCTGGCAGACAAAAATGTGTTTTAGATAAGTCATTTTTTGACTATCCCACTCAGATACAGAAGTTATTTTACTTTGTTCTATACTCCAGAAGAATGCTGTAAGAATAATTATAAATATTTTGAAGTTTGTGAATGGTCATTTGAAATTGCAATCATTTTTGTATTATTCATTCTACTAACAGGATACAGTATGTAAGTAATTCCCAGTTATTATCACAGCTTAAAACAAGCTTTTAATTTCTGTGCAGGGAAAAGAAAACAAGGGTAAGGAAAAGCTTGAAGTTAAAAAAACAAACAAAAAACAAAACCATCAGCAAGCAAAAGGAACATCCTCACATGGTTATTCTGATACCACCTTTTACTGAGTGTTCATTTAACTCACGCAGCTTGAAAGTTTTCTTCAGATTTGTAACTTTATCTAGATGCCAGTCTAGCAACTCTGTATTCTTTAAAACTTAAAGTCTTAAGCATTGTTTTTCATTTATACCAAAAGCTGATCGGTATGGAGGTAAAACTCAGGGCAAAAGAAAGATCTTCAATGGATGTGAAAAAACGAAATTTTCTGGATCTCAGGCCAGAAGAATGAAAGAACATTATTTCTAATAAAATTATGTGGTACAAAAAAGAAAAACATGAAAAACAACAGTGGGTCAAGGAGAGGCCTGGAGGACCAAAGGTCACAGCTGAAAAACTGAATGATTCTGAATTGAGCTCAGACTGGTTGCAGACAAATTTTAAACTTAGGTTTATCAATACAAGCATAGCCTGATAATAAAATCCCATCACTGTTACAGACCCTGTTTCCTGCACCTGAGCTGCATTAGAATTCAGACAACATGACTTAGGACTGGTATCAGTGAAATGGAGTTCATTTATAGAGGCTGTTTTCAGATTGAAATTTGCAGTACCATTCTGATTTTCTAATCCTCACAAAGGACAGGAATGACTTTGATGTTACTGATACATACACTGAAATTCAACCCTGTTTCTTTTTTTCTTTCCTTAAAAGCTTATCTTAGCCTTGAGAAGGGTGTGTTTAAATTGTTTTCTTTCTCACGGGCTTATTGTAAAAGCCTTGTTATTGTCATCTGACATCTAGTGAAAGGTGAGTCAGTGTTTGTAATGAAGAAAGATAAGCATTTATCAAAGTAGATTCCTTGCACCTTTTTTACAGCAGGAAAGTAAAAGCAGCTTCCATAACAATAATAATAAAACCTATTCTACAGTTGTCATCAACCCAGTGTAAAGAAAACCAACATATGCATCCACTTGTACTGAAGCAGTACCAGTAGCTTTCTTAGACATTGCTGATCTTAAAGGAGCTTCGAATAGAGTTAAATAAATGAAAATAGTCAATGATGTGGGGATATTTTTCTCCCCATCAAATTCCTCAGAAGGCTGTACTCATTTAAATAACCCATAAAAATGATTTTCTTTGCTACACCTCAACTACTAAGTCAGTTTTCCTGTTCAGAAGAAGTCTGTGTTAAAATTGAACATATTCGAAGACCTGTGCACCTCACTGAATCACCATATTCAAAGCAGTCCTAAACAGCCTTCTGTTGCCCTCTGTAGACCAGACCTTCAATAGCTGCAAGCTGATGTGGTAGACATGTTTTGAGTTTTATCAGACACATCACCCAAAGAGCCAATGGCTTTGAGTTTGACACTGTCATGCTGCTCCTGTAAATGCCATTAAGACAAGATTTCCAGTTATGTAAGCAAAGGATGCAAGGTTGGTGTCTTGGATTATAAACTCCCATGTAGAATTAACCTCTAGTTAAGTTGAAGTTATATTTCCTGAAAAAGATTACATGATTGCTGCTGTGTAGATTAACTACATGTTTTTGAGCACATAAAATAATCTTACCTGTTGCTAATAATGCTCCTTTTCTGCCTCAAATTGTTAAATTATAAAGTTTACATTAGCTAAGGGTAAGGGATAGTTTAAATTCCTATCTATAAATCAGATAAGACTAGAGAATTTTTAGGTTTGAGTTATTTTTAAGGTTTGTCAGACTATAGTGTAAATATTTATACACCCAGAGTCTCTTAGCTCCTGTAACAGTTTGCAAGGGTCACTGTTAAAATCTAAGAGGGAGGATGACTGCAGAAAGCCCTTTGACATTACTTCTTGTAGGTCTGGCGTTACTGTCAGGCTGCAAAATATGTGAAACCAGAGCTGAGTCAGTTAGGAAACTTTTAAGCTCAGTGAACAAGCACCCTGGCCAACATGCTGCAGAGTCCTGCCCAGCAAATTAAGGAAGGCAGAGGTAGTCTCACTGGGAGAATATCTGCTGGGAGTTGAATAGAAGGGTACAACAGAATAGGAGCATCTAGCTTAAGAGGGGAGTCATGCACACTGGAAAGAGGTCTGTCTCTTCTCCTGAAGGTATGGCTTATGGAAACAAAGACTCACTGCTGGATCTCCATCATCATCCTGGAGCCTGGAGGTGGGCAGAGGAGGAGATTCAGATAAGCACACTTTGGCAGGCTCCAGAATTATGCCAGGACAGGGAAATGTAAGATAAAGGGCAGAGAGGATCCAAACGGGGAATAAATGAAGAAAGGATGTTTGTTTGAGATAGTAAAACATCACAGAGAACTCAGGGAATCCTGTCTCACTTGTGCTGTCCATCACTTTCTCCAAGCACAGTCCAACTAGGAGTCAAGAGAAAGAGCATAGAAAAGTGGATAATAATCATTACCTATTAGGAACCTTACACTTGTCTCTTGTCAGATAATCATATTTTATTTTCATTGTTTTTCCTTGAATTAGTTTTTTTTTTTTTTTTTTTTTTTTTTTTTTTTTTTAAATTTCATACATCAGTGATGTCTAACAGAAGTACAAGAAAGGAATGATTCCTCATGGAACAGCTTACTAGACATGCCAAGAAATTGAGTAAAAATGTTTGAACAATATCTTAAAATGCTTCTTTAGAAGGTCTTAATCCTTAAAAATGTTGCAGGTAAAAAATGTCCAATACTTCAGTGAAGCAGCAGTCAGAGAAATGATTTCTCAGTGTTTCTGTGAAGATGTTTCAAATTTGCATTATTGTCTGGAAAGTTGTACAATTACATCCCTGCATCTATTTTTTAGATATTTCTTTATGTATTTCTTAGACAAAACCTTCATAAATGCAAATGTATTATTTGGGTTATATTGTTGTTTAGTTGAAAAAGGAAAAAAAATGAATACTAATCTGGGTCATTATACGAGATGAACTGAATAATCACATCTGTTAACAACAGTCAACCCGTGTGTAAGGGAAACAGTTGATCACAGCCTGAACCCCTGATTAACCATCTGAGGCAAGCGATGAGTCAGCTGTGGGAGCACAGGTGAAGGTAATTCAGCTGTGCTATGGGAAGTGGTGGAGCATGACTCCACCTCTCTGAGATACCATTTAAGGGCTGACCACCACTAAGGTAGCATCTTTTTCTGGAGGTTGCTTCTCTGTGGAGTTCTTGTGGTGAACCTTGACATTGGCGAGTACCTATCTTGAAGGCCTCAGAGTTGGTGAGTGTTTTTCCTTAGTTACTCTTTGGCTATTCATTTCCATCTATATTTGTACTATTCCAACCATGCAATACCACATTTGTATTATTTCCAGTGTATACCATGGTAGTCAGGAGGAGTAAAATTTAGTATATGTTCTCTCCGCTTTGTACTATCTCTGTTCCTATCCCTGTTTTTCTTTGTTTGTTTCCTGTAAGCACCATAAAGTAAAAGGTAAGCTTTCCCTAGCTCTACACCATCTTTCACTTCAAATTCTGACTTGAAATTGTAACTTTCCATGCTCAATTCTGTTTTCAGTTTTGAAGAAATCTGTTATCAAAACTAGTGAGCAAGTTTAGGAGAACTGAAGAAGCAAAAATGTGACAAAGCAACAAAAGATTATATTTGCAAGAGATGTCCTGTCACTGATAGATCTATGCTATATTTGTATGTCGTTTGTTTCACTGTTTATTGTTTTTCATGTTAAATATTTTCGCTAATATAGTAAAATTTCTTATTTTGAATCATAACAAGAGATGAAGAACTGAAAATTGAGAGAGTAGGAAGGAAGAAGTTTGCAAAAAGCTTTGGTTCATTTTAATCAAACTTTAGGATAAGATGGGAAAATTCAGAGGAAAACTATTTCTAGTCCTTGCACATAACTTCATTTTACATTTTTAAAACCATATCTAATGATTAGGCTATATTTATACCTCAAAAGAGAAACCCATGTTGCTGTAAACAAAATTGCAGATCAACGTGTGGGAAAGAAACTATCACTTGTTTCATATTCTTCTCATAGTCCTCATTGTAATTTATTTATTTATTTAAAATATTGAAGACTTCAAGCACCAGAATTTAATATATGGATACAATGGGCAACATGAGTGTAATTAGCATGAATATATATGTCTGTGCATACTGTGAGTTAAAGCTATGATGAAGGTGCAGTACCAGAGCAAGGATAAATCTTCTTGTATTATGCTTGCTGTTCAGCAGGCAACACTACTTACTTTAATAATAAATAACATAGGATTATTGCATTTAACTGGACAAACTTATTGACAGTGTAAAGAAGTAGGTTCAGAAGCAGAATTATTTTGAAATCTATTTATGTGGTAGATTACCATATTTCTACATTGTTTAACTGACTTTATTTTTCAAGTGTTTCTGGAGTTATAAGTTGTATTTGATCAGCTGGTGATACTAGTTGGGTGAAAAATACTTAGTATATCTTTAAAAGATTCATCTGGGCAAATCTCATTCTCTTCAAAACTGATTACTACGTTCTCTATAGTCTATTGAATAATACATAAGTGCACCAAATGTAATTCTATTGATGTCTGGCGATTTTTTCATTACTATGAAGGAGATTTTATTTTTTAATTTATCAGCTCTTGATTTATATTAGTGATTGGGTTGTTTATTGGTCCCCAAAGTGTCTTTGTAAACAACTTTGGCCTCTCTGACCACACACTTCTATCCTTATCTATCAATACAAAAGCATATTAACAAGTTCACGTAGTAGTTCAAAAACACCACTGTCTCAGAAGAAGCATTTTTATGCAGTTTGTTTGAAAGATTTTTCTGAGGGATAATTGTATTCCTAGCTATTAAGAAGAAAAAGAACAAAATGTAAATCATTCCAACTGTGCTAAGATACAAACTAACAGAAGTAGGGGAGTGTGACTGTTAAATTTTAGTAAGCATTTGTCTCCAATAATCTGTAAATTCTGTTTCACAAAGGCCCACATTTTTCATAAGTTATTGTCCCATCTTAAAGCAGAAATAGACTTTTTCCAGTTTCTATGTTACCCTATTCTGACTCAGAGGATGTCTTAAGGATACCATTGCTTCCCCTCACCTTTCTTTTTTTTTCCTTATAAAAAGAAGCCCTGAATGACCACATTCGTTGCACTCAACACTGATAAGAATGGTTCAAAACTTAATTGGTTTACAGACTAATCTGTAGAAGTGAATTACCTGTCATAACACCAGTGACAAGGTATTTGAATATCAAGTCTCAGATTTAACAACATCCAATTTAGGTACCTTGCTAATTGTGCAGCATTGCCCCACATCATCAAAACAGTGTTGGAAACATCTAAACAGTCAGGTGTGTAAGCTTGATAAAGCAAAACAGTGAAGACTGGGGAATGTATCAAATCTGAGCTTTTCCTCTGAATTTCAACACCTACCTCTAGCCTGCAGGAAAGTTACATTTACTTTGTTCCTTAAAGATAATCAGAGTACATGCTCCCTTCCTGAGAGACTGCCTTGAATTCATGTCTATTGGCAGCACAGAAATGTGTACTCCCCTCATATCTCCCTTTCTTCAGAGTACTGCATCTTGCCCCCACTGTATCTGAATAACTTGATAGATACTTGGTTGACAAATACAGTTTTAGAGAGGCATGCATACTGACGAAGAATATTTTTCTTATTTACTCCTTTTTATTATTTTAAAGATTAACCCATAACTAGATATATAATTTAAGATTTTCAGAGTCTGACAAAAATATCATGGTTGTCACTCGTATATCATCTTTCAATACACTTTGTACAGAATTGAGGAAAATGTCAAATAAAGAATGTGAAATGAATAGCTCATTTTAAGAACACATTGTTTGGACTCTACTTATTTGTTATTAAGGACCTAACAGACTAAATTGTTGAACATTATTTTGCTATTGTTTCAGTGATATGTCTATTAGTTAAAATAAATATTTGTAGTAAGATTTGAATTGAAACTGATTGGGAACATAAAATATCCACAAATGCAGAATGAAGTGTAAGAATTGGATGTCAATAGAAGCAGCAAGAAACATTTTTTAATAAGATTTAAAACTTTTGCTAGAATTTGGTGTTCTTTTAATTCATGTTTGTTTGCAGTTTTTATTGTAATGGTTATATCAAGACCACCAGCTGGAGATGCTTAGGATTTTAGAAAAGCAATTTGAAGACAACCACTATTAATTTTTAAAGAATTGTATTACTGTCTGTTGCATCTCATTCTCAAAAGTACTGTCCAACTCAGTCAAATAGACAAAGAAATGTTAACCTAAAGGTCTGCACCATCTGAAAACTTGGTTCACAGATGTATTCCAGTTCTATTGTAGTTTAACAAATGCTGTTTTGTCCCTGGGCTCCCTTTTGAGTGAAGAAAACAGTGTTTTCCCACAGGGTAAAGTCCAGGTGTTGGTCTGGTGACAGCTGGATTCAAACATCTTTCCCAGTTTGTGAGATTGATTGCAGGTTCTCTTTCCATCTGACCTTCACAGGTTCTATGGGCTTTTGACTCATATATGTGTTCATCAAAGTAACTTATTCCACACTTCACAATGTGGAATGATGTAAACCCTCAATTTTATGCTATACATAACTACAATATGCATCACAGAATTGTAGGAATTGGAAAGGATGTCTTAAGATCATTAAAACCAAGCCCCTGCTAATGCAGTTCCCAACAGCAAGTCTCCCATGTAGGCATTCAAATGGATCTTGAATGTTTCCAGAGGAGACTCCACAACTTCTCTGGTGCAGTATTGTGCTGTTTTTGTACATTCTGTCATTGGTGACCAGGGTAAAAAGACCAGCACCTCTGCACTTTCACCCCTCAGGAGGCTGTAGAGGCAAAGAAAGAGAATTACAATCTATTGGGACCACAGGCACCTAAAAGTCTGGACAAGGCTAGGATTTACTTGTGTTCTTCAAAGACTTCAGAAAACAGACTGAAGCCAGTCTGCACTTCATGAAAATAAGTTCAGGGTCTGTGCCCTGGGGAAGGTACACTTTTCAGTGCAGACATAGCTATATGCATATGTAATGCTTGCTTGGATAAAGACCATTCCCGTGTCTTAAAATTAAAGGACGAACTTTTCTTTTGGCGATGAGAGGAATAGATTCAGTAGTTTAAATTAACTTTATATATTTCTAATCTTAATTTACTCTATGTCTGGAATCATAGGATCATAGAATATCCTAGACTGGAAGCACTGTGTGCTAGCTGCCAACCACTAAATCAGGCTCTGCCCATCCAGCCTGGCCTTGAACTTCATGATATCTCTTGGCAACCTGTTGTAGTGCTCCATCACCCTCAGTCATTAAGAAATTCTTTATTCAAACTTAAATTTCCCTTTTAGTTTAAAGCCATTTCCCCCAGTCCTATCACTAGTAGATCATGCAAAAAGTTTGTCTTACTCCTGCCTATAAGCTCACTTCAAATACTGGAAGTCTGTGATTAAGTTCCCCTTGGAGTCTTTTCTTCTCCAGGCTGTATAAACCCAACTCCCTTAACCTTTCCTCATAGGGGAAAAGCTCTCTGACCATCTTCATGGTCTTTCTCTGGACTAGTTAGAACAGTTCTACATCCTTCCTGTGCTTGTGGCCCAGGCCTGGATGTAGTATATAAATTATTCTCAAGGGTTAATCTAAATGAAAGTCTCCTCAGCCTTTCTGTTGGTTTAAATAAACTATATAGTTTGAATTGGCTGGAGAACGGTTGAAACTCTCATTCAATGTGTTCACATGATAATGGCCGGACCTATAGGCAGTCCTTTGTTAAATAATTTGAACAAGAGACTGTAAGAAAATAGCTATACTGCCATCTAAAGGTGCTCAGATGATAAAACAATCACAACAGCTTAAAACAAGGGGACCCAACACTGTGGGATAGGACACTAAATAGAACGGATAAAGGTAAATTTCCATTACTTCCAGTCTCACATTGCTGTTGTTAATAATTTCCTTTTCTGACAAGATTTCCATTGATTTCAGGACGAACATCAATACTGTAATCTCTGTGTGTTTAACTAAGAGAGATTATTTTACCATTCATTGCTGTGTCTATAGATGAACAGCAGCACAAGTTGTTTCACTACATAGATCTGCCTTAGCTATTAATTTTCTAAATGAGCACGGGCTTTGCTCCAGTAAAATATCTAGTCAGATATTTATACTGGTCAGGTTTATACTGATACTATGCTTTACAAATTTTGTTTTACTGGCCCAGGTAAAAGTAGCCGTATATTAAGGCTGCATAGTTTTGTTTGCTGCTCTCAAGTCAAACTAAAGCAACAGAAAGCAAACTTAATTTTCATTAACTCTTGAAAATAAAAGTAAGTGAGCTAGTAGTAAGAGATTTAAGAATATTGCGAGCACATTACAATATGACTTCTCTAAAGACTAAGAGATTTAAAGACAACAAGATTTCTATGCACCATGGATCTATGAGAGAATCTTGCTTGCACTTATGCTAAATTAAGACTGATGTGAATCAGGGGTTAGTATGGTACTTTATGGTCCTTCATGGAAATGGTCAACCTTTCGTGGGCTAGATTGAATGAAACAGCTAAACTAACAGTTGAAGGTGGTAATTCTGCCACCTTCAAATAGACATTCATGGTAGCTGGGTGATGGATTTAGAAGCCAATGCTCTGAATCACTCACTAGAAACTCTTACCTGATTGACCAAAGTAGATGGGATTAGTGTATGTTTGTAGTTAAATGTGGAATCATCTGTGATGAAGTCTAGATGCTACAGCAAGCTCTCTCAGTCACAGAAACAAGCTCTCAGGTTTTGCTAGGAAAATGGTCATAAAACAAATATTTCTCCCATGAATAATGACTACTGTGAAGCAACATGGTTTTCACATCAGTGCTACATACAGAGATCAACCGTGGAAGAGGGAAAAAGAGTGTTATACAAAAAAAAAATAAAAATAAATTATTAAAAAATCAGTGTTTGGGAGCTTACATGGGAAACATCATATGGGAAGTTAGGTTTTGAGCAGGAACTGAAGACAATATGGCTTTTGTGTTAAGTATGCTCTGTATCTCCAAGGATATAATTAAGAAGTTATATAACAAAAGGAGCTTAAAATATGACCGGAGATCCGATTTGAGAATAATTGCGATCCCTGTGGAGGATATATAAGGGAATATAATTTGCTTTACAGTTGAGTTCTTACGAGGCTTTTTTTGAGCAGAAATATCACCCAACCTTATTGGAGCAGGGAGCAAGCACATGTGATTCCTATACTCACACCCAAAAAACACTGGTAAATGGCTCTGGAATTATTTTTATTAGAGTTGAATCTTCACTGAAGACCCTTGGAACCTTAGGGGAGAAGAAGAACATATCCCCAGATTCAAGTCATTCATGACTCTAAACCATCTTTTCTGAGGTAGTCTGAAAGATTCAAGGTTTGGAAGCTGATGAAGTGATAAAGAGATCACTTCTCATGTATCTAGAAGTTAAACCTGAATGATACTTATGTTAAAGACTTCAAAGTATTGTGGTGTTCAGTTCTGCCAAGAGGGATAAGATGAAATTTGATAAGTTATGGATTTCCTTTATTTATTTTTTTTTTCTTGTTATAAGGAAAAAAATAACTGACATATCAAATGCTACACAACTCAATGAATAAATATGGGACCTGACTGAAATCTGAGAACAGTATTATAAGAACATAAGAAACATGGAAGAAATTGAAACATCTGGCTGAATGCTGATAACAAATTAACTGGTTGACTTAGCCATGAAAAACTGCTTTTCTATATGTTTGTTAGAAGAGCTGGAATGATACTTTTTAGTATGCGTACATATTAATAATTATATAGAAAGAACTGAAATACTTTCTCCTTAAATAGAGTAACTGGTAATAAGTTTGACTTAACTTCTACTGTAAAATTATATCCTATGCAATTTATATTTTATTCAAAACCACTTTACTAAAAAAAAAATATAATGAAAAAACCCCACAGATGTATTAATTCAGTATTTAGCTACGTATACTGAATCAAATCCTAACATCAGGATGTCTTCAGTGTGATTTGCATACTTTAACTTTTATGTGCTAATGTTATTTTAGCTGTGAAAACATACAGGCAATTTCCTACTTCACCCTCCAGTTCTGTGTTCATTGGAATGTAACTTATAAAAATTACTTGTAGAGTAGCAGTGTTTCTTTTCCTGAGGCTTAAAAACCAAACAAACAAAAAGACAACACTCAGTGTAAATATGAGTTGTTGTTTTTCTGAATATTTCTTCATGCTACTTTTTTATCTATTTATTTATTTAAGCTTTCAGGGGCCTATCTTTCCATCAGTTTTGATGGTCTACAGTCTTGGTAGCTCTTGACAGTACAGTTCAAAAGGCTGGTATTTGTGCTATTTGAAACATTTATAGATGTGTTTTAAATCTAAAAACACCCAGGCAATGGCAATTATAAAACAACCACCAATTTTACAACTGCTTGAATTTAATAGTAGCTGTTTTTGATGTGGTTTAAGTGGCTTTCAGGGTATTAGGTAACTAGATTACTCTATGCTAATGAGCCCTACAAGTTTTTGTGAAACCAATTTTAGCTCAGGTGTGGTTGTGGCATTACAAATAATGATCAGTAAGACTGCTTGCAAGATGAAGTACTGCTTTGTGCTAACTATGAAGCAACATAAAGCTGCAGAGTTAAAATTAAAATCTTTAATTACACTGATAAACATTTGTTCATCAAGTAAGGAAACTGTTCAATACAACCCTACAAACTAGGAATAACTGGTTTTCTTTACTCATTAAATTGTTAACATGCTTTCAATGGTCAGTTTCATACTGGAAGTTTTTTAACACAACTTAAACTTGAAAGAAATGGAACAAAAGCATAACACAAGAAGATATTATTTTACATGAATGGGCAATAACTAGGAAATTGATTTAACTTCACAGTAATAGATGTTAATCCATATATTAATATTTATTAATGTATTAGGAAATCAAGGGTTTGTTCATAGAACAGAATGGCCTGGGTTGAAAAGGACCTCAAACATCATCTACTTTCAGCTCCCCTGCCATGGACAGGGTTGCCAGCCACTAGACCAGGCTGCTCAGAGCCACATCCAACCTTGAATCTTCATCATGTATAAGAAGAGACCTAAAAACACTAAGCTACTATAGTCAGTTTTAAGTGGAATTTAATCTGAGTGGTGATTCTGTATTTCTGTATGTGTTCCAAGAGATGAGTCGTAGGTGTTTAAACTTCACCAGAGGGAAACCAGACTTCCACATGTCATAGGAAAATAACAACTGGAGAAATGATGGACACACAGCCTTCACACAAGGCTTTTTTTTTTTAAAGCAGAAATGTACTTTCCTGCTTTGCACTGAAGACCTGCGTCCAGACCCAAGTCTCATTATATATGACAATCTTAAGCAGCAAAACTATCTTCACTATGAAGAGCTTATTTCTTCCTGATTTCTGTTGTGTCTGAAAGATGGCTTTGAGAATTGTAGTTTTTGAATTTGAATGGGCAGCTGAATGGTATTTGAACACCATTTAAGAAGGAGAGAAAAGGACATAAAAGGAGAGAAAAAACATAAACCATGCTAAATTACAGATTCTGGACGTACTAATGTTCATCAATAATTGTATTTTTTGTCTTTTGATAAAAGAGAAGGCTCTTGGGAGACCTCATTGTGGCCTTCCAGTACTTGAAGAGAGTGCATAAACAGGAGGGGAAATGGCTGTTCATAAGGGTGGATAGTGACAGGACAAGAGGGAATGGTTTTAAACTGAGTCAGGGGAGGTTTAGATTAGATATTAAGAGGATGTTTTTCACACAGAGGGTGGTGAAGCACTGGAACAGTTTGCCTCAGGAGGTTGTGGATGCCCCATTTGTGGAGGCATTCAAGGCTAGGCTGGATGTGACTCTGGACAGCCTGGTCTGATGGCTGGTGACCCTGCACGTATCAGGGGTGTTGAAACTAGATGATAATTGTGGTGCTCTTCAACCCAGGCCATTCTATGATTCTGTTTCCATGAAATAAGCTTATGCACAGATTCGTTTACAAATATGTCTTTGTGTACTCCCACTACTTTGATTTGCCTTTAGTTGAAGGAAGGGCTTAAAAATAATAATAATAATAATAATAAAATTAAAAACAAAAAGTAAAAGTAATGCACAGTCCCACTACAAAGTTAACACAATTCTAACTCTGGAATTCTGTGTTTGATCAGATTCTATACTCCATACATTTAACATATGACAGTTACTTTTGTTATGATATTGATATGATATTGATATTATATTTCTTTATTTCCTTTTCCCAATTAGTTTTAAGCCTAAGAAAATGTTAAAATCAGCTGTGTAGCATCCTTCTGCCTCCTTTGCTCAGTTATGTCATTATTACATCTAAGCACAAGTTGCAAAGGATTGGCATCTGTTATGTAATACTTCCTCTTTTTTTTCTACCAAGTGCCATAAAAATCAAATTTCTAAGAGCTCTGGGTTTAGGAGTTCACTACAGCGGTGATATTTCTATCACTGTAACAGTGTTATAATACTTCCTATGATAAGCTTTTGTAGTAGGGAGACCAATACCTCATCATTTTTTGATGTAGATAGGGATATCCATTTACTCCACTGCTAACAGGTTACTGTAGCTGACGAACTTCCCAAATTCCCATCTTTCTGGTGAGTTTGGTCTTTAATTCCTATTTTACCAGTGTTTGAGTAAAAAACATCTTCACTACTTATGTCTTCACAAAATTTGTTTGTGAAGGCATCTCTGTAAGCATATCCTAGGTTTTAAGTAGTTACTTTCCTCTTGATAAACTCATTTTCTTATACAACTCTGTACCTTTTTTAATTAAAAACAAACAAACAAACAACACAAAACAAAAAATCAAACAAACAAATCCCACTTCATGTATCTGACGACATCCTGAACCATGTTCTCTAAGTGAACCGCACACATTGGCATGCATAGCAAAAGTCAAGATTCTTCACCTTTTTTCCAACTGTTATGGAAGTTCTTCTTTCTTGTCAAGGGTTCTATGGGAAGTTAGATTTGTCTGTTATGTCAGGTATTACATCAGTCAGTTATAGAAAATTATGATGATTTTACACATGAGGAAGAAGGACATCATGTCTTCTTCCTGACAAATCTTCTGCAGGGCAGGAGGGCATATGTGGAATCTTACTGTGTCTTGCTGTTGCTGGCATTTTTTATAGAAAAGTGAGAATGCAGTGTTTCCTTTAAGCAGCAAAAATATAGCTTTTCAATTCCTTTTACAGATATATATATATATATATGTGTGTGTGTGTGTGTATAAAGATTTTATAGCCTTGTGCTATAAACCAATTATTCTGTATATCAAATAAATATGGAGTTTGTTTCTCTGTTCTGAAAAAAAAAAAAAAAGTAATCATGAATGGACAAAGCCTTTAGCAAAGATACACAGAACTTGTTTATATTCACTGTTAGCACTTCCATCATCGGACTATAAAATTTACACCCTTCTTTAGTCAGCAGAGATCCTTATCTTGAGTTTATCACATTGCCAGTAGCTGACAGTTTACAAAGGCATCCCCTGTAGCTAAATGTATCATCTCTGAAAAAATCAAGAAATCCTTGCCAGATTTTTTTTTCAGCCAATTCTGGAAACTAAATAGCAATATGAAAGCTCTCTGCATATTTTAGCTAATTTTAAATTAGGAACATGAATCTTTTCCTAAGCTCACATGAACTTAAATGGCCATGAGCAATTATGGATGCTGACTGCTAAATGGAGATGCACGTTTCAATGTAAAAATCCTTTTTATCACATTCAGACTTCCTGAAACTCAATTATGTTTTAATTTGACTTTCAGTATAAACAATCTTTACTATCTGTCTCTTTACATGTATAGTTTTTATTTTTGTTATTATTTTAATCTGTTAAGCTACTTTTAATTATGCTAATTCCCATTCTCAATGCTGTGCTTATGAAATAATTGTAATTTTAATCAAATAATTATAGTTCTAATATTAACTAAAATATCATGAATTAATTTACTTGTTTTACAGGAAAGGCAACGAAAGGGACAGCATAACTTAAATCAGTTACAGAACTGACTATAAATTATTTAGAACACCAGCCCCATCCCAGTCTATTCTCATCCTGTTTTTGTTTCGTGTCTGTTATGTTTCATGAGAAAGAGAGCCCACCAGTGCTACTGAACACAAACTTCTTGTTCAAAGAAGGGTAACAAAGCTGGTGAGGTATGAGGAGAGGCTGAAGGAGCTGGAATTGTTTAGTCTGGAGAAGAGGAGGTCCAGGGGAGACCTCCTTGTTCTCGATAACTACCTGAAGGGAGGCTGTTGTGAGCTGGGGGCCAGCCTCTTCTCTCGTGTGACTGGTGATAGGACTAGAGGGAATGGCTTCAAGCTGCACCAGGGAAGTTCAGGCCGGACATTAGGAATTACTACGTCTCAGAAAGAGTGGTCAGGCAGTAGAATGGGCTGCTCAGGGAGGTGGTGGAGTCACTGACCTGGGATATGCTCAAGGAACATTTGGACACTGTGTTGAGGGACATGGGAACTATGGATGGTTGAACTGGATGATCTTGTAGGTCTTTCCAGCCTTGGTGATTCTGTGAAACATTCTTGCATCCCATGTCACTTACACCGAATGAACTCTAAGAACAGGCTAAAACCAGGCAGTGACTGTTTTCATGGAATTTACCACTGCAGACTTTTCTGACACTGGACAACTGTACCACCACAACTGTGCCAGAGAAGAACAAGAAGTTATGAAGGTGAGAATACCTTCATATATCTATAAGAGGTATTGCCATCTGATCCTCAACATTAACAAAATTATGTTTGACTAGAAGGTTATAAATTGGAAAGCTAATATTGTTATATTATTAAATTATGTACAAAGGCACTGCAACAGCAGAAAAATTGTGTTATCTGTGGGGTTTTGGTTACAAGATATGTTTTCTACATCAGAAAGATGGTGCTTATTTAACATCCATAATGCTGGATTCTTAAGGACAGCCAACTGAGTGTCAAAAAAACTCTGACTCACGTTTATGCATCTGTGCTCTGTTCCCATGTTTGTGTCGCACTTCGATGGTGCCTTCTGCCAGACAGGCCTAGAAGTGGCACACTGTCGTGATCTCTTGTTCACTGCAACTGAAGAACAGAATAGTGAGACCTCCTGCCCTTCCTCAAATCAGCAAGAAAAAGCCCTTGAAAACTTGCTGAGCAAGCAGTGTCCTATTGCTGAGCTTGTTTAAATCAGCCAGCTGAGAATCCAAGCTCTGATACAACTTGAAATATATAGTTGCTGTGATTTTTATTTTATTTCAATTTTTTTAACATAGATACAAATGAATTGCAGTCACAGAGCACTTTCTCCATGGATTCTAAGAGTGATAACTACAACACGCACCCCTGGGAGAACTACAACATGTACTCATGGGCATTCAAATCATAAAACCATGACTAAGCATGAAAAAAGAATGTCAACTACACATCCAGCTCAACAGTATATACACAGAGCTGCCAACAGTTAAGTATATTCATTAAAGCTGGTTGGGAATATGTACCATGCAGAAATCATATCACTAGCAAAAAGAGGAAATTTTATTTATGTACTAACTTACAGAAATGACCACTGTAGTAGAAAAGGAATTCTAATACAGTTCCAGGTTCCTGATGTCTAAGAAGGTGCCACAATCATCCAGCTGTCCCAGGCCTTTTACCATATAGAAAAATAAGGATTTTCATTTTTATCATGGGTTTCTTTGAGGCATCTCTTCAGGTTCAGTTTTGTCTGAAATTCTGCAAGTACACAATATCAAGGCCCTCTTTTGGCTGGTAACTATATCACACTTGGATTCCTCTTCACGTGAACCTTGCTGACATTTTCTGCCTTTTGTGTCTTATAAATCTTACCTAAAAATGATAGATTATTTCTAATTTATAGCTTCATTTAACAGTAGAGCATAGTTTAACATGCTGGAATGTAATGTGATGATTGGGCACAAAAAGAATTTGGTGGTGTTTTCTTAGAATTTTTTAACAGTCCCCCAGAGAAGTGGGGCATCTATTAGAGTACCCTGTCAGTAAACATCTCAAATGGGCAGCTTACTTGCTGGGGAATGGATCATCCTGCGGATGGTGAATTATCGGCTTACAGATGAAAGTCACCCAAGATGACATCCCAAATACTATTGACAAGCATCATACATGCTGAAATCAAAGATGAAACTGTCAAACAGTAAGAGTGGGTGGGCTGGTTTATGTCCTACAGGTAAAGACTTGGATGTTTATTCTGGTTGCGGTTTGCAGTATTTTTCATTGCGGAGCCTGTCAGATTTGGACAAAATCTTTGTCAAGTTAAGTTATAGTTCATAAGAAATTTCTTAGAAATCTTGTTTATTATTAAAGACTGACAGAATCTAACAGTCAACAGCCTAAATAAAGGGAAAAGCCTGCCTTAGATCAGTGAGGAGGGTAGAGGAGGGGGAGCTTAAAAACAAAATAACATTTGGATATCTTAGCTAGGAATAAGAATGGAGTGTTGCTTTTCCAGGAGTTAAGGAAATTGACTATCTCTAGGACAGGATGCCAGAGCTTTGTGGTAAGAGAGAAGAGTCCTTGCTGAGTGAAATCTCTGATCTTAGCTAATTGTCCCTATTGCTCAAGCAGAAAAAAAACCTCGACCTAAGCAGGAAGTATTACAGCCACATGAAGGAGTGCTTTAATAGCAAAAGTTTCCAGGATTTTCTTTTTTCTTTCAGGTTACATAAAATAGAAAACAATATCAGCTAACAAGGAAACAGCTCCAGAAACAGAGGGAGCAGACATCAGGTGCTTGCATGTAGTACATGCCAAAGGTGTGCTATTCTTTGGTAACATTTAATACTGGGTGTCACCTGATAGATCTCATAGGTGATGGGTTCTGAAGATTACAGTTACTTCTTGCAGGATTGTGATAAAATATGAGAGTAGAAATATTGTTCAAACAATTCAGGACTGACAGATAATCTTAGAACAAGTGGGGCAGTTTTTATCATGGCAGAAGTAAATCTGTATACCCAGAGACAAGGCATAAAACCTGATAGTAATAAATACAGTAGAGAAATGAGCTTACTAAATAAAAGAAGAGGATGGTAAGAGCAGAAATAGAACGAAGGTTCACAGATGTGCAGAGAAGGACGGAAGTTTCCATGGGGAAGAGGAAAGAGGCAAAAAGGCAAAAATCTTCTGTGATAAATACTAAGAAATAAGTCTGTTGCTCCTTCAGTCCACATAGTCTCCATCTACTTCTATTTTATTCTGCTCCTTTTACAGCTGTCTTCCTGAACAGTAGCAGCTGCTAACAAGGCTTAGATATAATTTGTTCCATTTTCTCATTTGTTATAGAAGTTTGGCCTTCATTAGAAATCACGACAAAGATGACAAAGGAGGATGCTAGAATTGCACAGGATTGCCATCTGGATTTAGGTCTGTGCAAGAGGCAACTTAGGAGAAAAACGACAGGATTGTCAATAAAGTAAATATAGGAAATAAATTGCCAGGAACAGGTGGAAACTCTGGGGTTTGGGTACTGAAAATAATATTTCTAAGACATGAAATGTAACATATTTGTTTGATATTTCAGATGCTGCAGGAATAGACAGCAACATCATGTTAAAGAAAATGTTCTCAGAAGCCTTCAGGGGAAGTCACTGCAGAAAGTGGAAAGTGTGTTTAAAAAGCAAAAAGAGAGAGAGAAAAATTGAGGTATATAAACCAACTCAAGGTATCCTGAGGTACCAGTATTGTTTGTAGAATATTTGATTACTGAGTTTCATGTGTGGAATGGGAGATTTGGACTTTATCTGGATGGTGAGTTGAATCATGGAAACACTTGTTCTAAGTCAATATAGGGATAAATGATATGAAAAATTGCAGGAAATGAGGAATAATGTCTTGGGAAAAAGTTGTTATATCCAGAAAGGATATAACTAATCATAATATAAAATAGATATCCCATTTCCCGCTTACAAAAAAATAAAGAAGAAAAATATGGTGACATAAAATTCCAGTGACTCAAATATTTTGTAGTGAACAATAACATTAATTGTATTCATAGAAACCATCACTGGCAGTTGTCTAACTGAACAATGAAAGTATCTTTCTTCCAAAATAGCTCGGGAGCCAGAGACGATGAGCCTCACTCAGATATTGGTACATAAAATCCAATTATAGGGTAGGACTTACTGTTTAAGGAAGTTCAGCCTGCCCAATTTTTTGGGGTTGGTTGGTTTTCCCATAGGAAGTACTAATGACAAAAACCTGTCTGCAAATTCCTGCTTTCCAGGGACTGGGAATTTTCTAGATTTCCAAGTTTGCAGTGAGGTTTTCCTTAAATTCTGCTAATTTAAGGAGACTCCAAGGGCAGGAGTGACCAAAGTCTAGAAACCAAGATGGAAGAGATCTAGGCAATCTCCTCATGACTCTTGCCATGAGCTTCCTTGTGCAGGGAGGAAGTTGGCCCTACCTCTCTTTTGAAGTTGGATTAAAAAAAAAAATCAAAAAACTGCAAGATTCTCAAGAGCAGAAATAGAATGAGGTTGATTCTGTAGCCAGGCATCTAAAGCTCAAAACCACTTTCTAGTCTATTATGATTTTTGCAGATCATCTAATTGCCCTTGATTAAACCTGCATTTGTTTCCAAATATTAGTTTAGCATGTTTACAACTAAGAAAGTTTTAATTTTAAACTAATGAATAACATTATAGTTCAGTCTTTCTCCACTGCTGTAGCCCATGGTGTAAATCTGTACAATGAACTTGGCCAATCTGTTATATACAAGACAGTTGGACTTTGTTGGCTTTTTATTCAACTGTAGCTTTGCCCTAAGCATAGAGCTGTTACATTGCTGCCCCAGACTGTAACATGAAAGACTGAGAAGCTACAATCTGCCTCCTTGCTGTGCCCTACTCTAAATAACCATCAGGCCAATAGCTCAGGCTGTTTTCACCCCATAGACATGGACTAGAGCCAAGAGCCTGTTCCTGTCACTTTGCTTATCTCACTGTGCTGCTCTTTCCGTAGTTGGAAGAGAAAGAAGACAAGTGAGAATATAATATTGCTTCTTTCCATATAATCTGACTCACTGCATTTTAATCAATTTCTTAATGATGCTTGAATAAATTTAGTATTAAATGTATTTCTTTCACTGCAAATAGAGTATTAATATTTTTAATGTTTCCAAAGATAACACTTTGAAAGCTCTTAATATTTTGGTGACATTAAATAAGAATGTCACAGAAGACCATCTGCTGTTAGGGCCTAGAATCCAGATATAAAATCTTGAGTGTTATTTTGCTAGTGTCACACACTTCTTTGTTCTTAGCAAGCCACTTGTTCTGTTGTTTAGGAAGATTATTAGCAGATTTTTTTCCTTTTTAAAACACAATAGCTTTTTCCAGTGTTAATCACCTAATCAAATATCTGAGCTTCATTGATGCAGCCTGGAGGTATTTGGCTTTATGGCCTTGGGTTTAAGAGAGAAGTTATTATTTCTCCCCTTAAGATTTCCGTAAATACAGGAATCTTTAAATCAACTCTTTAAATCAAACAGAAATGTGCATTTGTGTGTTTTACAGGGAGGCTACAGTCACTTTGTTCACAGAGTGAATATGTAAATGGTGATATTTTAGCATTCATCTCATGACAACACTACCTCCTTCTCAGCAGGTGTATCACTCAAGGTAAGCCCACTGTTACATGTAGACTATTAATACATCAGGAAATATTCTCTCTTTTTTTGCGGTAGTCAGTACTGCTTCAGTTTGGTATATTCTATTTTTTTAATCAGCAACAAAACAAAATAAAGATAATTTACTGACACATAATTTTGTCTGACACATTGAGATGTACTTTGCAGTGGAGGATTCAGGCTAAGTGGCATGTTCCTGTATCTCACACATAGTTGTTATGTTTCAGTGTTAGATTTTTCAGGCATAAGCCCATATTTTAGCAATCTCTTGGCTATTGCTCCTTGTGAGTGTGTCTCAGTATGAGTTTCTAAGCACAAAACCCTGCTTTCCTTCTAGCCCATTTTTAGAACTGCCGTTCCACACTGATATGTACATAAACACAGCCCTAAGATACAGATGGTCAGAATGCATGCAATACCTGTACTTTCACATACAGTGGCAAGTTTTCATAGTGTCTTGATTAAATTGGAGCTTAATTCTTCATTCAGTTCATGATACAAAAATCTAAAGATGGCAATAAATTAACTGAATGCCAAGTTAATACAGACTGATTCCAATGTATTCTTTTAAATTGAATGGTTATTGTAAAACTGCTCAGTGTGAAAGTATTTTTCTTAAGAGTTCATTATTTCCAGCAGCAGTTTTTGCTTTTCCTGTTTGAATATATGAAGGCAATTCTGAAATGTATGTATCTATCTATATACCTACTAATGTGTTGTTGAAAATAATGTTAGGAGGCTCTTCTGTCATTGAATGTCTACTCTTTTTTTTTTTTTTTTTTTTTTTTTTTTTTAATTGTAATGTGCACAATATATTGCAGATAACTCCAGTCTGTTCTTACTGAACAGTGTGGAACATTAGCCTCTAACGCTTCCGTTAATAGTACCAGTCAGAGTGAAAATAGTTACTGCATGTAGTAGTGTTCTATAACATCTAGTCTTGATGAAAGTGTCTCTGCTAATCTCAGAGAAACTAAGCAGACCCTGTGTTTCTGGGGAGTTCAGTTGGTCACAAAGCTGATAGCACTGGGATCGTTGATCTATAAACACAAAATGCCATCCTCTAGACACATACAGCAACAAGTTCCTGTACATAAAATGAGTGGATAGTCTGACTGAGGGGACCAAGATGTGCAATAACATCAAAAATAAATTGAAACAGGGCCACGAACCTGTGATCTGAGACTGCAATCTGAAAAAGAAAAAAACAAAAACAACCAGGAGGCCATATGCTGGACAGCTATGAAAATCTGACATCAGAATACTTTTGGGATCTAGAATACCACCTTGAGTTCTTCCAATTGCAGCACACAGGACGACAGATGGCTTTGCACATCTACCTCATGCTGCAATGCTCGTGCTTTAAAGGGTGAAGAGGTACAGTTTTGTGGGCACAAGAATAGAGTGAAGGTTGCAGGATGCCACTGCACATATGGATGAAATATTGCCTGGCACTGCAGAAGGGTTTAATACCCTGAAGGGTTTTGTCAGGAGACAGAGTAGATTGCTTGCAAAAGACTGCAAGTCAGGAGCCAAGAATGACAACCAAGCTGGTAGAGCAGTTCCCTAATCCTCAGAGTGTAATCATACAGCATCCACTAAAGAAGAGTGTAAGAAGGATGGAGTAGCCAGGTTCAGTTAACAGCCTAGTGATCACTGGTTAACAGTGATGAGGCTGGCCCAAGACCAAGACAGCAATTAAAAAAAGCAAGGAAATATGACAAGTGCAGCACACCTGCACCATAGGTCAGACAAGGGCTGAGGGCACATGCCTCAGTAATTGCAGCTCTCAAGCTAGAGCATGCATGAGTGGAGGGCCCAGGAGAGATTCCCACAGTTGTTTTGTATAGGTTTACTGATTTCACGGCACTCAGATCTAAGCTTACACAGTTGTACCATATCAAAGCAGACCATGAACAGGGGCATCTTCCACTGGAAACAGAGGGAAAGATTAAGGAGGAGGATTACAGAAGAAGGAGGCTATCAACTGGGTAATTAGGTCCTTTTGTATTCAAGGCACTTATGGTTTTGGATTCACCTTTGGCTGTGGGGTTACTGAGGTGTTATGTGTTTCTCTGTGTGCAGAACAGACAATGCTGTTTAAGAGAACTGTAACTTTGTCTGACTCCTTGTTTCTTGATTGTAGATGGTTAAAAGGGGGTTCACTTTTCTCTGAGATGAAGATGTTTCCAGACTCAAGAAGCAGTGCATCTGTCAGCAGTGTTTAAGTGGTCTTTGAAGAGCTTCAGTGTAAATCTTTAAATGTACAAGCTAAGTCACAGGGGCATGATACGTCAGGAAGGAACGGTATATTATATGCAAGTTATGAGCTGTACTGAGACTGCAATAATGAGGGAAAAATGTATCCTTTTTTTCATGAATGCTAAGGATGCAACAAGCAAATTCCTGAAGCTGTGAGTCTTCTCCAATTATATCACAAGCATGTGCAGCAGTGACTTGGGTTTCAAGTGCACACTCAGGTACAGTTACAGGAAGAAGCATGTCTCCTGACTCTCTATCACTGCATAGTATGTGTGGTATCTTGACTTGATGTAGAGTTGATCTGACTGAACTAAGCATCCAAACAAATGTGTATCACTTGCCCCTTAGCCAGAAACAAAGAGCATGATGACATATATCTTCAAGGATGAATGAGAAGGCCTTTAGGGAAAATCTTCAGATTTTTAACTTTGGAGTTTTCTGGGAGGATAACGTGACATGAAATTGGTGTAAGTACAGATATGCCTCAGGGCTTTAAGACAATAAAGTTAAATCACAAAGGCAGATGTAAACAAATTGTTCCCAAGGAGGGCAGTTAGCTGTGGAAGTTAGAGCAGTTGGAAAAGACTACATATTTTTCTATGCTGATTTTGTTAAAGTGAGAAAGAGCTGGTGTTTTCTCAGCTTTGGAGAAAGGGTGTTTTTTGGCAGGAAGCAATATGCACAAGTCATAGCTACTTGATAGCACAAGGAATAAGAACTTTAAGCTAAAACTTAGACATCAGAAATAAATTCTTCATTATAAGGATGATGAGGCACTGGAACAGACTGACGAGAGAAGCTCTGGATGCCCCATTCCTGGAAGTGCTCAAGGTCAGGCCGAACAGTCTAGTGGCTGTTGTCCCTGACCATGCCAGCTAGTTTGGAACTAGATGATTTTTAACATCCTTCCAACACACACCATTCTATTATTTTAGTTTCTAAAGTAGCTGTAACAGTAATATAAGGTTGCAAAGAGCATAGAAAAAGGAGCACTAGGAAAGGAGAAGATTAAAATAATGCATGATAGAGCAGAATCAAGGAAAAAGAGAGAGAAACTGTCAGAGAAGATGTAAATACACAAAGAAAGAGTGTGAAAATCAAAGACATTAATGGGCTATATTTCTATTTTACATTTTAAAAGCTTTTGAATTAATGGTTTAAGTGATTTGTTGTAGAGCAAGCTATCTAAATGAATACAGTTGGAAGAACATTTACCAGTGTTTGTCATTTCATATGACAGCCATATGAATTCTTTCATGTTGAATTAATTATATTACTGCACACATTAGTGAAACTGGGAGCTTCTCTACATCCGTGACTGGCATCTCGACAGGGTTAATATTAGTAAGTAGTATTAAAGGCCAACTGGAACATGTCCCAGTGAGATCACAGGAAGAAATCATACCTTTCAGGATATTAGACACTTTTCAATACCTTTCCCCAAAGTACGTATTAAAAACTTGGTGTGCATGTGTGTAATGCTATTACGTGATGGAAGATACAGTGATAGTATTAGGGAGGCACAGTCCTAGGCTGCAGCAAATGAGAACAAGCCCCAGTACAGCAACTGTGTACACAAACAAAGGCAGAAATAACTGCAAGCTATGAATCTCAACATTTATCTAATATTGAAAGCCTATGGACAACTCTTTGAAATAATCATATATTTAACTCTCTGTATATAAGTAGTCCAGTAAAGCTGATTGGACTGGTCCATTAGTAGTATTAGTCAGGTGCAAAAGATTTTACATATTTAGAGTTTGTTTCCTATTTTTTCTTTGAATTTCAGCATGTCTAGATGGTGTAAGTTCATACAGCTGTAAACTGCTATAATCTTTTTATGTTTATTTGAGAAATGTCTGAAGCAGGCATTTCAAGAAAAAACATAAAGAGATATTTCTTGAGACTTTGTACTTCAAAACAAATCATTAATGTGTTGATGTAAAACCAAGAAAAAATACATTGTAAGGTATAATGCTTCTCTTCTGTTTCAAAAACTCTGCACAGTTAGCTGGAAGTAACAATTTGTAAATTCTACACTTGAATCCTTTGAATGCTTTATGTGTGTTAACATTATGAATGTGAATATTTTGTCAAGATCATAAGTAGCAACTTAATATTGTTTGACATGATCGTCTGTGCATTGCCACCTCAAAACAGCTATATGGAAAAGCTCTTGGAGTTTCTGGTAAATTAAAAGATTTTCAAGAGCAGGCACTATCCACTTACATGCCCAAAGGCCAACAATGTCCTGGGGCCCCCGTTACAAGATGAAGATCTACCTGCTCCATCAGGTACAGAGAAGACCATAATCGAAGGGCTGGAACACGTTTTCTATGAAGACAGGTTGAGATAACTGGCCTTACTTATCTGGGAGAAGAGAAAGTTAGAGGGAGATCTCATAATGGAATTCCAGTACTCAAAGGGAGATTATAAAAGGAAGATGAGTATTTACATGAGCAGATAGTGATAGAACAAGGGGGAAAGATTTTAAAATAAAAGGAAGGAGATTTAGATTAGATGTTAGAAAGAAATTCACCACTTAGAGGGTGATGAGATGCTGGAGCCAGTTTCCCAGAGAAGCTGTGTGTACTCCATCCCTGTGGGGATCTCAAGGTCAGGCTGGATGAGGCCCTGAGCAGCCTGAGCTGGTGGTTGGCAACCTTTTCCATGACAGGGGACTAGAACTGGACTGGACTCTAACATCTCTTCCAACTCATGCCTCTCTATGTAAATAACTCCATGTTGAATAACTTAAATAACACATTGATTGAGAAGAAAAAATATATTCTATAATCTAGTGTAGTTGCCTGTATTTAAATGTGTTAAATACCATAAATCTTTTGAGTAATATTATAGTATTACAGAATACTCTTTTTTGATAAACTGAAAATTCCAAATTCCTGTAGTGCAGTTGCTATAGGGCTCAAAGTGTCAAACGTATACTTTTCAAAAAATGTCAGGTAAATTAGAAGCACTGTTTTGAAACTAATATGTGGAATTTCCACTTAGTTTCATATGTGAAATGTTTCTCTTGCCATTTTTGAAAGAGTACAATCACTTGGGTTTCAGATCTCTTTCAAAATAATGATGTATCCACAAGTTACTAGACAGATGATTTTACATGCTTTCAATTAAGTAGGCAGGATACTCAAAGCCTTTTTAGTCCACTTATACGTCAAGCAGAAGCAGATACAGAGAAGCAATTAATTTGGACAACAAATGCTAAGCTTTTTATCTCTATATTGTGTAATCTGTTCCAAGTACTAAACAGCTCAAATACAAAAATGTCAAGTAGTGAGTCTAGCCTGAAATACTGACTTGCCTTAAGCAGTTTGGCTTTGCATAGCATGATGTGCAAACACTTTCCCAGTAAGAAATGAGTTGTAATGTATTTTTTTCATTAACTTCATGGTATTATTGTAGCAGTAAGTATGAAGATACGTCCCAATACTGTATCCCATTGACTGACACATGAACACATTTTTTTTCTATTCTTTGAACACTTAATTATTTCAAACTCTTAATTCCACAGTGTCAGATGTCTTTGCAGGTGTTTCTGAAAAATTCCTTCAGATTTGTGGTTGAAGTGGATACTGATTTTTTTTTTATTTTTTTTAATTTTTTTTAATTTTTTATGTGTTGCCTCCTCCCTATCAATTTTTAAACTAGGAATGCATTAGCTCTGAATTACTCTTTGCAGTTCTCTAATTTCAGTTCCAAGAGAAGTAGTTCCCAAAGCATTTCCAAATGGTTGAGGTTTTTTGGTTGGTTTGGTTGTTGGTTTGTTTTTTTATTCCTCTTTCTTACCTCACATCCCTGCCCCCCACTCAACTCCCCCCTTATTTCTTATCCACTTAGCATTTTCCCTTTGGAGAGAGTCACGGATTTATTTCTTTAACTTTCCAAGGTACTGAAATGGCGATATTTTGCTTATTATAATGTTTGTATGCCTCCTTACTAAACACTTTTTCTGAACTCTGTGCAATTATTAAAGCATAGCTATAGATCATGTTGCTTAACAATGACTCCAGAATAACCCATGCTTTAAACTGAGACTTAAAAAAAAAGAGAATATGTGCAGCAAACTAGTTCTTTAATATGCAGTTAGAGAGTAGTTCTTAACACACAGCAAGCTTCTTTCTTATGTAGAAGATGGCACTACCTCCTCAAAATAACTTGTTAAAACAGCAGAGATCCATAATAAAGGCTAATTAGATGCAGTCACTCTGCCCACTTGAAAATCTAATACTTTCTCTGTGTGTGTTGTGTTTTGTTTGTTGTTGATTTTTTTGTTATTTTTTCCCCTGCAATTTATATAAGAATCACATAACAGCATTATAAATAGTCTTGTGTTTCTGTTGGCCTTACACAGCTTTCCACTGAATGAGGGTCTTTCTATTGTATAGTCATTTTTAATACCTTGACAGTTGTGCAAATTTTAGTCCTAACTCATACATTAATCTCTTGTGAGATGAGAAATGTATTTTCTCAGAAAATGTTTCCTGTGAAGACTAGAAGAGTATTTTTCTAAGTAAAGACAGAGTAGTAAAGAAAAGCACATTCAACCTTGTGATATCGACAACAGCTGTGCGGGGATTTTATTTGTCTTTTCTTTTATCCTCCTTCACAGAATTTCTAAAATCTATAGACGCATTTTCTTTGTAAACTTGATAATGTTGAAAAATTTCCAGTTGCCACGTTCTCCAGAGATCTAACCTGGAAGTTGCCTGGATGTTCCATGCTCAGGGATAGAAGCCTTGCTGATGCTTCATACTCGTGAAGTCCTTGCCAACATCCATGAGGAGTATTTCAGCCTCCAACAGAAAGTACTACTTGCTAAGAAAGCATCTTTCAGTGTGAAAAGCAATGTAGGTGTCCCTAGGAATAATTCAGCTGTGAAGACACTGAATGCTATGTGTATATTCAACAAGCAGTCAAGATTACCTATCTTTATACGGGCTGTTTGATTTCTTGATTGGCCAGCTTCTCGATTGTTGCACATTAAAACTGAGTCATGACCTTGCTAGTCATTTATGTCTGATATTTTCTCATGATTTACTGACTTCAAATTAGAACTGAAAGCTTTCAATGTACATGACAAAACTGAAGCCTTCAGCAAAAAGTTTCAACTCTGAATTTGTCAAGTAAGAAAAAGCAATTTTGACACATTTGGACCTCCTAACCTTTTATGGATGAAAATGAGCAAGCACTCAACAGTCTGTTGGAAAAGACAGCAGAGAGGATCACTTGATAGTTCTCGATTGTCAGTTTAGACACCACAGCTCTAAAAAAAGGTAAGAGGGATGACAGAGCCAGGGCCAGAAATCTGCAGTTTCAGTTTCCAATTTAAAGACACAGAGCAATTCAACAGATCATGTTGCAGCTGTGGAAGGAAACTAGAATTCACACAGGAACCTAGTACAAAGAGCAAGCAGTCTGACAAGGCTGTATTAGTCAATTCAGGAAAGTTTTTATTAGCAAAATGAAAATGAATTACCACATAAATGTAATAAAGATGGTCTAATACTCACCCCCTCAAGCCTTTACCTACTTGATACTAAAAATTAGTTTTCATTGTTTCATTAGAACTAGAGTATAAAAATGCTCCAATCCCTCCCCGCCCCTCAAAATCAAACATGATATTCACAATTAAATGTCAAAATTTGTTACATGATAATCTAAATACAAAATTTATGACAGAAATTTCATCTGAATATTGAGAAAACAGAAGCTCAAAAAGCACCTAGGCCTGTACATGGAGATAATTTGGATATTTTACCCTCCAGCCCTAAGTCTGGAAACTAGTAACCTAGCTCTGACGTATCTGGCCCAGTTTAGACAAATCTTAACAGTATTGAGTTAATGTGTGATAACATCTAACTGCGCTAGGTGGACCATGTATAAAAATAGCTTAAATCATAGTCCTGGAGAAAATATTTACTATGGTTAGAGATATAAAATAGGAAACAGCATGTAAAAAGGTCTCTCAGGTTCCTGATGGTTTTGCAGCTGAGAGAAACAGTTTTTATGATAAAGTTGCCTCATAGACAAGGGTTTTGGTGTGATGATTCAATGGAAGAGCATATAAAGGAGCAGCTGATTGATTTAGGCAGAAAGTAAGGAGTTGAGATGGGCATAATCCAATAATGAGGACTGATAGAAGGGTGTGATGTATTGAAAATCAGAGAGTAGTGCCAGATTTATTGTGCATCTGCAGCTCTTTGGAAAATGTCATACATTCCCTTTATTGCTATTGAATACAGTGTCACTATGAGGAGGAAGACTAAGCAAATGTGCAAGAAGGGCATCTGTTCAGAATTTTAGTTTCTAAAATGGGAGTTTCAGGAAGAGTCTCAGAGACCTCCCAGGAGCATTTGGGCCACACAGAGCTGATGTTTAGTATTTACATCACAGTCTGTTTTGCCTTGAGATTTTTATGTGTTGTTTTAATGAACAGCACAGACAAAGGCAGCACTGTAAGTCAAATTCCCCTGAAGACAATGTAACTAGGCCAGCTGAACCGCTGAATCCTTGCTGAATAGAGACAAGGATTGCTCATTCCCCTGGCTGCACTAAAAACTGAGTCAAAAACTTAAGTTTGGTAATACACATGAGGTCTCGGTTCAGCTGACTGTACATGCACTGTGTTTACTTATGTATGACAGGACAGAATCTTCATGTACCCTAGCTGTTGAAAAAAAAACATTCACTTTACCTGCAAGCTATGGTTAGTTTTCCACAAAAGCTCATATCTTGACATTTGGTGCTATTTCAAAGGCTGGGACTGCCTTCCTGATACAGGCTTTTCCTCCTGATCACATATGTACAATTTCTTGTTCCTGCTTCTATCCTTGAAGATGATGGATCACTTTAAAGGAAAGTATGAGCAAATGGAGAAAAATATTTGAGACTCTGAGCACCAAATGGACTGGTAAGCTTCCCCTTTGTGTGTGTGTGTCTATGAATGAGTGCGTGCATATGTGCATTTCTATTTCAGTGGAACTAATAATAAGTTTTGCAAGCTACCAGAGAGAATTATTATTCCAGGACTGAAGTTTCTCATTCAATTCTCTGGGGAACACAGTGTGTTGCTGAAACTTACCAGGGTGAATACAGCACAATACAGCAAAGCACACACCCTGCTGAGTTCACTCCAAACATTTGCTAAAAAGCATGTATCTTAGGAACAGAAATGCGCTTTCAGGTGTAAGAGGCCATGCTTTTTACACTATGGCCTCAAAGTTGGCTGAAGAAGTACAAGTCCAGGCAAGCCCTGGGCAGGGGATGAGAAATCGTTTGTCTTAGGGTAACAGATGGACAAGTCCAGGGGCAACGAGAGAGAGAGATAAGCAGCAGATGAATGGCTGTGAAGTGGTCTTTTGTGTAGGCTTATCTCAAGGAAGATGGCCATCCCAGGACTACTCACATGACTCTTATGCAAGCCCCCAGGAATGTCATGTAGGCAGAGAAGAAGTAGGATAAAAAGAGCATAGACAAACCATGAATTTAGGTTTTCTGACATCAGATACCTCACTACATGAACAACTAGGTTTTCCAACATCAGATGCCTCACTATGGGACACCTGCATGCTGAAGAATTTCACCTAATGCTACCAACAGACTCTTCTGGGCTTATTGCTCGAAATGCTGCTCAAGATTCTGCTTCGTGAAACCTCACTGCTCCTTCCACCGCCTGCTCTGCGCTGCACCTGGTCTGCTGCTTGTGGCCTGCCACTCTGCTGCTGCTCCCCCCTACGCTTTTTTTCCCTCAGACCAATGAAATGACATGCAACAGGATGCTGCTGCATCCAGGTGGTGACTATCCCCACTTTTACACAATTCTTGCCCTTTTCCTACCTTTTCTATCGCCCACTTTCCCATCCCCATCACTCTAACTTTGGTATTTGCCGCTCTCCCTTCCCCATCCCGTCAGCTGACTATTTTTCCTAATAAACTGGTCAGAACAACATTTGAATATTTTCTTCTTAATCTCACTCTGGGCATAATATATATCAAAAGAGCCTTGCCTCCCTCCTGTAAATTGGAGCAAGACATCAGGTCTCCCAGGGTCTGATTAAATTCAAAAATGAAAGAGTTTCCCATTGTGTTTTCCATCAGCCCATTTCAAGAGTGGGAGAATGGGATTGCTAAAGCTTCAAAACATGCAACTCTTAGATGGCTCAAAGCAACACCTTTCATATCCTAAATTGTACAACATATGAGAGTGAGCGAGATGTAGATTTACCGTAGCATTTTGTTTTGTGCACTATAACTCTGAATGCTGAACTCAAATTATCTTAGGTTTGTGTCAACCCAAATGATCAGGAAATCCACATTTGACCCAATTTTACATGTAGAAATCTTGCTGGCAACCACAAAATCCAGTATAAATGCCTTGATTATAGAGTAAGCAATGAAAGACAGTGAATGCAACCAATGGAAATGGGGAAAAAAATAAAGTGATCCTATTCTGTGCCAGTAAAACAAAGGCATGGTACAGAAATGAATCAGTACTAAAATTTCATATTTACTTAAATAGTGCTGCATAAAAGGCATACTTTACTTATAATACTGGAAGCAATAAGCAAGGTATTTACTCTGAAAAAAGAAGCTGTATATTAAAGTATGCATAAAAAGTACTGGAAAGCTTCTCCTACAGGTCTTTCAGCAGAGAAATAAAAAACAAGAAACTGAAGCAGGTTAGATGCATTTTAGAGTCTAGTTTTAGTGCTTTTTAACCAAGTTACTTTAAATTCTGTTGGTTTCCTTTTCTCTCTCTCTCTCTCTCTTTTTTTTTTTTTTTTTTTCTTCCCCCCCCCCCCCCCCCCCCCCCATACCCCATCTGGTGTCCCTCCTGCTGAAGAACTGAATTTTTATATGAGTTAGTACCTTTTTAAAAATGTTTGTTGTTTTTTTTTTCCTTGCTCATAATGACCTATAATGTTTACTGGATATCAGAACATACAGAAAAAAAAGAGGAGTTTTCGGGTAAGCTGCTACCTCTTTCCCTTTTCATCAAGTTTTAAGATCTCAGCTTATAGTCTTATAATTTTTCTTCACTACCAGACTCTATTTTATATCAAAGGACATGTTCTAGAAAAGAAATTTAGCTGAGAAAAATGGATTAATTAACTTCTGATTATTGTATAACACTGGAATAACAAATATGTTTGTAGTTGCACAAGCCTAGTGGAATAATGGAATTCTTAAATTTTCACACTGACAGAGAATAAAGACTTGTGACAGTGTTCAATGTGAGATATTAAAAAAAGATGTATGAGCATAGACTCGTAAGTATCTCAGGATACTCTAATTTATACTTAGTATTCAAACACCAAAATAAATATAAATATCTCCAGTACCATAGGAGTGCTCTGAAGGTCCTCCTACTATAGGAGGATTAGTTAGGATTGTGTAAGCTGCATGGTCCTGGACAAGGTGACTGTTCATCAGTTCTGTACATATTGTCTCCTTCCAATAAAACAACCAATTTCAGTAGGTAATGGTACATCTCTCGTATGTCAACAGAAAAATACAAGCACTGCATACAGAGCTTTCTGAGATTGGCACTGATTCTATTTTGGACTATTTTTAAAGAGAGATGTTGTTGGGAATGATTCTTACCTAAACAGCTCAGAGAAGAAAAGAATAACAAAGGATACTAATTTGACCATACCAAGAAAAGGTCTGAAAAAACTTTCAGAATAATCAGTGGAGACTGCAGGGATTAGAACACAGAGGCAGAACAATGCAGACTACCCTGATATCCCCCAAGGCTGTAAAACTTTCTGCCATGACAGAAAAGCGCATGCACGAAATCATCATACTACCCCAACCAAGAAGAATAATATCTCAAGGAAGATTCCCCGTGTGTATTCAGAATGACAACAAACAACTCTACTTAATATACACTAGTTTAAGCAAATAGGAAAACTGATATGAAAATCTTGGCCTGAATAGTAGAACAAGATAAAATTAAGGAAGACTTGTTAAATGAAATGCTAAGATTAGATAACTCAGACTCAAAATTTTCAGAGACAGTCTAGTGAAGTAGTAGTACCACAGGACCAAACTATCATGATACCTGTAGGTAAAGTGATATCATCCAACAATGTTTGAGAGCTACTCTGAAAGCAATGCCTCCTATGTTATTGACTCATTATGTTGGAGGTGAATGTTGGTGGTATGACAGTTGAGGTTGAACCTTCCTGCCAGTATTCCATTATATGTTGTTGCTCTGCAGTGGATGGCAGCAGAGGGGCAGTCTGATAAAATGACATCTGACATGGAAGAGAGAAAGAAGCAAACGTGTGGAAATTAATTCCTCCATGCAGAACAAAATGGCTCCCATTGATGTTCATCAGTGCTTGCTGAACATTTATGGAAACCGAAAATGAATGCAAGCACAGTAAGCAACAGCAACTTGAAAGAAAAGCCATGTTCCAGGGGGCCTCACAGTTTTTTAATAGCACAGCATTCAGGTTCTTGTTCATAACTGGGGAAAATGTGTAGTATGATGGTGACTACCTTGAAAAGTAGTATTTCATATCTGAGAATTTGCTCTATGAATTGTTATTGTGGTCACTGTATCTGTTGTTATTTCCAGTGAAATAAATAGGAGGTATTATATTCAGAGTGAAGTATGCAATGCTCTTGCACAGAAAGCACATCCCATTCTAAGATGCAGTATTTGAGCTGCCATATGGGGGACACCTCTGAATGTCAGAAGTCAGGAAATTTTCTAACCATTCTGGCTTACATCAAGATTGCCCTCAAAGAAGGGAGTCTTCTGCCAAATCAGTGTTGTCTTTGTTTTGAAAGGACAACACAACAGAATGTTACTGAAAGCTTATGGAAAGATCTGTGTTCAAAATCATCTGATGTTTTCCTTATGGGGTAAATGCCTTATCCAGTAGGATGAATGAATAGAAGACTCATCGTATTTGGAAGAGCCGGGTGATATTTGTTATTCAAGCAATGGCATTATTATCATGAGAGAAACTGCTCTGTGGGACAAGGACTCTACTGTAATTCACAGCAGTCACTTTCCCAGAGGGATGCACAGCAGTGGTGCTCTTAATACCATATAGATCATCATCATAATGCATTAAATAGCTAGTGACAGACTGTTTTGTCAATAGAGAGATTGTTTATAAATGGGACAGCTGGAAGCTGACTGCTATTGAGTCAGAAGTCACAGAAAAATTAATATCAAGAAGAAGAATTAGAGTCTTTGGCACTTATTTTTATCTTTATTCATGAATTTCATCTTAAATTGCCTTAAAAATTGAATTTAAAACTCAAATGTAGTAGTTAATAGATACTTCATTTCAAGCAGGAAATAACCTAATTAGAGTAAAACAAAAAGGTTGTATTTTAGGTGCAGTGTGAAAAATAGGCCACGACACAGAAAACCTAAAGTTAGCTTTAAATACTTTTTGATGACACAGAATGTTAATTGAATGAGTGTTCTGCATAATTAACAGGGCTCTTTCAGCATAATAGAAAGAGAAACATTAGAGAGCACAGCGGAATGACCCCCTCTGGAGAACTGACCCAGCTTTTAACAAATCTCTTTGGGGATTCTTGATAATCAGTGAAAAGGTCCTTTAGGGAATCATTTCTCTCCTTTTAGCCACTGACACTGAAATTGTCATGAATGCTTCAACAAACTGCCCATAGAATTATGATAGTGTACTACCTGCCAGGATTTCCCAGTGGAGTTGAGCACTTGGATGACAATTGTTTCTCAGTCCTAGAGAGAACTTTCTTCCTAGTTAGAACATAATCTTAAAACTTTCCTCTCACAAGTAACAATAATGTAATTTTTTAAAGACTACTTTTTGCATCAGGACAGTTGTTTCTCAGTAGAAAATCCAGCATTCATGGCACAGATGGCATGCTACTGTATAAACGAATGCATCTGAGTATTGTTAAGTATACTGGTAGACTGAAAATACTACATAAGTAAATGGCAGGCACAAACTAACTGAGCCTGAAACTGGCTACCATCACTAGCTGAACAGCAATCAGTGAAATAAAAAAAATAAATATTCCCTAGTTCTCCATCAGGAATACTGGACAAAGATCTCATTAATTTGATCATTCTGTGTTCTGTTGGAAAGAAAGTGACATCCTCAATAAGAAATTGGGTGGAGACCAAGGTTCTAACATGCTGTTTGTTTTTCTAGTTAAATTATTAGGAGTCCCAGGATACCAACAGATGTCTTCAATATTGTGTAAATGGTGATTTGAGAAAAGGGTCAGGAATGCTTGTTCTTCTTCGTGTATGTGTCAAAAAAACAGTTTAGGATTCCTGCCTGATAACCTTATTGCTATGTTCACAAAATGACTTATTTTAGAATCTGCTGCTTCCTACATACAGAAACAATTCTACTTTTCCCGTGGTGCGGCTATTTTGATTTGTTTGAGATTAACATTAAGAGTTGTTAGCACCTCAGAAGTATTAACATCACAATCTCTGCAGAGATTGTGCCTGGATTCTTATTACTCTTAATACCACAATTTCTGTGGAGGGAGCTACATACTTAATTGAAGCTAAGTACCTAATTGAAAACGTTTTCTGATTACAGGTGCTCATCAGTACATAGAAATCTTAGGTGTAGTGTATGCTGAGTCCAGGACAGAAATTTTATTATTACTAATGTTTAAGTACCTTGGCTGTCAGAGGATGTAATTTCTCTAAGGATTATGAACTACATTCCCACAGTTAATTTTTCACAACATTGCCCATGCTAATGCCAAACAGATCTGCATGTCGTGCATATATAACAGACTGTGCAGCTGAAGATATTTCCACAGCAGTAGTCAGTCTTTCAGGTATCCAATGATTGTGCAATTCCTTTCCAGTATTCTGTCAAAGCACTCATGACAACGGATATTCTTTTTAAATCTTCACATCATCAGGTGATTAAAAATATTGCAAAAATAAAACTGGTGCTTTCAGAGTTGTAAAGACGACATATAACATTCTGTTCAGGAACAGCAAGAACTAGAAAATAAAATTCAAAAATACAGTGCAGTGTATTTATTATTCAGTTTAATCAAATCTTGCTGGATATGTATACTGATAACAACTTTGAATGAAATATCCACCATCTCTAAAAACAATTCCACTCTTTGCATATAATTCTCATTCCCAATAGATGTCTGTAAGTTTGATGGGATGGAAGAGTCAAAAGTAAATCTAGTTTGGAGTGAAGTGTAAAATGCTTGTTCATTCATTTGTACCTCAAAGAGGACATTAGGACTACTTAATAACAAACAGTTATTAATAGGAGTAGATTTTTTAATGTTATTCTGCTGCATCTTGAAAGAGACCATGTGCTTTAATAAATCATATTTATCTGCTGGCCCAAGTACATGAAAAGAAGAATGAAAGAAGAAAGGGGAAAAGCTCTCCCTCCATTGGTCTTCCACCTTTCCTCCTTCTCTCTCCCTCTCTCTCTCTCTTTCTTTTGTACTGCTTCCCTGTATACCAGGATTAGAAGTGATGTGATGGCAGAGAATACTTGGTTGCCAAAGGGAGATTATTTGAAAGGTCAGGTCAGCACAGGAATACAGGGATATAGAATTAACTCTGTTTACAGGTCTGGGAAACTTCCTTGCGTCCTGTGGATCTTCACTGATACAGCTGTGAGTTATGTGATGCAGGGAAAAAGGAGGTTGATATCTCCCTATGCCTTTAATGGTGGAAATGTGGAAGTTCTTGTCAGATTATTCCATACTGTAGCTCTGTTCTGTAGAGAATGGTTTCAAGCTGAACCAGGGGAGGTTCAGGCTGGACATTAGGGAATACTACTTCCCAGAAAGAGTGGTCAGGCAGTGGAATGGACTGCCCAGGAAGGCGGTGAAGTCACAAACCCTGGAGGTGTCCAAAGAAAGTTTGGACATTGTGTTGAGGGACATGGTTTAGTGAGAACTATTGGTGATTTGTGGATGGTTGAACTAGATGATTTTGTAGGTCTTTTCCAACTCCAGAAACCAACATCTCACAGAACAGATAAAGGTGACTCTGTGAGTGAGAAGTGGTTGTACTTTAACACCTTTGAAATATACAATATTTGTGTACTATATGTTGTTCCATTTATAATTTGCCTTTGTTGCTGCCTAACTATTTAAGCTCTATTTCTAGCCTATATTTGCCAGTTTCAGCTTGCTTATATTTGATCACTTCATACCTGTATTTCTATATTGTGTCTTTATTTGAGTGCACTGAACTTTCAGCAGCTATCTTCCCATTTGCACTGGTTCTCTGTGACCAAGTTATCACTTAGTGTTCTTCTTGTAAATGAAATAAACTAAGCTTGATTAGTGTTTATCAGTCGTAATACTCAGCGCATCTCAGTTTACTGTTGTGAATATGCTTTAAATTTACCACATTTGTTTTGAAATGGGAGACCTTAGAACTTAATAAATTTTATTAAGTTAAGCCCTTTCACCTTGTCTCCATTGCATTCCTTATTTCAGTATCCCTTTACAAAATAGAAACCTGTTGTGTTTATCAGGAAAATTTAAGAGCAGCTAGAAGGAAAAAAGTAAAAGTTACATGATAGGACATATCATTAGAAGACATAGATATTTAGATTTCAAAACCAAATAATCAGTGCAGTGATGGCAATTAAGATCAGTTATCTGATTCTCTGATGATCTACTATGAAACCACGAAACAGTCTACTCTGACAACATCTCTCAGTCTCCAAAACAAACACAAATTAGTGAATAGTAGAACAAATTAATGAGAATGAGAACAAGATCTGAGGCAGAAGCTGCTGAAACTTTACTTGTGTAGCACCTTTTTAGAGGCAAAACTCCAAAACTGTAGTTGTCAGACCTCCTGTACGGTTACTTAAGTTCTGTAAGTATTAAAACTTTCTTTCAAGTGATCTCCCCTTGCTACAATTCCGCTATTTGAAAACCTGATGGTCAGCCTTGACCAAGCTGAATAACTTGGTGACTATTACTTAATTAAGACCTTTCAGGTTTTCCTAAACTTTGCATATGGCTGTATCATCATTGATAATAAATGTCTTATTATCAACACTGGGCCTTAGATATGACATATAGGACACATATGTGAGATATGGACTCAAGCTGCAGCAAATACTGAGTATAAGTTTTAAATATCTCAAAGAATACTTTAGGACTAGCATAGTTGGAATAAAACAAGCATATAGTTGTAATTACAGAGTAAATAACCAGAGAATATCTAAGAAAAGACTCACCAGTGCTGAGGCTTTCAGTTGAGATGGATGCTTGTCAACATTGAAGCTCACCACAAAAACTCCACAAAAGAGCAAACTCCAGAAAAAAAAAAAAAAAAAGATGCTGCCTTAGTGGTGGTCAGCCCTTAAATGGGATCTAGGAGAGGTGGAGTCAAGCTTCACCCTTTCCAGGAGCACAGCTGAATTACCTTCACTTGTGCTCCCACAGCTGACTTGTCACTTGCCTCAGATGGTTAATCTCAGGCTGTGGTCAACAGTTTACCTTACAGGGCCAAAAACTGATAAGAAATGAGAAATATCCTTGCTGTGTTCTGAAAGACAAAAGTAAAAATGCTTTCGTGTTTGAAATAAGAATGTAAGTGTCTAACGTTTGGATAGAAATGAAGAGTCAATCACATGGAGATATGCCTCTCCTGTATCCCAGAGTAAGGCTTAATAACACATCAGTATTCTTATAATTTCTTAACTGCTTTCATCCAGCTATAAATCTCTTCCATGGGGATCTTTTGAGCCATACAGGAACTTAAGGGCCATAATTTCTGCTGAGGAACTGGATTGTGACTGACAAGCAACGAAAAAAGCCAAAGTTTGTAATAATGTGACCTTTGCTTGACTCCAAGTTTCATTTCTCCTTCTTTGAATGACTATTTAATTATTGATATAGAGCTCAGCAGAGTACTGTAGGATCATCTTTGTCCTCCCACAGAGGTCCTTTATCTGTTCTGTGAGATGTTGGTTTCTGGAGTTGGAAAATTCTCTTCCCATCATTTCTGGAAATATTCTTGCAAAACTGACTCCCAAACAAAGATGTTACTAAAAAAATATTGTAGGGAATATTTTTCCTGTGTAATACACTGTATTCAGTTCTGATACAAAATGAAATGAAAAGATTTTGTTTATTGTTTTGAGAAAGGTGAATAAGTAAATTCTCCTAATAGTTTAATTGTAATGAATACACAACATTAAAGAAAATAAAATTTAAAAAGGAATGCAAGTTAACACTGAGAATAAGTCTCCACGGTTTCATAATCTTTCTCTCTCAATATCTGTATAAAGAAGCTGGAATTCTGAATTCAACAAAAATAGAAAGTTGTAGGTTTTTTAAAATATTCTCCTTTTTAGCAAATGGTCAGTCTTGGTGGCTACACCTTCATAATATTTCTAAGTATGCTTCCAACATTATGCATCTGAAAATGGAAATGCGTGGAGTGGTATTAATGCCACATACTTCAACTGAAATTACTTCAAATTATACTGACATTTAATTAATTAAAAGTTATTCTTAGAATATGAAATAATTATGTCATTCAAATACACTTAATTTATATGGTACTTGAAATAAAATCCACTTTCCCCATCCTTTTGAAATTAAGAAGGTTGAAAGCAGCAAGCATCTCTAAGAAGGATTCAGATACTGACAAATGCTGTATTTTGAGACCAAAAGGTGTTTTTTGTTGTAGTTTTTTTTTGTTTTGTTTTTTTGTTTAAAGTAAAGAACGCAAAAAGATTTAGTTATGTTATTAGGGTACAGTAAAGCATTTCATGTATTTCCCTTATTGTTCATACCATTTGGAATGAGTCAAAATTTGACTGTCATCAAGAAATATTAGGGTGTTAACTCTTAGATGTGAAAAAATCTTCATCTGACTGCATAAGCTCTTTGGAATTAAATGATATATATATATATAAATGATCATATATATATATATAATTATATTATTATTTATTTTTTTTAGAAAGGAAGATTGTCACAGAGTTATCTAGATCAATCTATGTCTGTGACAGGGAGACAGTAGGCCCGTGAGCCCCCTGACCCCAAAAATGGGAAGGGAGAAGGGGAAGGGGTAGGGAGATGGGAGCTGGACTCAAGGAAACAAACAGAGCAGAAGCAATGATCTAAGGACGAAAGCTTATTTTGCTATGATATCGGAATGCAAGATAACAATATAATACAATCTAATTGAAAATGAGGCTAATAAATTGAGTAAAATAAGAGAGAGAGAGTTTTCCGAAGACTGAGAAGCCTACTTTGAAATTGAAGGTGCCACAACTTGGAAGCACACCCACACCTTCTGCCAGGCAGTGAAAGAGAGAGAGCCAGTGTCACTTCCGTGATGTATTTCCCTCTCTGACCATGAGGTCCTCTGGGATGTGTAGTTCTTCTCTGTGCTCCACATGATGTTATGATGTGGAATACCAATAGCAAAAATTACAAAACCACGACAAAGTTCTTCAAGCTTTGTGCTCAAACCTTAGCAAATATTTGTTTATAATTTCGATTTTCCTCCCTTTTTTGTGTATGGCATAATCAAGACAAAAAACACTTGGTAAGGGAGTCAGTTTTCTTTAAGATGTGCCACTGCTTGTAGTCTGCCAGCTATCAAAGACAGTCACAACTGTTTATTTTCTTCTATGCTCAGAAATGAGATAAAGTACTAGTGATTTTTAGAAATGGCATAGGGCTAAAGGGCTACTGTTGATCCACTGTTACTTCACCAACTTTGCTTTCCAATTTCTCTAAGCAATATCCAACAATCTGGAAAATAAATAAATAAATCTTCTCATCATTCTCACCATGTATTACTGTAATAGTAGCTTCTTTCTCAAAAAAAGGACAGATCTATTGGCCCGCACCTGACTCAGCTCTCTCACTATTTTGTCTTGGGTTGCTCACAATTGACAACTAGCTAGTAGTTTAATGCAGATTATGTAGGTTATGTTGCATCTGAGGAGGATAGTGGTAGTAAAAAATAAAGGTAGAACAGCCCTCACTTTTGTACAAATGCCAACTAAGCTTAATGTATTCACTTTAAATGTCCTTCAATAATATTTCCATCAGTGAATAAAGATCATTTCAACTAGTATCCAAACATAGTGGCCGTGCTTTTAATGATGTTGGTTTTTTCCTGATTGCTTCAAGAGAGTCTGCACATGGAAGCATGACTGTGCGTGCAGTCCCACAGTACATAATGCAACCAGGAGAGGGGATAATCAGTAACAAGGAAAGAACTGCCTGGTACATCAGGGCTGGCCACCCATGGAAAAAAAAATCAATCAGATGAGAACTGAGTGAAGTACAAAAAAAACAAGCACAGGTAAGAGTACATACATATCCATATCTGTTTCTTTAAATCAGTTTATCAAAGAAATAAATATGTTTTGTCCAAGCAAAGCAGACTTGAATCTTACATTATTGCAGACTGACTTTGCTAGCAGATTGCTAGAATGAAATATTAATGTTTGGCAGGCCCATGAGGCTTGCTGGATGTCATGTCTGTTACTCAGGGGGAGGACAACTGAAGACATAACCAGGGATCGGTCTGATCCCCCAGCTGTATCTCCAAAGGAAGTAGATTTTCAGTATACACACTCCTGCTAACAAAGCTTGAAAAGCTCATTACACAACCTGTGAAATGCACGAGCAGCATGTCATAGCAGCAAACATTATGAAGCTGCTGTGCACATAATGCCAGCTGTCACCACCTCTTGACATGCTGCATGGGGATGGTATTTGGGCACACATTTCTACCTACAGCTAAGGACACTGTATGAAGCTTCAATGCATCATTTATTGGCTTTTGGAACATACAGAAAGAGTGGAGTTTGCAGTTCCCAAAACAGTCTTGAAAGCAGTTAAAAATAACTGTGAATATGTCACATAAAAGCATGCTGAAGGGTGATATTTTTAAGAACATCAATATATGTTATATATTTAAAATAGATTTGAGAGAAATGACAGCACAAAGTTAAGGGAATATAGATAGGATTAGGATTATATTGATAGTTTAGGACTGAGAATAAGAGATACATAGGAGACCCCTTTTCCCTTCTCCTTCAATTTTTTATGTAGAAACAAATGCATTCTGGAAAAAGTAAAGTTTAACTTCTTAAAATTATGTTGAGAACTATAAAAATGTAGAGTAATATAATAACAACAAATAATTCAATTAATTTTATATGCCACTTCTCATTTTCTTCCATGAAAGCTTAATTAAATTAGTACATACTTGTTTCTTATTTTAACAGCAGAAAAAACGAAACAAAATTAAAAAGAAAATTGATTATTTTAAAGCAGGGTTGAATATGAAACCTTCCTCTACTTAAAATAATTCCATATTTTATGGTTTAATTTTTGCCTGATAATAAAAATAAAGCACATGAAATTTTAATAAAACTACTTTCAATTTATTAACAACATTTTTGCATGCTATTAGTTTGACTGCAATTTGATCATAATAATATTAAGGAATTTAATTATATTCTATTATATACAAGCTGATTTTCTCCTCCAGAAGATGTAATGTACAGTCAGGTCAATTTTATGTCTCAGTTCTGTTTGTCAGCTGGTATTAATTAGACACCTTTCTACCCTCTTATTGTAGAAAGGTTAAAGTTGCTCAGCTGAATGTTCTATGGATATTTTGAATTGCAGAATTCAGACTCCACTGAAATTAAAAAAGCCCATAGACCCATATAAAGTCAATAAAGGTATTAAAAACCCCATGGCAACAATTCCTTCAGAAAACCTGTACATTGCATACAAGAAAGCCTTACCTCTCTCCTCATTTTTTGGCTTGTCTGTATCATTTGGAGCCGCTTACAACTTGACTCTTGGAGAATTCTGAATTGGCCTGCTTTAACTGTACATTAAGATCTCAGCTTCCTGTGACAGTATAATGGAAACCTTACCAATTGTAATAATCAATGGAAATAAAATACATTTTCATTCTTTTTTGGAATAAACTCCATTGCCTTGAAGTCTGAACATGAAACACTAAAACTGGCAAACAAAAAACAGCTACAAAAACTGCATTGTTGTTACTGTACAGATTTCCCAGGAAAAATCTGTATTTGATTTAATGAAATAATTTGGCTTGTCTTTTTGCCTGAAAGGAACAATGCAGCATTATTTTTTCATACTTGTCTGAATTCGCTTGTGTTTAAACGTGCCTCTGGGGCTTCTGAGAATGGCCAATACTCTATTTGATGAAGTAACTGGTGTCTGCACCCAAAATGAAATTTACCTCTAGGCTGAGTCAGCCAAAGGTCTTTCTACTGTTTAAATGAAATTAAGAGTTTATTCTGACCCTCGGAAGTGTATTAATCTTTCCTTGGAAAAAAAATTCTACACTACCTCCACATTTCAGACTATAAATATTTTACTAAAAAGAAGAAATAAAAGGAGAGAAAAGCCTCAGGTGAACACTTTTAAGATTACATTTCAGGATTTTGATTTCCTTTTTAAGATTAAAATAATTGATCAAACTAAATGAAATAAAACCAGTCAGAATACTCCCTGTCTTGCAAAAAAACCCCATGTGTTCAGTTCTGCTAAAAACTGAACAGGCCAAAATAGTCATGCAAGTCATATTTGTCACTATCTAGTTGCAGCTAATCCATTCAGTGGATCAGCTCCATTGCTGAGGCTCCAGTGCTAGCAGTATAAAAGGACAACTATTATTGGATATTGTCTTATTCGTTGTGTTAATTGCCTCTGTATTAATACCTTGTTCTCAGAAAAAGCTTCCTTCACAGATGTATTTGTGTCCTTTAGACTGCACTGTAAGGAACAAAAGTCATATTTCCAGTCTGTAACAGAAGATTTTAAGTGTTGGCTAGCTTCCATGCTGCTGGGATCTGCATAAGCAACAACTGATAAAGAATGGCAATGGATATTAACTGTACTTGTATTTGTTTGGTTTGTCTCAGTTTTGTAATGCATGAAAGCGTATGCTTATTGGGCTTAGCTCTCCACCAAAAGCTGTATTGGGTACAGCCGCCTTAAAGTGCTGCTCTATGAAGCAGAGCTTTTCTTCTTTCACCAAATTAATGAGTTGTCCTGGCAGTGGCCAACACTGCCTATCTTCTTGTCCCTGGCTAAGACAAATGCTTTCCATTTAATTCTGCTAACAACAGAAGACATAAACCTCTTCTCTTTCCTCTTCACGTGCCGCAAACCATCTGAGGGCATTGTACTACTCAGTCAACCATGTACACTCACTCTAGCCTTGCAGTTGGATGCATTAGTTCACTTCCATTTCTTCACACTGGTAAGCAAAAAGCTATAATTAGCCTGGAGCTTTAAACATATCATTGCATAGCTGCTGTTATGCTACAGTGTAATGGAAAATACCACAATAACAGTGGAGTGGCTAAGTCTGTGGCTACAGCAAATGAGAACAAGCCATTGCAGCAGCCACAGAAATAGAAAAGAAGGGAACGAGCTGCAGGGAACTCCAGCATGAAACCCTCACCTCCACTGCCAACATTTAAATGAGGTCTGGGAAGGGGTGGATCCTGGTTCCATGCACCTGAGCTCCCCTGGATTGGCCCTGCCTTCCCACCAGGTGCTCAATCACTGGTTCAGACTGCGACTTAGCATTTCTGCTACAATTGCATATCAAACCCAATGTAAACTATATGTTTAATTAAAACAGGCTTATAAAAAGTTTGTATTGCTGACTAAAGAGATAATCAGCAGAGGTTCAATAATGCATACTTGCCTAAATAAAATTTTACTGACTTCCAACAGTGGTTGTGGAGCCACAAAGTAAACCCAAGAATTAATTCAGTGGCTTGGTCCAAAACCAGCTTGTGAATAATGGCCTACAAAAGCCATGAGCCATGAGAGATCCCTTACTCTTAGACATGATGGAACTTTAAATTGTACATCCATGAACACGAGAAATAAAGGTGATAGGAAAACAGTGATGTGAATTTCAGTGGGTGTAAGCAAGCATAGTTATCCTGTGAAGTATTTTGATGATTTCAAAGACAAATAGAAAATCATGTACCGTGTCTTTTATGTACTGAAACATTTCAACATGTAATAGAATGGACATCTGATGTGACTGTGTTTGACAGCAGCTGAAAACAATCTGACCCTTAAACTAAAAGGCAAAATAATCACCTTATCTTGCTGCTTGAGCTTGTACATGCATTTTTATTATGTTGTGGACTGAAAAATTCTGTTTGCTTCTTTGTTTTTTCACTGAAAAACAGAGAGTGCAGATACACGGTTATTTTTGTTGGGCCAAGACCAGCTGCAGAACTGCAGTAGTTTTCATGACTGGTCCATCCATTTTGTATCTGAGAAGATAGGCATCCTTGAGAATCATGTGGAATGCTGAAGTTGTTTTGGTAAATAAATATAACTTCTCAGACCTATCTTGCAGGTTACTTCCAAAAAGCTGTCCAGCACTGAAGTTCTGTAAGACCTAAGCATTAATAGTAAAACCACACAGAAGTACACAGGAGTAAAAGAAATCACAGAAATGTAAGATATATGTCAGGGAGAGAAGAATTAAAGCATTTAACCTCAATGAGGCACAGTTGCTTCTGCATCTTCCCAGCCTACAAACTGAATGTATTTACCTCATTACCTATTACAAAGACACACTATACAGTCATGCATTCATGGTGTTCTTGTTTGTTTGTTTGCTAGATATTTCCTGGGTATTTTTCTGCCTGAAGTTTTGCTGTGCCACCTGTTACCTTATTCTTCAATTGCACCAACTTTTTCTTCCATGACAATTGTTAGCATTCTGCTAAGGACACTTTGGTCAGTCCCTAGAACAGGTAGGCCAAAAAATGTTTTTGCATCCCATTCTTTCTTCATTCCAGAACCAGGAATTATTGAACCACTGTTTTTAATGTTGTTCAACCACTGGACTGAGTATTTTCTTCTTGTACAGCTTAAAATTAAAATAAATGTGTAACAGATGTCTCTCTATCTATCTGTGCATATAAATACATGCTTTGGATGTAGTTTTCTCGGGTTTGAAAAAAACATATTTCCTCTTAATTTGTATTTTAATAAAAAAAATAAATAAAAATTTAAAGGCCTAATTTCATAATGTGTTTTAGTTTGCAAAATGAAGTTTTCATCATAGGCTTATTACACAAACTTATTGCACAAAGCCTTACACAGGCAGCAGCTGCAACACTATTTCTGATTTTCTGTGAGACCATTCATTCTGCCAGTATCCATAAGAGACTTTTAAAAAAATCACTGTTGGTTATATTTATTCTTTATGAAGAACACTGGGTAGTATCTGACAACTTATTACTGAGAGTAATACGAATCCACATGGAATTTTCTCCTTCTGAGACCTGCCAAAATCTAAGCAGATTTTGTTCATAATGAATGGCATTTTTGCCTCTGTTAAATTGGTAGACCTCCATAAATTTTTTTGGAAGAGCTGAGCCAGTATAATAAACTGGAGGACTGGTAGGTTGTTTCTCTGTTTCTTTAAGAAACATTTCCCTAGAGTTTATAAAAATTATTTTCATTTTTCTCATTGCTCTGCTTTTATATAGAAGAACTCTATTTGTGAAAGAGGCTGCTTCCATCTTTTTTCTTTTTTCTTCTCTCAAAATCGTTCCTCTGCAACTACAAGGAAAAGCACTCATGTTGCCCAACAAACCAAACAAACAAACAAACAAAAAAAAAAAAAAACAAAAAAACTTATTCACATGTT